>NW_026592710.1:1498619-1674457 GCF_907164565.1 Psammomys obesus | reverse complement strand
AGGGAGGAAGAAAGGAATGAAGAAGGAAGGCAGGGAGGAAGAAAGGAATGAAGAAGGAAGGATGGGAGGAAGAAAGGAATGACGAAGGAAGGAAGGGAGGAAGAAGGAAGGAAGGAAAAAAGGAAAGAAGGAAAAAGAAAGGAAAGAAGAAGTGAGGAAGAAGGAAGGGAGGGAAGAAGGAAGGAAGGATGTAAGGAAAAAAGAAGGAAGGAAGGATAGGAAAAAGGAAGAAAGGAAGAAAAGAAGAAGGAAGGAAGGAAAGGAGGAAAGGAAGAAGGAAGGACGGGAGGGAGGAAACACCTATGGGCTGTCAGACCATTCTGTATGCTAACACTTGCCAATGTCTGGCTGGCGAATCCTCCTTCAGCCAGGGCCTCTTCCTCCCATCCACAACAAGAGGTGGGCTGCCCCATGGCAAAGAACCCCTTCCTCTTTTCCCAGTGAAAAATCTGATCCTGCTGCCGGCATGAGCAGCCCAGGGGATGCAGAATTCAGAGCTGGGGCACAGTCAGTGCCCTAAAACTTCAGAAGGCCTCTTTGACATCGTTACTAAGTCGTTTCATTGTTCCCTGCAGGGGCCAGAGGTTGTAAATACTGGAGGAAAGCCCTCTTTGCTGATGAGGTTCTGGGATATGAGGCCTGTAGTTTTTACTGCTCTGGATTAAGGGCAACCAGGCCTGCTGGAAAGCCTGCTGGAAAGCCCGGCTGCTCCCAGCCAGGCAGCCACTGACAGTGTCTCAGGCTGTGTTTGCTTCCTAATGCTGAGAGGAGTGGGGGCCTCTGGCCTAAGACTTCTGGGTATTCACGCAGGTGAGAGGCTCGTGCTCACAATCTGCCAGCGTCCTCCGTTGGTTCTGGAGGTACTTCGACAGCAGGGTGCTCCTGGGAGCAGAAGGAAGACCCTTCTCGGGTGCTGAGCCAGGCCTGCTCTGTCAGCTTACATGCTCAGGTCTGGCTGCCAGGCCTCATGAAGGCAGGGACTGGACTTGTGTCTGCCTCACTGAGCTCAGGCTAAGCGGTGCCACCATCTCTGAGTCGCTCTGAACCCTGGGATAGCCTTGAGCATGAAGGATGTGTATGGGGTTCAACCAGACCAGTGAGTCCATATGCAGTGGGGACCCCGACACTCATAAGACCCCCACAAAACCCCAGATTTGACAATAGCATGCAGGAGACACCAGCAAAGAACAGAGTCTGCGGGCTGCTAGGGTCACTGCCACGGCCTGAGAGCCAGGGCTGTCTGGCAGGTGACAATAGAGAGCCACCCACAGCCGGCCCTACTATCTGAACCTCCTGAAGCCTGGAGAGGGCGCTGAAGGAGGCAGGCACACAGGAAGTCTGGACAGCGGGGCCACAGCCTGGACCCCTCAAGCCTTCTCGGTTAAGATGCTTTTGTCTCTCATTTCTGCCCAGCTTTGACAGGCATGGGGAGGAAGATAGGATGTGAGAGGAAAAGTGAAAGCAAGAAAGCTGGGTGAGGGGAAAAGTTTGAAGGACAGGTGAAAGGAGCCACTGCTCAGCTGGACTGACCTCATAGGCAGCTGTGTGCTATGCGCATTGTCGTGCGCATGCGAGCACACTTGCACCCGTGTGTGTGTGTGTGTGTGTGTGTGTGTGTGTGTGTGTGTGTGTCTAGGCCATAAGACACAACATGAGCGGGTGTCTTTCCGTGTGGACTGTAGGAGTGGGAGCATCTGTGTGTGACATGGACTGCTATGTATTTCTGTGTGCGCGTGTGTACGCTTGTGTGTTGCATATGGATATGTGTCTGTGAGTGCATCTGATATTTGTACGCAGTTGTATAAGAGGGCCCCAACAGTGGAGATCCCGGGTTTGAGGGGAGGGGGCGTGGATGCCAGTGTCCGCCGCAGAAGACAGATGCTCTCCGAGGCCCCCTTGCTCGGGCACGCTGTGGGTCTGCCTGCCTAGAGTGGGCTGCCTGGGGTCCCGGATCCCACGGGAGCATCCCACAGGGGACACATGGGGAGCGTCCGTCTCGGGAACACTCACTGGCCCTTCTTCAAGATCAGGCTACAGGGACCGGACCAAGGGCGGCTGGAGGCTCTGCTGCCTTTAATTCTGTTTTTACAAGGAGTGTGAGCTTTACAGGCTCCGGAGGGGAAGCAACGACTGTAACCCGAGTCAGTCGGCAGCAGTTCATGCTGGGCTGGCTTCTCTCAGAGTCCGCCGGAGACCGCGAGCACCGGGGCCGCACGGATAGCCGCCGCCCACGGCCACCGCGCTCAGTGCTGATAGCGATCACACGCGCGTCTGCCATGTACATGTGCAGATGCACACGTACCCCCATACACACAAATGCATGCGTCTACATGCAAACACCGTGTGTACTCACATAAGTAACACACACATATCTATGCGCGACACAAACTTACACACATGCACAGGCTCCAATACACAGAAACACTCACCCATGTTGTATCTTAAAACCTAATCCCCCCGGACATTCGTGCACACACACGCACACACACGCACACACACACACACCACTAAATGCTTACAGCACGTAGCTGCCTAGGAAGTCTGCCCAGCTGAGAGTAGCTGCTTTCATACACTTCAAACTCTTCCCCTTCCCTAATTTTCTACTTTCACTTTTTTTTTACAATAAAAAATTTATTTTTATTTATTATGTGTGTCTCTGCCACATGAATGCCAATGCCCATAGAGGCCAGGTGAAGGTGTAAATTCCCTGGAGCTTGAGGTACAGGTGGTTGTGAACCCTCCAGTATGGGTACCTGGAACTGAATTCAAGTCTTCCAAAAGAGCAGCAACTGCTGATTTCAGCTTCCTGCTGCTGTGTGTGCATGTGTGGTGTTATTATACAAACAACCCTGAGATGCTCCCCTGAGATGTGTGTAGAATGGACAAACTTGTCCAGCCTTTGTCCCTCTTGGGGCTAACACAGCATGCACTGCGGACAAAGCAAGGCAGGAGTCTCTCTCAGGGGTCTGGCTTGGCCATGCCACCTGGCTGAGCGGTGGACGAGGCGTGAGCAGGTCCATGTGTGCCGAGACCTGACCTCACCCAGCTTCCCTCTGGTCTCAAGGAAGGCAGACAGAGCAAGCGAGTGTAGCTCAGAAGCTCCGGCTGCCATGGTGTGGCTGGGAGTGCAGGGCCTCAGAGCTGCTTCCACGTGGAGATCGATGGAGATCAAAGAACTCTGTCTTATCTCAGGAGGACCTTTGTGCAGCACCTTGGGCAGATTCAGCAGGCAGGCACGGGGCTTTCAAAAAGTGCGAGAGTTTTCTTTAAACAAGTACATTATTGATTCCTGTCTCTTCCGTGCTCTGAGTCAGGGGAACCAATGCAGACTTTGGCCTCAGAGATGATAGGAACAAGGCCTGTTGTTCCGGGGTGCCAGGCCTAGCCAGTGTGCAGGTCCTCTGCTCACTGGCTCCCTGTCTTTGCACCCCAGAGGTAGTCCTCAGTACACTGCTTTGCAGAAGCAGAGAAGAAGAGGGAGGTGGAGAGGGAGAGTACAAAGGAGGGAAGGGAAGGGAGAAGGGAAAGAGGGGAGAGAGAGGAAAGAAGAGGGGAAGGGAAGGGAAGGAGGGAAGAAGAGGAAGCATGCCACTGCAAACTCCAGTGTCTCACACTCAAATCCCCAGGAATCTATCCCCAGGGTCTGGACTCAACAGTGATTGGTTTTTGTTGTTGTTGTTGTTATTGTTTGTTTCAGTTTAAATTCCTTGTCTGGGGCTGGAGAGATGGCTAATACGTCAACTCCAAGGGAATGCAGTGCCCTCCTCTGGCTTCTACTGGTACTGCACTCACGTGCCTATACACACACATAGACATAACTTAAAAATAATAAAAAAGTATTTACAGACTCTTTGTCTTGCTAATTGGCACATGCGTGTTGTCTTACTGTGGGGCTGCGATACTACTGATGAGCAGTAGAGGGCAGCTGTGTGCGCTTTGCCTGGTTCTGCATCTAGGAAAACAAAGTAGGGCTCTGGGGAAGCCTCCCCGTCCAGGGATGGCTAGCAGTTGTAAGCTTCCTTTCCTCAGGAGTGGCTCTGCTGGTCTCCCTCCTCAGAGTGACCTGCTGTGCGGAGCCAGCATCTTGTTGGCTAGGACAACAGCCGTCCCTGGAACCCTCAGCAGAGGGACTAAGGATAGATGTCCCCAAGGTTAGGGTCTGATCTTGGCCTGTCTTCTGTCTCTGTGAAAATGTGAGTAAAGCTTCTTGTGCAGGGTGGGTAGAACCATGAAGAAGCACATGGCTGGCCATGGCAGGTAGCTCCGGGGCGGTGTGGCTGCGCTGGGGTAGAAGACACCAAGCTGGGAGCCCATAGACCTGGGCAAGCTTGATCTTGCTCTTGACACCAAGCATTCCTTACCAGACTGTGAAGTGGTTGACACAACGAGGACCCTGTACTCCCTGCCCTCTTTCCAACCTGGAGCCTGGGGCCAGCCAGCAGGCCGCTGGCCCTCTCCCACCTCTTCTGAAGATGTTTCACCCTTCTGCTCCATTGACTCCCAAGCTCGTCAATAGTGGTTCAGATCCCTCCTTAAGCTCCGCTCAGTTTGGGAGCAAGGCAGAGCCCATCAGCCTGAACTGCCCACCTTCCTGCTGTCCAGCCCTTCCCAGCCATGGCACGATGCCCAAGACTGGCAAAAAGAGACTCACCCTCCTTTCCTTCATCCCTTGATGCTGGTGGCATTAGAAAAGAAGATGCAGGCTCAGTCCACACCAAAGCCTTGTCCTGGGTCCTTTGTCCCTGCAAGGGAGTGGAAGGCCACCAGAAACTTATACAGCTTGACCACTGGACATGGACACCCTGGGTCATCAGTGGGCCCACTGGGTGTGCTAAGCTCCAGAGGCCCCGTGACTCTCTTCCTTGTTCCTGGTTTTCAGTGAGCTCAGAGAAGTCTTCCCTTTTGGAGAGCCTTAAGTATCTTGATGACACTCAACGTTTCTAATTCCAGTTTTGTGACTTTCACCTTGGTATGTGGTCGTTAGGTTTCCGTGCCCTTTGGGGACATTCACAAGTCATGGAGGTGACTGCTGAGGACACAAATGGCCCCAAGTTAGAAAAGGAGTTTTATATGTCTGTGGAGTGCTGAGTCCTCTCTGCCCACATTGTCTGGCTTAAGTTGTGAAAGAATAAGAAGGAAAAGAAACAGAACATTGGAAGAAAAAAAGGGAATTTGAACTACATAATAATTTTCTTAAAAACCAACCAGCCACAGTGTCCAGGTCCTGGGAGCAGGCATGGGTCTGAGAGAGCTGTGGGTTAAGAACCCGGCAAGACAGAGCAGGAAGCAGTTCCAAGGACACTCTTAATACAGTTATTAAAATCCGGTCCGTGTCTTCCTTATAATTGGGTTTCACCGCATAATTTAAGAAAAGCCACACAAAAAAAAACCTTGCAGTGAAAAACCGGGGTATAATTTTCTTCAATCAAGCCTGACTCATGACTGCAATTACCCCGAACCCTTTGCGCGCTCGCTGCGATGCTCCGGGCCGCTCGGGGCCGCTGTGGGTGGCGACCTTTCATGTGCCTCTCAAACCGGTCTTTATTGTAAGGTTTCAAATTAGCGCTAGCAGCAATGAGCAAATTTGATAATTCGATCTCAAATTAGTTAATGTAATGTGCCAGCAACCACTAACTAGTGCATTACAAAGATGAAAATGCATCTTTCTGGAGTTGGGATATAAAGTTAACCAGCCTGTCATTTGACTTTTGGAAACTTTTTTTGGGTCTCCATTAAAGGAAATAATCTCATAAGCAATGTGCATCCTCGTGGCACTGGGGTGTCCAGGAGAGAGGGGGTAAAGGTTGGTGGAGGCAGGAGAGCAGAGTGGCTGTCTGTCTGTCGCTGTCTGTCTTCAGGTGGCTTCTAGGGACAGCTCTGATGGACAGGTGGCCAGTCAGGGAAGGGCCAGGAAAGAGCTGGCTCCGAGGATGCTTCTGCTTGGACATTAGCATCTAAAAGGCAAGCAAGAAGCTACTGAGCCAGTCCTGTGGCTTCCAGCGGGTCACCCCTACTATGGATGTGTGGTCCAGGACCAGCCCCTGTGAATCAGCAGAGAGACAAGAAGGAATGGTTGCAAGAGAACACGCTGCCCGTGTGTCTGTCCTTGTCTGCTGGGCTCCCTTGCAGGGTCAGTGACAGTCCAGCCAGGAACATCCTTGGCTCCATCTCTTCTCCGTCATCACTCTCAGGTCTACTCAGAACATCTACTTATGTCACAGGAAAAGAAAGACAAGTAGCAAATGTCTCTTACATCGAATGGTATGAAAGAGATGTCTGTGGGCTGGCAACACATGAGTAAGGAAGGCGCTTGTCTTGCAAGCATGAGGGCATGAGCTCAATGCCCCAGCACTCACACACACACACACACACACACACACACACACACACACACACACACAGGTGTAGCAGTACACACTTGTAATCTCATCAAGGAGATGGTGACGCATGAATCCTGGGACTTCAGGCCTCAAAAACCAAGATGGATGGCACCCGAGGAAGGACACCTGAGGTTGACCTTTGGCTTCCTCTTGTGTGTACATGCACTTGTACACATAAGAAGATGGAAGGAAGGAAGGAAGGAAGGAAGGAAGGAAGGAAGGAAGGAAGGAAGGAAGGAAGGAGAAATGAAGAAGGAAAGAAGGGAAGAAGAAAGGAAGGAAGGAGGGAGGGAGGAAAGAAGGAGGAAGGAAGGAAGGAGGAAGGAAGAAGGAAGGAAGGAAGGAAGGAAGGAAGGAAGGAAGGAAGGAAGGAGGAAGAAGGAAGGAAAGAAGAAGGAAGAAAGGAAGAAGGAAGGAGGAAGGAAAAAAGAAGGAAGAAAGGAAGGAAGGAAGGAAGGAAGGAGGAAAGAAAGAAGGAAGGAGGAAAGAAGGAAGGAAGGAAGAAGGAAGGAGGAGGGAGGAAGGAGGAAGGAGGAAGGAAATAAGAGACATCATCACACTAGCCACACTGCCAACAGTGGCAGATCACCGGCCAAGGTTTATCTAATGCTTTCTGTACACAAGGCTATGCAGAGCCTAGAGCCCAGGCCTGGTTGGATCACGGTGCCCTGCCTGCCGAGTACAGTGTCAGCCCAGACTCCAGCTCTTTGCTTCCCCTCCTTGCTCTCAGCACTTAATGCATGTCGTTGGCATTTAATATCCAACCAGCCTTCCCTGGAAGTCGGATGAAGGTGCAGTTGAGTCCTGAAGAATTCCAAAGCTCTTTCAGGAAGCGGGGTAGGCCCTCCCTGCATTCAGGAGGCCAGCCTGGCTGACCCACCCCACCCCCACCCTGTGGGTGGCATGGGGTCAACATGAGAAAAGACTGGAGAAACTTCCCAGACTGTTGCTGGGAGGTTGGGCTGCGGCCCTGGACCTGTGACTTTAATCAGAACTGAAAGGAGCCTCCAGCCTGCCTGCCTGCGGGACAGAGGATTCCTGTGCAGCCTGGCTCCTGGAGGAGAAGGGACTGTTCTTTATCTGTGTGGCCCGAGCGCTCTCCTCCAGGAGGATGGCCCCCAGCCCACTGAGAGCCGCCACTGTTCTCTCATCTGATGGATGAAAGGAATCTGGAAGCCCGATACTGTCCCCTGAGAGGACATTCAAGCCCTCGGACCTCTGCAGGCAGGCCACAGCCACTGGCCGACGCATCTCCTCACCCCGCCCCTGCTCCCCTCACCCCGTGGATCCCAGCCTCGGCTTGGAGGCCTGCTCTAATCAATGTAAACCAGAGACCGGGGGGACCCCGATTGGAAGGTTGGAAAAGTAAAACGTGATTAAGGGTGAAGTCACTGGGGATGCTCTCAATTGAAGCCTTTGAAAGCAGCTTGGGTGGATCAGCTTTCCCTCACCAGGAGACTTCTTGTCAGTTTCCATGTAAAGTAAAAAGATGAAAAATGCAAAAGACAAAAGCGTTTGGGGCCCTCCCCTCGGCGGCCAGGGACGGCCACCATGTTCTAACAAAGAGCGGCCAGCTGGGCTTACTTCTGACAGAAACAAAGCGAAGCTCCCTGCACACTCCGAGTCCTTCATCAGCACTTCCTCCTGGCTTTCAGTCCCACCCCACCCCTGCGCCTGCCACCCTGGCTGCTGCAGTGTTCAAATCCACAGTCACAGCATCCTGGGTGATGGATGGACCCCTTCCTGGAACTTGAATATAAATCCCGGCCTGTACCGGGATTCCTGGCAGTTTGATTGATTGGAACTGTGGCGGGGTCGCCCTGTAGACTTTCATAAACTTGGAAAGGTAAGGGAAAAGGGAAGAGACATGGAGACAGACAGACAGAAGACGCACCCACTCAGGTTCCTGTCTCAACAGCTTTCTCAACGGCAGGCTGTGGGTGCTCAGTCAGTCTCCTTCTGCTCCTGTGATGTAACCATCACTTTATCATAAACTGGCAATGAAGACATTTAAAGCGGCTACTGTTATAATCTATCCAAGATGAGGAGGGGCGAGAGCTGAAGTCAACTCCTGGCTTCCTGTCCCATCTGTCTGCCAGACTGTGGCTGCAGGTCTAACGCATCCTCCCCCAAGGCTGGTAATTGCGAAAAATGAAGCAACTGAACCTGAACCAGGAGATCAAAGAACTAAGAACTCAGGAGAAGACGAGGCGGGGAGGGGGGAGAGGCCCTGAGAAGCAGCTGGGGGGGAGTGTCAGTGATGGGGGACGTCCCAAAGCCCACCCGTCTTTGCCAGTGAGGCAGAGAGATGAGGTATGGGCACATGACACTGGCTCCCAGGGCAGAGAAGAATGGCTTGACCAGGGTGGTATGGGGCATGGAGGCTGCAGGGTACCATAAGCGCTGCTCTCTTCTCTGGCCTCCATCTGACCTGCATCTCTCTTGTCATCTGGCTATCTACTTAGCTCTGTGAAAACGACCTTTCAGACTCTGCTCAGACTTAGGTTCCGTCCCTCCATCTCTCTCTCCTTTCTTTTCTCTCCTCTCTCCCCTTTCATCTTTCTCCCCTATCTCTTCTTCCTCTCCCATTCTCCCCCAATCCCACCCTTCTCTCTCCAAGTTTCCAGTGACAATTTTAAAAAGTCTTGGCAGTGGGGTGTTGAGAAAAACCTCCCAAAGCGGCCATGTGCAGCCTCGCTCCTGCAAAGCTCCTGTTCCCAGACACCCTCATTACCATCCCTAGAGACTGGTACTTTGAACTGCCAGGGCCACTCAGGACCCAGGATCTTCTTCCATTGAATTCAGGTGACACGGCTTGTATCTGTTTCCTGTTCCTATTTTACTACGAAGATGGACCATGGAAATCGTACCTCATCTCCCGACACTGTGTGACTTAGCAATTTTGTTTTATTTTCAAGCGAGTGAGTCTGTGCCACCAGCCCATGCTCCCCCCACAGGCGGCGATAAATCGTGGCGGAGTGCTAACAGCGTACACATTGACTCCCATTAAGGCTTCCTGTGTTGGGAAGCCGGGCTACGGCCAGCTCGGCTGCATGAGAAGCCTTCCGAGGGGGGAGTGAGGCCTCTGGGCTGCCTTCCAGTCCTCTCTGGCAGCTAATGCTTTAGCACATTCACAAACCCATGCTTGGGGTGCTGACGCAGCTGGGGGTTGCCTGGGTCAGGGACCACAGCGGACCCTAAATAAAGGTGTCCAGGCAGGGCACACAAAGTAGACTGAGGCTTGCCCGGCAGGGCTCCTGAGAAGATGTGACCGTCACAGGCCTGAGCTAACAGTTGCTAGTGTCCGTGCACATTTTAATTTGTTTTCCTGTTTTGCTTCTTGTCCTGCCTGCTTTGGGAGGTGGGAGCCAGACTCTGCCCCCGAGACCCTCCGCTCTGGGAGCAGCTTTAAATGCCACCGGCTCCTCCCCCCCGCCCCGGGCTCCTGGGACATTGCGCTCCCACGCCTGGCAAGGCTTTCCACCCTGACTCAGGCCTCAGGGATGACTAATCTCGGCAGGGGAGCAGGGATCAGCTCCGGTGCCTCCAGAGCCAAGCGGAACTCCCGGGATCATTTCGTAGACAGCTAGTGGTTAAATTCCTTTTCAGCGAGTATACTCGCCTTTATGTCTAACCCTCCGTGGGCTGAAGGCTCGTGGATGAGCCGAAACCACATCCTCATCACCACCGCCCACCAGAATGGGCTTTTAACAGCAGCAGCAGGAGCTCTGCCACCGGCAGGTTCCTTCAGGGACGAATGGCCTGAGTGCCGTGCGGGTTTCCGCACACCAGTGTGCCAGTCCAGGGGAGCACAAACTTGGTCCTTCATGAAGAACCTCATGCTCTTCCCCAAGGCACAGATGTGTGGTCTGTGCGCATGTGTGCATGCGTGCCTCGAGAAGCCCTGTCCCTGCACGCTAAGGTCACACATGCTCCCTATCCAAGCACACAAGTTATCTCTGGAAAAATGTTGAATCTCATAACAGCAATAAAAGAAAAATACTGGCTCAGCCAACACAAACCTGTGTCTGGAGCATGCTCCAAAATACAGGGATGTGTGTGAGTCCGAGATCCCATCATCAGAGCTAAGTTCTAATCTCTAAAGCTGTCTCCATGGAGAAGGGGGGGTCTCTTCCCAGAAGCCCCTCACCTCAGAGAACAAGTCAGTGACCCCATTGCTGACCTGCCTGCTGGCCCCAGGTTCCCAAGGCTTCCCCAGAAGGACGTGCTGACAGTATTGTTAGGAAAAGCTGGGAGGCGGCCTCCAGGAGGACAGAGGAAGGCTTCAGGCCTGCTGCGCTGGCATTGGTCCCGTGAGGTGTATCCTCTTGTCCCGGTGCTCCGGCTGTGGTCCTCGGCACTATGACGGCTGCTTCCCTCAGTCCCTCCCTAGGTTACAGCCTGGGGGGGGGGGAGCGGGCACGGGAACAAGCTGCACAGGTGTGGCAGCCACCTACTGAGAGCTCCAGGTGGACATGGCCATCTCTGACATGGGAAGGCCACCCTGCCCTGGTTCAGTCCCAGCGGAGAGCAGGATCGGGGCTCAGGGCATCTCGTGATGGCACCACCAAGCCAGACTGTGAAACCTCTTCCATAGGCACATGAAGCTGCTGGTCCTCCTCTGTCAGCAACCCTTGGCCCCTGCATGCTCTCCCCCCCCCCCCCCCCCCCCCCGCCTTCCTCCCTCTCCCTCTCTCTTCTCCCTGTCTTCTCCCTGCAGCAGCCCTGGGCTTCCCCTAGGCCTTGGACTCTGTGCTGGGAAAGGTCTCCTAGGAGCCGGGATCACATGCTGGATGGTGGGCACGTGAGAGTTTAACATGGCACCGGAGAGGCAGCTACCAAGCAGCTCAGGGAAGAGCCGCGTTCCACCCGAGTCTCCCTGAGCGGTTGAGGGGGCCAGGAGAGGCGCTTGCTGCACAGGTCTGCCAACCGGAGTTTGATTCCCAGAACCCATGCACAGGTGAACGGTGAGAACTAACGCCACAACACGCTTTGAACTCGCTGTGAACATGCTGTGACGCACACCTCCCTCGCAGCACATGCACGCATGCGCGCGTGGTATTTAAAACAAGAATTCCTTTCTGTCTTTAGCTTCCCTGTCCACGTCCAAAGGGAAAGGAGGGAAGAGGGCGACCCCAGAGCAGCCCTCTCCCTGGGCACGCAGCAGCGTGCGCCTCACACAGTGGCAGGGCACCGGGTAACGGTTGCAGGACACTCTGTTGGCATTGGCTGGAAGACAGCCAGGTCTCGGACAGCTCAGACCCGGCCCCAGGGGTTAACCCCTCCCGCACTTCACCACACTCCGCTGGCGCCCTGAAGCTCAGGCGTCCTGGGTCACCGTCAGCCGAGGACCTGCACCCCATCAACCTCCGCCATGCTGCTCCTGCCTCTCATACACAAGTACACATACCAGTAGCACATGTGCGTGCGCATGTTTATGTCCACAGCCACGTGCACACATACGTGCATGTGCACACTCCCACAGGTGTAACAGCACACGCACCCAACCTCACATGTACACATGCATGTACATTTGCAAAATCACACATGCCCATACATGTTCACAGATGCCCACAGATGCACATGCTCACATCCGTGTGCGTATTAACATACGTTCCTCTCGTCGCACATTCATGTATACGCACATGCACACACCTTATTCCTCTCTGGAGCCATCACAGCTGAGGCTCCACAGAACAGAGCATCACTAGAGGGCAGAGGCAGGGAAAGGGGGGCCTGCTGGGCGTGCATAACAGCCATTATCTTTGGGTGAGGAGGCCTTTGTGCCTGGGCTTTGGGGCCACGAAGCCCACTGGGATGTGATCTTGAGGGGTCTGCTGTCCCAGTGACTCTGAGCTCACCACAGAGGCCTGGCAAGGGCTCTGGACAGCTTTAAAGCCCTGTGAGTTATGGTGTCACCATCTGGGCTGAGCTAGAGAGGAAAGTGCTGTGCGGGATCCAAGAGGCCAATGTCCTGCCAACACTGCCCAGCACCTGGTGTGTCGGAGTGTGTGCTGGCACGGCCGGGCCTTCTCAGGAGAGGGTGATCAGAGGCTCAACTCCGGAGGATGTGACCTCTAGCCCAGGCTCCCAGCCACTCTCCCTGTCGGTGTGCTTTGCAGGAATCACCTGGGAGCCACCAAGGGCCCAAAGGAGGTCACTGGTGTATTGATACCCATTTCACAGGTGTGGGAACTGAGGCTCACAGAGCTCAGGGCACTGCCTGCATGCTGGGGCAGGCACAGACTACGGGACACGTGTGATCACACCCTGGCGTGTGGCAACATTGTTGTCCTGTGTGAAAAGACAACTGAAGCCACGTCCATCAACGCACGTGGGCACCAGCGTGCACTGGACAGCACGGTGCTGAGGGCACCCCTCTGCAAGCCAGGCTTTCCCGGTGGGTCCAGGCAGAGATGCCACCGGGGGCTCTTCTGGAGACTTTCGGTTTCTGCCTAGTGCGGCACATCCGAGTCTCAGGGGCTGTAATTAGGGCTCAGCTCTAGTGAGCCTCGGAGAGCAGTGCCTGCTATAGGGAAGTGCGTGGCCTGCAGAGTCACAGGTCCGTCTGTGCGGTTGAGCCCTGTGTGGGGCATGCTGGCCCTAGAGGACACAGAAGCACGGGAACCCCTGCTGACAGCGGGTCACATGACTCATGCTGAGAGACTTTACACCTCACTCAATCCGTATGTCTCTACAGTATTCTATGGAAGAGAAAGAAGTACAGAGAGGGCGTGAATGTTGTCCAAGGCCACAGAGCATGCAATGGCCAAACTAGGTAGAAACTCTGTGGGGCCAATCTTCCAGACCCTGGGGTGCATGGTGATCAGAAGCAGAAATTTTGGGGGTTCTAAGAGCTCAAGGTCATAAGGGAGGTCATGTGGTGCTGTTTCACCTCTGCGGTGGCATGTGTCACAAATGTCCCTGCCCTTGGGGAGGCTCACTCAGCCCAGTTACAGAGCAAGGGTGACTGCACAGGGCAGAGGTGTGCCAACGCATGGCAGTTGGCAGCGCCTGGCAAGCCCGCAGGTCTTTTTTAAGACACTTCCCTCTGGGATAGAAAGGTGAACTTCCCACAGAAACCATGCTGTGTGGGAGGACTGGAGCCAGCAAAGGGAACCCTGGGGATCGCTGGGCCTGTGGCAACAGCCCTGTCCCTCATAGCTTCTCTTGGTAAATGCTTACGTGCTGGCTGGCTCTTGCCATAGCTACAGATGGCCTGGGGGCAGATCTGAGGTCAGACGGGAGAGTTTGGGGTCAGCATATGTGACTGACTCACTGCAGAAGCCACCGTCTGAGGAGGCAGCAGGTGGTAGAGGTAGGTGACGTCCCTGGGTCTTCCAGAGTACTCACCGGCTATGGAGTATGTTAACTCCGTCTAGAAACACTGGAAACAGGAGGAGACACATGTAGACACACCTGGGAAGCCTCTGAGTACGTGAATTTATCCCAGGTGCGGACCTGTGAACACAGGTCCGGTTTGGTGGGAGAGACTGACAGTCTAACATCCCGGGTACTTCACCACGATCCCACCAAGTCTTCGTTCCAAGCCTGTGGAGGCCTCAAGGTGCAGCAGTGAGCAGTCACACTCAAACAGCCAAGAAGACACCCAGACTGGCCTGAAGCCTGGATGCTGTGTGTATGAGAAACTGCCATCAGACATGCCCAGAAGATGCTCTGCCATGCAGCCAGGAGGGAGCCACGGTTGGTGGGAAGACACCAAGGAGCCCTGCCCTAGAAGACAACCTGTAGGCACACAGAGGCCTGGCACGCAGTTCAGTGCTCGCCTTGCATGCACAGAAAAGGTTGTCGAATGACTCAGCAAGTCTAGCCCATGTATGTCTCTAAAAGAGAGGACAACGGACGCCTACACAGACATGTGCAATGGAACGCTTGAAGCGGTTCTATTCCTAAGAGCTGCACAGAGGAGACAGCCGAATGAGAGTGAAGAGGCTCGGCCAGCCCCGGAACTTTATGTAGTTACACAGGGGAGACTCAGTGAGTCATCTATCCTGT
Organism: Psammomys obesus; assembly: GCF_907164565.1. NCBI lineage: Eukaryota > Metazoa > Chordata > Mammalia > Rodentia > Muridae > Psammomys > Psammomys obesus. The sequence continues at coordinate 1,660,061 of NW_026592710.1, read as the reverse complement.
GAGCGTGGGGACCCAATCTGCAGTCCTCACGCCAGGCATGGCAGCACAGCTGTGAGCCTAGCACTGGGGGGCAGAGGCAGGAGGATCCCTGCGGCTTGATGGCCAGTCAGCTTGGCCTAGTTGACTAGCTCCAAGCGAGTGAGAAGACCTGTAGACAGACAGAGGAGTGACCCAGGGTCAGGTGCTGTCTGCTCCTATGTGCACATGTGTAACGTCTGGACACACAGGTGCACATGCACATCCGCATACACACAAACACACATTTGGTTCTGTCAGAGAAGGAGGCAGGCCACGTGTTACACCGTGGATGGGCTTTGGAAACACGAAAGAAACTTGCTGCAGCTTGTGGTCCCACTGGTGTAAACTGCGCAGACTAGGGACATCCACACGCAGGTAGACCAGTGATCACCTGGTGCCGAGAGAGGCTACGAGAGCATCGGGAGCCTCCTAACAGCTTGTGACAACCTCCATCCTCAAGACAGACGTGTCACACGAAACTGTGTCACGGTGAGGATAATGGCACAGTGGGACCAAGTCCCTGCAGACCAAGCCTCGGAGCCTACAGGTCTCTCCACCACCCATCCTCATCCGGACAGCTAGGATACGAACCCTGTTTCCTGATGTTCTCAAAAGTGAACTGTGCATCACTCTAGAGGTGACAATCTCAGTGCCACTGAGTCACCTTCTTCTAAGGGCCACAGTGGTCCTCAGTACTTCCTCCCAACTATTAGGATGACAGTGGTGACTCAAGGCCCTCGGATGATGGGTGTGGTTGTCTGCAGACACAGGTAGCCCCGCTCCCGATGCGCTCACGCTGGAGGGAGCCCCGATCCCGATGTCTGGTGCTGGAGGGGAACTGGCCTCTCCTTTAGGAAGGGTGCTCTGCCACCTGCACCTCTAAGGCGGGTTCTGGTCCAAGCGCTGGCATTACCAACTGTCACCCCACCAGCCTACACCCCAAGCAAGCATGCGACGGTGAGGAGGGTAAGCGAAGGTCCCACTGCCTAGGCACCCCCCATCAAGGTCAGGTGAGCAACAGGATTAAAAGGCAGCAAATGGATCAAAGGATGACCGGGAAGAGTTGATGAGGTTCTCAGCTTCCAGGAAGTTCCCTGCTCTCACGTTGAGCAGGGGTGCAGGCCCTGCAGGCGAGGCTGTCTGCCTCCTGGGTTCTACACAGGCTTCCTCTAACACGGGCGACCCTCACCTGCTGGTCCTGGCCCTGCCTTCCCTCCTCCCTCTCCTCACGTGGCTGCGCGTTTCCTCAGCCTGTAGGACGCCTGCCACCTGAAGGGTCAGTCACCCTTCCTGCCACTCTGGCAGTCTGATTATGAAGGACGACACTCACGGGCTCCCTCCACTCCCGCACACCTTGGCCAGAGCCTGATTGCTGATACAAAAGCACCCGAGTGGGAACCCAGACCAAAACAACAGAGGCAAAGCCACCAATGCAGGGCTGTGTAGCTGGATGGTTGCCTCTGCCTGGCCAGAGACACGGAAGAGCTGAAGCAGCATCGACACAGGGCTGGGACGCTCTGAGTGAGGAATCCAGAAATGCTTGTCTGGGTCCTGACTGTGCCAGGGGCTCTAGACTCCGGGGTTCCTGTATCTTCTGCTAGTGCCTTTTCTTTGGGGGTTTGGAGACCTTGTCCACAGTGGTCCCCAGTAAGTTTTATTAGAAAGGCTCTCTCAGGGACCAAAGTGTTTGCTGTTGCTGGGACCAGAGATGACCCTGCTGGACCCCTCCATCAGCTCACCTGGCTATGCTGAGCCTGGAGTGCTTCCTGGTCAGCTCATCAACCAGTCAGAACTGCAGAGGTGGACAGGACATACCCTGTTTCAGCCAGGACTCAAGAATAGGCTTAGGCTGGCAGAGAGGCAGGGGGACAGTCCATGAAGGATTAGGAGCCGTCTGGATGACCACCTCCTTGACTCTCCTCTGGCTTCAGAGCTGCGGCTGGGAAGGAAGTCTCAGAGGCAAGGGGGCACCCTAGGCCACTCCCCACTGTTGGACAGAAGAGCCCAGAGCCCTGCCGGCCACCTAAAGAAGGAGAAAGGACAGCAAGCTTTGTTGGGGGCCACAGGGTCAGCTCGTACGGGGCCTCACATACACCACCGTCTGTGCACAAAGGCTGGCATGGCTGTGTCAAGAGTCAGAGGCTCTGTGTCACACCCTTCGCCCCCAAGCGTGGGTCCAGCCAGTGGCTCTGCAGTACCCAGATGACATGAAAGGTTTCTTTGTTCCCTACAAATGGGCAGGCCTCCATCCTGGACCACAGGCTCCATTTCAGCGACGGAGATGATCTGTCAAGGGAACGTTTCCACAGGAAATCGCTTTTCCCCACCCCACCATCACACAGCATCGTACGTGTGGCTCCAGCCACCTGGGTGGGAGTCCCCAGGCAGATCTGCCGCCTCACTGGCATCCTCACAAATATAACACGACCCCCTCCTACACGCCCAGATGCCTGGTTCAAAGCAGCACAGAGGAACTCAGCAAGAGACGTCACGTCACAAGTGGCCACTATTACTGATGGATATTGCCAGGTATCAGCAAAGACACAGAGAGACCGCCCTCACTAGCTGCTGGAGGAGAGGCCGACACTCCACCACCACGGGGCACAGCCTGGAACTCCTGGAGCTGCCACAGGACGCACTGCCGAGGACGCGCCCAGCAGAAATGGAGACAGCAGCCATGCAGCCGCTTTTGCAAGGCAGACACTGCATCCCAGCTCACATGCGCCTCAGTGGCGATGGCTTGAACGTCTGAGGATGGATGGATGGAAAATGGCTCATAGACTGTCTGTGCCACCGAATGCTATTTGACCCAACAGAGCACCCAGGGAATGCAGTGGCTGAACTTGGAAGCACTATGCAAGGACAGAAGGCCCCGTGACAGGAACTGCCACGTACGGCTCCTCCCATATGAAATGTCTAGCCTTGGCTAATCCAGGCAGCATTTCCAGGGGCTGTAGGAGGTGGGGGAGTGGCAGCCCCTGGCTGTGGGGACCCCTGTGGGGGCAATGGCTCTCTAACTGTAGATAATGTTGACACTTGAATACTGTGACTCAAAGTCACCCCTTCACCAGGCAGGGTCTTCTTCACAGCAGGTAAACTGGTTCTCAAAGTCAAGGCACACACACACACACGTATGTATATTTCTATTTGTATCTGCACTCTGGGTGTTTCGGGACAGTCCTCCATTGGCCCGGGACAATAGTCTGGGTTGGCTAGCCAATGAGCTCCAGGGGTCCTCCTGGCTTGGCCTGTGCCACCACCACACTTAGCCTTTTCATGTGAGTTCTGTAAGAGCAAACTCAGGCCGCTATACTGCTGTAGCAAACTCTTATATCTGGGTTGTGCCTGAAGCCCTGAGCTGCAGGTTCCTGTGTATGAATTAACCTACTCACTTAGTTTTATCCAGGAGTCCCAAATAATGCCCAAAGTGCCAGTTATAGGCTGGTTAGGTCTGTGCCTTTCAACAGTTACACGTGTGAGCAACACGGTGTACTCACCAATTGATACAACCAGAACTTGCAGGAACCCCTAGGACCAAGGGTTCAAGGCTCACCAACTCAGTACTGTGGGTCTTTTTAGAAGCAACCGGAAGCAAAACAGAAACGGATGGGCTGGACAGAGGAAGGTAGAGCCATCCCAGCATTTCAGGAGAAGCCTGTGGCCTCCAGGTGCAGGACTGCTGTACTCCCCAGAGCCTCGAAGGGGGGGTGTCGCAGGCATTTCTGAGAATCCCATGGCCTGGCATGACTCTGCACGCCAAGAACGTGTGAGGGAATGGATGCTGGTTGTGGGGCAGCTCACAACAACAGCTTGGGACAACCGACAACCTTGAGGCAAAGCACAGACCCCTGTCTCCGGGGGTCTTTGTGGTTACAAACACGCGCTTCCCCTAGTATGTTTTTTGGTTTTTTTTTGTTTGTTTGTTTGTTTGTTTGTTTGTTTTAATTTAGATAGAGAGGGTGTGTGTGTGTGTGTAGGTTCAGGGATATCCTTGAAGGAGTTGTTTCTCTCCTTTCACCATGGGTCCTGGAGTTACAATGAAGAGCATAGCCTGTGGCTCCTTTTCTCACTGGGACATTTTACCAGCCCCCATACCCCGTTTTTAAGCCCTGGACATGGTCTGTAGTTGAGTCTTAGAGAAGCCTTCGTGCCATGAGCTGGACTGTGAGAGGAACCCGATTTGCCCAGGGCCACCAAAATCCAGACTCTCAGGAACTGATTACTGAGGACTATCAGAATGCCAATTCCAAGCCCCCTTTGTCTCCAAAGCACACATCCAGACACCGCACAGTCGGCCATTCTGCATTTGTCCATCTGCCTGGCAAAGCTTGCGGAGTCAAGAGCCTTGCTGTTTACAAGCGTTCTCAGCCAAACAAAGCTGGGCTCAAGGTGTCATCGCTATTCTGGCTGAAAAGTTCCCAAAGCCAACAGGCAGCACCGTAACCAGAGCACCACAGGTTCTCAGGGACAAAGTGTTCCCTCTAATGCTGAAGAAAAGAGGGACATCCAGGCCTGAGAGGGAAGCTGTGGGGAAGGCTTCCACCTGCAGGGCCTGGCTCTGGCTTGATAGGCAGGTGATGTATTTCACATGGGTTAACAGATCAGGTGCAAGGTAGAAAAGGGGAAAAGGCACATGGGGTGGGGTGGGGGTCAGGAGACATGACTCAAGCTAAAAAGTAAAAAGGGCTTTCTTTTCACTCTTACTATTCTTCCATAGGTTCCACGTTCAATTCCAAGCAGCTCACAAGCACCTGTAACTCCCAGTTCAAGAGATCTGACACCCTCTGCTGGTCTCTGCGGGTACTGCATACATGTGGTATATATACACTCACACACATATTAAAAAAAAAAAAAAAAGATACACTGTAGCCAAAAGGGAAACTTCTCAAGTTGTGATCATGCACAGATCTTGGTAGAATCAGATACAGAGTAACACAGCTGACAATGAAAAACAAACTATGGTCAATAGAGGTCATTATGGTGAAGGAAGGCAAGAGTCCCCTGTGAGCCAGTATCTCACCTGAAGGGCCCATCAGTCAGTGCTGCCTGTCCCAATCAGGGTCTGTTCAAATGCAACCTAGCTGAAATTAATAAAAAGGAAATCTGAGAGAGCAGACTGGCTGCTTTCCCGGGCTCAGCAGTGAGCTGCCGCAGCTTTTATAAAAACAGTGTGGTTCTAAAGGCTCTTCAACATTATGCATGATTCTGCCGTGGACCCTTGTCCTGGCCTGAGACCTGGATGCTCAGAGCCCCGTGAGAAGGATGGGGAAGGAGAGTGGAAGCAGGATCTGGGCTTAGGGAACCTGTCTCATGTGGTTTAGGGTCTGAGGAAGAGCAGCGAGGCACTGTGTTGAAGGTTTCTCGCTACCTGGTAGGAGGTCACTGTGCCATGAAGGCAGCGATCAATGGGTGAATCCACAAATGAGTTCATACCTCATAGGCTGTAAGGAGGAAGTTGTCCACTGAGCCAGGCCTTCGGGAGACAGATCTCACCTGCTCCTTCCTGTGCTCCTCTGCTGTCTGCCCACTGTGGACTGAGCAGCTATGCTATGCCCTTCTGCTGTGATGCTGTACCTCATCCCAAAGCAGTGAGGCTAGCTGACCATGGGACTGAACCTTTTGAAACTGTGAACCAAAATAAATTCTTCCTCTTCCAAGTTGATTTTGTCCAGGATTTGTCCAACATAAAGCCTGATTTGAATGTACTGTTTAAGGTTTTTCAGTCACTTACTCCTGAGCCCCAGAGGTGTGGCTGTTAGGAATGTTCTCTAAGGCGGGGCCCGTGCCTCCATCTCCCACCTCCTGAGAGCTCCACATCCTCCTCCATGGGCCACAGTAATTCGCAGGTGCCAGTATCTGACTGGGTTCCCTCTGGATGGCTGGGCCCTGAATTCCAGTCCTCTGTATCCTTCCTTCCCCCTGGGAAGTGTTGCCTGATTCTGTTCTCCCTACCAGGCCGCCCTTCTAGATGGTGGCTGGGTTCAACGGACTGCCAAAGCCTAGCTCTGAGAGTCCTCCCACTTCCTTCCGGTTTCCCTATCTTCAGAGCCCTCTCACCAGATGGAGATGGAGCCCCTGGGCCCCACATTCCACCAGGCCCTTGGAGAGAGACAGAAAGAACAAAAGAACAGCTGGACACCATTCCTGCAGACCCCACTCCAATCCAGGATGGCCAAGGACTCTGTGAGACTGAGAACGGTACAGAGTGGGCATCGGGAGGTAAGGTGTGGAGTAATGTCTGTTGTTGGGCAATTGACAGAGTATAGTATAACCTGAAGGAGATGCAGGGCCGTGGGATCTAAGGCATCTGCTGCCTATGGCATGATGGATGCCTCACAGCGCTCTCGTGAGCCGGACTGCACTTTAAAGCGATGACAAACAGCACAACATGGCAAATGCACAAGCCAGTGTCGTGGCCACATGGGATCCTCACTAGAAGGTGGACGCAGTGGCAGGTCTGTTCCCATTTGCATTATGACACGGCAAAGGCTGCGACTAAGCAGCAGCGACTTTCTGTTCTGTGACAAGCTGACGTGGGGACACCTCGCAGACGGGATGCAGAGCACAGTTATGCAGTCCACAGCTGTACTTCAAGCCATTACACCAGTGATACTCAAAATGTCTCCTTGAAAGCAAACTGGCTCCCTCCCAGCTCGGCTTGTTTCTCTCACTGCTCCCCCTCCCTGCAGCTGTTGGCGCCGGCCCACACACGATGCTCAGGCTGCCTGGCACTCACCCGGGGCCCTGCCCCTGCCACCCTGAGCATCCTCGCTTCCTCCCAGATGGTCGGGGATGCTGGACTTCCCTGTCACCCTGGGGCAGGCTGCCCTGCTAGGAACTTCGCCCACTCCCTCTTGGCTCCCCTTCTCTTGCGATACCCAGCAACAAAAACCTCCTGAGTCACTGGATGGCCCCACTGCCTGCCTGTTTCTGCAGTGGATTCTGCGCAGGCAGTGGCTGCGACTTTCCTCCGCCCCTAGCATGGAGATCAGTGTTCACAACAAACAGCAGCTGGACCTCTGTCAGGTGACCATTCAGACACAGCGGTGCTGCTACCCTGTCTACCACACCAGACAGCAGGGCCAACTGTGCAGACATCCCGAGTCCCACAGCCTCCAGACTCCAGGTTCCTGTTCTCCACACAGGGAATGAGGCTCCTTGTCCCTGTGGCCACGTGCGGGAGCACCTGTTGGAGCCACTCAGCCAGGTTGGAAGCTGTTGCCCATGGCTTCTCTGTCAGGAGTGTAGGCAAGGGAGGGGGCTGGGCTGAGGTTGGACGTAGCTCCCCCCACCTTTCAGGGATTCCGGGCTCAGGACGGAGGCAGCTGGATCACTGCTCCGCACTCAACCATCTCCATGACTGTCCTCAGCCACGAGGTTATGCCTCAGTTGCCACCTTTCTCTCCAGGCAGGGCTCTGCCCACTCTCCCCTCAGGAAAGAGAGGAATGTCTCTACTTTGGCAATAATTCATCCCCCTGCAGAGAGAGTGATATCTTCAGCTAGAGGATTCTGGGAGCATTTTGAGGAGAGAAGATCCCAGGACCCAGAACCCCCATCCACGGAGCTGCCCTCAGACTAAACAAAGCTGGAGGTGGGCACGCTGTGGTGAACCAGCTTCAGGAGCTGGCGGTGGCACCTGCCCCTGCCTGTGGGTGGGAGCAGACACAGCACAGGTTCCTCACCACAACAGGGCCAGCGTCAGTCTCTCGGGGACTGTGAAGGGCTCTTTGTTCACGAGGCGCACGTTCCGTCCCCAGCTGCTTGATGGTGGGCCCACACACCTGTGCTGGAGACCGCTGCCACCCCATCATGGAGTGCTGACGAGCACGCAGGGAGGAGACCCGGGGGCAGCAGGGGTCTAGGCGCAGCCTCCAGAGCTGGTCTTAGAGTATCTTCTTCCCACTCCTGGACACTGCCAGGTCTGATCTCAGACTAGCTCTGGCATCATCTGAAGAGGGGAAACTGAGGCCAGAGAATTGGGGTAAGCCTGCAGCTAGCTTGTAATGATGTGGCTCTGCCATGCTTAGGCCTTCCACACCAGGCAGCTTCTGGGCTCTCCCAAGTGCAAGCACAGAGTGAACTATCCCAGGGCCTTCTGTAGTCCTTCAGCAGCATCCAGGTGGGATAAGGTCCTGGTGACAGGATAAAATCCTCATATCCTGCCTCACTCTGTCCTGGCTCTGCCATTTCTGAGAGCAGGTAGGGCTTGTGCTAGGGTGTGTGTGTGAGAGAGAGAGCAAGAGAGAAAGAGACTAATGCTTCTTTCTTTTGAAAAAAAAAAGGAATTGAAACAAAACAACCTCAAAAACAATTGTGAGGCTTTTTTTGGTATAGGCCCCCATGGGCCTAGGCCAGGTACTGTGCTGTCATGGGCATTCTTGGAGGAAAACTATGGTTGTTCCTTTTAATGCAACAGGCCCTGTGAGGTGAGGCCAGACAGGAATGGCTGCTCAGGTTCCCCCAATCTCCTGGGCCTCGCTCACTACAGCAGGCCTGGGGACACTGTATCTGGAGGTAGGGGAAAGGCGCACACAGGAACCTCTGGGTGGGAGACCACTGATGTCCGTGGAGAGAGGCTGGGTCCTGACCTGGTTATCTGGAAACAACTCAGCTCTCTGGGTCCTTTCTCCACCTGGTCTCCGGCGCTGAGCTCAGAGGAAGGTTGTGGGTCAGCAGAATGTCTGGAGGTGCTTGGAAATATGAGCGAATCAGAAGGTGAGAGAAGGTTCGCTGGCTCTCTCCACCCAGAAGGCCTGCTTAGAACGCCCAGCCTGGGCAGCGACCCAGCCATCCCAGCCAGCACCTCTGCCCCACCAGGAGCTCTTGCCACCATCACCCGCTCATCTTCACACCAGTCCCGGGTCACTCCCGCCATCACTAGCCTCTGAAGCCCTGGTGGACATTCCACAGAGCTCCAGGGCCTGAGAGGATCGGGGGATGGCAGGCAGTGACAGGCGGGATTTGTAGAGAATGCCAAACCCTGGCAGCTGTCATTGACCCCCAGGCACACTCTTTGAGCCCCTGCCCAGAGCTGTGCGGACGCTCCGGGCAGTGCCCTTCAGGTGCTGCTCTACCCGTGGGAGCCAGACTCGTCACCACATCTCCAAGGGCCAACATTAGCCAAGAGATGCAGAGGAGGCCACTAGAGACAAGGGACGCTGTCATCGATGCCGACCTCCCTGCAACGGCTGAGCAGGATCCAGCCGTAAATCCCGCTCAACAAGCTCTCAACAATGAAATACCCAACTATTAGCTGAGACAACCACTTACTCAAAACCAACACTATTCACGAGTTTAGCTAAAGCGCATTCTCCTATGATCATCAGTTCCCGGCCCGGGCACTTCAATCTCTCTATTTATGAAACAATAATGGAATCCTATTTAACAGCACAGCGCGGACTTCACCGCCTCTGATAAGTCTGCACCGTGACTTTGCCCCCGGCGATCTGCTCCTTCCTATTACTGCCTTGTCCTGGTTCACAGACGGATGGATCGCGGCCTGGAGAGCAGCGCACACTTTACCCACACACTATTATCAAACCAGTGTCTACAGCTGGCGCGAAGGCTTCATTCTGACCATTCTGGGGTGCTGATGAGCTCAGCCTCAGACGCTGAGGCCAATGCTGGCCCCATCACAGTCGCCTCCTCCTGGGAATCTGATGGTGTTGTACTGCTTCTCAGCGAAGAGGGACCTTTGATGGGAAGGTTCTTCCAGGGTCTCCCCTGTCCTAACATGAGACCCTACAGGGGCCAGTTTCTTCTCTGCCCAGAGTGGCACTTTTTCAATCAATAATATCTTTGAGTCATAGTCACTTGTTTGATTCTAGAGTGGTTTTGGCACGACCACCACCCCTAAGAAAGACAGAGGGCTGACAGGATGGCTCAGTAGTTGAACACTTGCTGTTCTGCATGAGAACCTGTTGGCTCCCAGCACCCACACTGAACAACTCACAGCCTCTTGTAATTTCAGCTCTAGGGGACCTGATGCCTTCTTCTGGCCCCTGAGGATACCAGGATAAAGAGGATCAAGAGAAACTTAAAAAAATTAATTATTGCACTTCTTTGTACACTCATGACCCCGTGCACACTGAGCCTGTGTTCCAGTCTAAGTCTGGGCTATGGAAAGTAACATCTGCCTAGGAAAATCCAACCAAGGTGGGCAAAAAACCCCAGGGTCACAATCCACTCATGCTGTTTTAAAACACTCCACATGTGGCAGTTTTCTAGGTTTGGTAGCAGGATTGCATTCCTGGCCCCTAACCTGTGTGAGGCTCAAGGACGCTCAGCATCCTGCCTTGGACCCCAGGGTCACTCAAACGTCCACCTCTCAAGGAAGCTCAGCAGCTGTCCTCCCAGCAGGCCTCATCTTTCCTTCCGGGCAGTGGACAGATCACACCCTTCCTGGACACCCTCAGCTTCCGCCTGCTCCAACAGTACGGTCAAGGTGAAAGGCGGTACACAGCCATCAAGGGGGCTCCTTCCAGCATGGCAGGCCGCCAGGGCTGCCGGGGAAGAGTACAGTCTGCTCAAGTGTGGTTATCTTTTATGCTCTCTGGAGACGCGGGGGCAGGAGATCAAGGGCCACCAAACAGAGCCGGACACCAGGGGCTAAAAATGAACGGATTTAGGAAGGCAAAACGCCCTCCCCACACATTATCACCCCTGCTCTCCTCTGGCTTCACTGAGCAATAACACAAGTGTTGAGTAACAAGACAGGGCCCAGCCAGGCAGATTCCTTCTAGCATTGCCATTGGACAACAGGCCTCAACACGCTTCCCTTCAATAAACCTGTCATGTGTGCAAGGTCCTTGGTGCGACCTTGAAAGGCACACATCCTGCCAAGGGCTCTCTAGTCCAACAGACCATCCTTTCTGAAGTGGCCGCACCCTGCACACTGAACTCTGACTTTATTCAGCCTGCTGGGGACATAAAGGCACCTCGGAGAGTCCAGGGGCTGAGCAGGCCCCAGGATCCATGGGAAGGTGCTTCATCAATGCAGAGGACAGGCCCGGGAGGATTAGGCCTATGGCTATAGGAGGCCATCTGCCTTGAGGAGATTTCTGGGAGGCTAGTCACAGAGCTTGTTCTCTGTGTCCATATCAGTGGGTCCCAAATTGGAGCAAGGTCCCCGATTAGTGTGGCACAGAGCCACCCACACAGTGCCGAGCCACGGAAGTTGGGGGCCTGGGACAAGAATCTGATTTCATTCTGGGGTGACGTGTGATGCTTTGGCTCACACCCAGGTGGGGGGCCGCCATTAAAAACAAGCTCGCAGGTTGTGTTCAGCACTGTAACCTTGACCTAGGGCTGGCAGGGTGAGAGGAAGTGGGGTTCTGAGATCAAGCAGGCTCATGGATTCCTGGAATGGTCCTCTGCTGCTGGGGCTGCCAGGATAATCACAGCATGGTGATATTTACTGGATTTTGTTCAAAGGTCAAGTGTTTTGCCTAATGCCTCCTTAAACATGCAAAGGGCCCCACTGTCAGGGTGCTCATGGTGCAGATGGAGAAACCAAGGCCCAAAGGGGGAAGCTGGAGGACTGAGCTCTCTGAATTGGTGGGAATCAATGGGGGAGGGGGGCATGGCTACCATCATCATTGCTTTCACACGTGATGCTTGCTTCGCTGCCCCAGCAGGAATGTGTGGGCTGTTTTGTGGTATACAGACACACTGTTCTTCCTAGTCCTGCCTTGTGGCTCAATTGTCACACATTAAAATTGCTCCCTGTATTCCAGGGGCCTCTGGCTGCTGTAGGGCTGGGAGTCCCTGGGCTCCTCTGGCCTCTCTCTTGGAAGCACAGGGTGTGGATGGCCTCTCCCAGGCCCCTGAAGTCAGGAGGCCAAGCCACTCTGGTCTCGTCTAAGACAGTTAATAAGGCTCCTGATGACTGATGAGTATGGATCTCTGCATCACTAATTTCCGTAACTATCACTCTTTGAAAGACAGCTCGGGCCCGGGTGCTCCTGCCCGTCCTAAACAGAGCTGTATTATGTGGCCAAGTTCAGTCTGGTGGATCCCATTTCAGGCAGCTCACAGGGCTGCCTCAGGAACTTTTGCAAGGTTTTGCCATCCACAGCCCAGGCTGTCTTGGGTTTCCTTCTCTTTGTGCATCACCCTCTGACCCAATTTCCCCTGGGTGGGCACAGAGTTCCTGTAGCCTAGCCGGTACTCAGCCCATGTCCTGGAGAGGAACCCCAGTGTATAGGAGCCACCTGCCTCTCAGATAGCCAAACACCAGTGCTCCCTAGCAGTAAAGGGACTCTGGTTTGGGTTCAGAAGTGGGATGAGATCACACCTCTGTGGGCAACAGCCACCCTCAGGAGAATACTCTGGAAGGCTTGACAGCACTGCAGTATTCCAGGCAAGGTACAGCTGGACCCTTGGCCTCGCCCTCCCCTTGGGATGGCTAAAGCACTGAACTTGTCTTGGGCCTCTAAAGGGCCAGGTGCCTTCCTGGCTCTAGGCCTAGGGATTCTTAACGGTACTCAGGCATTCAAATCCCTGTACCATGGTGGATGGGCATGGTGGCACAGCTGCCATGTCCCACAGTGACCCACGTCCCACAGGTAAAGCAGCAAGCACTAACCTCTCTGCACAGCTCTGCCCTTACCAGTCCTGGGCCTCATGCTTGGAGTCAGCATTTGGCATTTCCCAGTAAGTACCCTGGGCATCAGGAAAAGCAGGTCAGTGACCCAGAGAGTTGGCTTTCCTTGGCAGCTTCTGGTGAAGAGCACAGAAGTAGCTTTACCCAGGAGCTGGCATGGTAGGGAAGGACAAATGGAGGACAGATAGGTTCTGGTGTGCCCACAGGATGTTCAGGAATTTGCTCATGGCTGCTTAAACTTCTGCCATACCAGCCCAAGTGCTAGACTTGGGGTATGAGGTGAGAGGCAGCTCTGGGGACCACAGGTGGGCCTGAACTGACTACTTCCTTGGAAATTTAGGCTATCATGGGCAGATCCTGGGCAGCTGGCCAAGCTTTGAAGGTGAATAATGCAGATATGTGTGCTTCCTGCAGGGCTGCCTTAGGGTACCTAGAGAACACTGCCACAGACACGGGGGCCACAAACCCTGCTACATCTAGAAGCCTCAAAGGATGAGGCTTCCTGCTAAACCATTATTTCAGCCATCAGAAGTCCAGGCCTATGTCCACAGTGTGCTGTAATCTTCCTTTGTCCCCACTGTGGTAGCCTTGTGCTGACCACTGGGTGGATTCTAGAGCCCTAGGACAGCCTAGAGCATGGGCAGAAAAAAAGCAGCCTCTGGGAGTGCACAGCCCCAGCAGTGGGGTGGGGATGGAGGGTCAGGGTGTCGGGGCGGGAGAGGGGGGTTAGCAGACCTGGCTTTGAGTTCTAACTCTTTTCATTCACTAGTGGGCAAGCTAAGCAGCTTCTTTTCTCTCTGTGCCTCAGTTTGCCTCTCTGCATAGGGAGGGCCACAGGCTTGTGAGTTTAGTGCTCGAGATATGAACACATAAGTGCAGAAGAGGTCACTGGGAGGGGTCTGGGTGGTATCCATGCAGTCAGGATACCTGTGCTGAGCAGGGGGCACTACGCCTACCGCTGAGACCACAGAGAACGAAGTACTACCAGGAGGAAGGGCACGGGGCCCTGGCTGTCTCTAGTGGGGATGTGGAAGGGGCTGGTGGAACCAAGCTCCGTCTGGCACATTCTGGAAGACCCCCCCCGGTAGGCCAGGCTGTGGTTCTGCACCTGAGAAAAGCAGTGAAGCAGTTCTCTCAGAAGGGTTAACGGCGCCTGCCTTGGCCCTCCACCCGCCACCGCCGGCTTTATCAACATGCACCTCCTATTACCCACACAGCTTACAATATTTTTGGTGTCTGTATCAAGTTGATTCAATTACCAAGACCACTGTGCAGAATATTCTCTCCAGGGTTGGCCACTGCTCAGTGCCCATGGAGGGGTGGGAGGGGCAGGAGAGGCTGAAGAATGCTGACTACTCCTGGCAAACTCCTGTAATTGACTTTTAAAAAGCGGCATTAGCATTTAAATGGTCCCTTCGTTATGGGGTGAAGGTTCAGGGAATATGATCAATTTATTGAGCCCTTCAAATGTTCTTTTGATATTTATTTTTCCCTGTGTCACGCCGTGGGGTCTTTTCCAGCTCCCTGTCAGCAATGCAGGGCTTGCTTCTGTGTAGACAGCGCCACCATCCACCTGCCGGAGCCTGATGTCCTCCAGTCTGAGGATGTGTGCCACTCTGTGCAGAGGCCTGATGCCACTGCTGGCTGGATACCATGCGGTGTCCATGTGGTAGCTACACTCCTGCTTTGTCACTGGCCTGTTGAGAGCGGCTGCAGTGTGCCCTTGCTGACCCTTTCCAGGGAGAACAGGGGCCATTAGCTGCTTGGGATCAACTCCTGCATGGAGCTGTTTTAGAAGGCAGCAGGGCCAGGTGTGCTCAGGCTCTGCTGGCCAGGACCCAGGCCTACGTCCACAGGTGGGTATTGGTGAAGACGAGGAGCCCAGTAAGTATGTTTGGTCATGGTAGCCAGAGGCCCACAGGGCCCATGTTGGCCCTGAGCTTTGGGAGTGGGGACTCAGCTGCCCAGAGCTGGCTGGCTTCTGCAGAATTGCAGGAATCAGATGAGAATATAAAAGGAGCTAAGAGCAGCCTGGGGAACAACGGGTGGAGAGGAGAGCGAAGCTGGCTCCCCAGGTGCACCCAAAGGGGTAACAAGAAGCTCAGGGGGCCACCTGCATGGAAGAGGACCTCAGGGACAAGCCCTCTCCATGAGACATGCCCCACATCTGCTTTAGATGGCCCCGGTTTGCCCAGCAGGCTCTAGAAGTCTCACCAAGGATGTTGGGCCTCTTAACCAGAGTGTTTTGGGGTTCTCAGGAACTGGGGCCCAGGTACTGCTAGGCTGCTTCCTTCACACCTGTTGCTGTTTTCTTAGCATCAAAGCCGAGGGTTCAGAATCAAGGACCACATGCCTCACACAGCTCTCAAAGCTTGCCTCTGCCCAGGAACACATCATTCCAGAATTTGCTGCCAGGGAAGGAACAGCGTGACACAGGGTACCAGTTCACTCATCTGGAAGTTTCCCTCAGCTGCTGCAGATTAGATTCCCCTGCCAATGTGTTCCCCACCCCATTGTCCCCAGAGTCCGGACTGCAATCTTGCCCTGACTCTGGGCAGTAAGCTGGTACGTTTTATGGTTTACAGCCCTTTTGTTTTCGTGGAGGCCTTCTACAAGAAAGTTTCCCTTTTAGAGACCCAACTACCAGCTTTTTAGAACACCTCCCTGGCCAATGATAAGGTCATCAATCCATTCCCAGAGTGCACCAAGCCTGCAGAACCGCTCTCTCCGGAACCTGCCTGTGGGAGAGCAAGGTACTCTTTTTGGTGCACATTCCCAAGGACACACAGACAGCTACATAGATAGGAGACCGGCCCAGCACCATCGCAGGTACTACATGAGCACTCTGGAAGGCCACAGTGGCTTCTGTCCTCCATGAGCAAATCCTCAAACACAGGACTCATAAAATTGTAGCTGGTGACATCAATCCCGAATTCCTCCGAAACTGCCTCTGGGTCTGTCATAAACCCACGGTTTGGGGTGTGTGAAGCCACTATTTTCTCAGCTTCTAGCTTCTTTCTGGAGTGCCAAAGGTTTCAGGGAACCACACAATTTTAAAATGAGCTCTGGCCATGAGGAGAGAACCATGAAGGCCGAACAGGTCTCATACACTGGACCTTCTCAGAACCTGGAAAGAGCCTCCCTCCTCCGCTGCCCTCTCCAGAGCCTAGCCTAGGCTCCCAACAAGTTTGTTGATGTTGGAAGTGCCAGGTTGGTTAGTTGGCTCTGCATGGCCCCAGCCCTACCCCACCTGCCACTCACATGCTGCCCAGCTGATATGGTCTCTGAAGGGCTTCAGAACTCCCACCTCTCAGGGATAGTCTGCTCTGAGGATCCCTCCCTGGCAACCAGCCACACTGTGCGCCCCTGTGTGCCTGTGGGGCCCCAGCACTAGCCACGCATTTGTCTTCTGGGTGACGTCTAAGGAGTAAAGATGAGCACCTGCTGGCTGGGTCAGGAACTCCAGACCAGAGCCCCAGGGCACGGCTGTTCAGTGAGTCAGTGGTGAACAAGTTGCCAGGGACAAGGAAGAACATTTGGCTCTAGAGTAGAACACTGACATTTTCGGGACAATAACAACAACAGAGCCAGGCATTTAAAAGGTGTAGGTTAGTGTCCCATCTGAACACACAGACAGCGTGGGAGCTGGAGAGGAGCCATTTTCTGTTCTAGCTGCCCAAACCCTGCTGGCAATCCTACCCCCTCTATCCCGGCCAATTATGCTTCTGGGCTCTAACAATGAGACACCAGAGGCCCACTGAGGCAGAGGTGGCACCTTGGCAAGGGCCCCAAAGTGCATCCTTGCCTTCAGTCTCAGGTGGAAATCCCCTATGAGGAATGCTGAGTGCTAATCCTGGCACCAGGTCTGAGAGTTCTGGCCCTCCCTCCAAAGCCATAAGAGGCTGAGGCACCCAACGTAGGGGCACCATGGAAACTGCACGTCACTCGGCTGTTTGCCACGTCTCCAGAACCCCTGGTCCCCCTGGTGCTACACAGCTGTTCCCTTCTCTGCAGGCTCTGCCCACAGGCTCTGCCCAAAGGCTCAGGGAAGGACCCTGCTATTACACCTCAGGACTGCTGAGGAAAGGCCTCTGGGGAGGTTCTGCCTGGCCCTGTCTTTATTTTCTTTTGGTGAACATTGGCCTACCAGGTGAATGCCAGGTTGTCTCTCTGCCACACAGACACTCTGAAAGTGTTCATGTTTCAATGACCACGCGGTGATTTACACAAGGACTCACGCAGCAACTAAAACGGACCAGTCTTTATTTTAAAGGTTCCCAAAAGGCAGATCATATGTAGGGGAACTGTGACATTTTATGTTTGCTTGTGAAGTTGACCCAGCTTGGGCAATAGAGGGCGCCTGTATCCCAGCTTCAAGGCAAGGTGGGCCAGAGCCCCTGGTCAGGAACAGGCCTGGTGAAGAAAGCCGCCTGGCTCCTTCGCCCTCTCCACTAGACAGAGGTGAGCACCCCAAGTAGCAACCACTGGCCAGCCCTGAGAGCTGTCAGTCTCTTCCACCCTCAGCCCTCCGGGCTGTCCCTGAGTGTCTCCTCACCAAAGCTGAGTTGCTCGGCTCTGCTCTCAGGCCTTGCTATGCTTGTGTGGAGGCCCCTGGAGGAGACGGTGAGAAAGGCAGCCTCTCTCCACAGTGTTTACTCCTGCTCTCTCTCCTCTTTCTCAACCATTACAACCCCCTGACTTTGGAGAAGTTCTACCTCCGGTTGGCAGTGAGTCCGGAGACGGAGGGAAAGTGACAAGGCCAAGGTCACAGGTCGCTCCACTAGTGCTGGTCCAAATAAACTGTGAGAGGGACAGAATCAAAGGCCACACCCACCTGCTTATAAAGCACTTGCTTCTCTTCCTGCGGAGGTTTTCACAGGGCAGAGGAGGGGAGGCACTTGTAAAGCTCTGGCCACTGCCACTGAAAAATGTGGTGGCTCTCTGACAAGGAGAGCGAGCAGAAAGGGAGGTGACTGCAGTTCTCACTGAGTCTTTGGGAAACTTCTCCTCAGAGGGACCCCAGGAGTGACTCCCTCAGGGTGGCTGACTGATGCTAAGTACAACCTAGGCCTGAGTGAGGCCTGCTCTTGGGACCCTGTGCCTCCGGTGGTAAAATGTGTCTCCCTGAAGGGAGGTAGCAGTTCCGGGTCACCAAGGGTCACAGAGCTGCCATGAAAATAATGTTCAGCCCAGGGATTCAGTGAGTTCTCATCCCAGGACTGAGCATCCATTAGCTCATGGAATAAGTGATTTCAGACCGAGATCTCAAGTGCCGTGGCTAAGAGAGCCCTTCCCCGGTTTCTGGGAAGCTACCTTTCTGTTTGACTGCATTGTGAGGAGCAGGGGTTCGGTGCGCTCTGAGGTCCCAGCCCTGAGCACACAGCAGAGGGCCTGGCTGGCAAAAGCACAGAACTTGGAGCTGCCAGGTGGTACATAAGGTGTTCAGGGCTCACAAGGCTGAGCAGTCAGCTGTAGCATGTCCTGAGTTCTGGCCTAGGGTCAGAGTCTCTGAGGACCTGGGGGCTAGGCAGGGTGCCTCCATCTGCCCTGTGCACTGGCCAGCGCTGCCCAGCTGGCAGAATCGGCCTCCGTTTCCAGGGTGGATGCCAGTGCCTGGCACTTTCTGGCCTCTCCATGGAAATGTCTGCATGCTAATGTTTGGCTACCCCAGCCCCAAGCACATTCCTCCTCTAGAACATTCTGAGAACTCACGGCTCAGGCCTGTTTATAGGTAGGAGAATGGGGCCAAGTTGGAAACCAGATGCTTTTAATTTGAAAATCTAAAGGGCTTCCCTAGAAGAGGCAAAGATGGACCCCTCTCCACCCACACAGAAGCTGGATAGGCACCCAGGCCAGGTATGTTCATGAACACTACACAGGGGCCTTGTCACACCCCTGCCCTGCCTCCAGAAGAGTCCTTGGGACTTCTGACAACTCTGTGGCCCAGGGTTGCCCTTCCAGAATCTCTAGCCCACCTCTTTCCTCAGCATCACACTCCCACCTGTAAAGCACACTCTGAGGACCTGGCATGGGTCAAAGGCCTCTGCTGAGAAACTGGCCTGCAACGACAGTCACAGACTCTGTCAGGATAATTAGGCTTAGAGGAAGCTCAGCTCCTGTCATGTGTTTAGAGGTCATGGTCGGCCTGGCCAGTTTGAAACCTTCTGCCACCACAGTTACCATCACCCTCTGAGGGAGGAGGAGGCCTCTGCCCCTTGCCTCTGATCTTTATTTTCTAAAAACACAGCTTATCAATCCTATCGTGGTTGTACTAGGTTTTATGATAGCTCTTCAGCAGTTCCGAACAGAGCCCTTCAAGCTGACGAAACTCATCAATGACTCCGATCACAGCTCATCAATGAAGCCCGTCATAACAATCATAGCTCATCAATGAAGTGTGCTTCCTTCTTAACCCAGGAACCTTCCCCCCTCAAGACTCCCTTCACTCATTTCTTGTTTTCAAAATTAAACTGTCGTTATCAGACCTTGGAGAAGGTTTTAGCCTCAGCCATGGGTCTGAACTGGGACGAGAAGCTGGGATCCGCCAGCCACTTGATAGACGGGAATGGGGGAAGCTGTGGGGTCTGAGCGTAGATCTCCTGGGACGGTGGCATTGCGGAAACAGCCTCCTTGCCTCTGTCCACCAAAACTGGATTCCCTGGAAGAGGCTGTTTCACTCTCATGGTGTTGCCGCACATGGTGTGTGTGTGTGTGACAGAACCCTCACTTACCATGTGCAAAGCAAGAGGAAGCTGTGCCTTCCCAGAACCTCTTGCACTGGGTGACTCTGACAGGAACACTCACATTTTCTGAGAGATGTCCATAGCATTGCCATCACTCTCTTTCTCCCTCTCTCTCTCATGCATGCTCAGGTCAGCTACACAGTCTGCAGGCACCGCCTATGTGCTCAGGGCGTCCCCTCTGCAGTGTGTCATGTATCAATTTTGAACTGCATCTTAGCTTCCCACACAGCTGAGCAACTGCTCATGACTGATTTTTTTTTAACTTAAATGTTTCTGTTTGTTTCATGAGTAAATTGGTATTTTTTATAAGAGACTGTGTTTCCACAAGGTTTTGCCCCAACTAGACTCATGTTTCCCTGGCTGTGTCATGGAGGCACCCATCAATGATGGTGAGTGCACAGCTCACCTGGCTGACCTTCTGGGGTACAGAGCTCAGGGGACACACTGAACATAGGCCAGTCTCCCTGCTGCATGAGGACTGGTGCTTGTGTACTGGGCCATCTGGGGGTGGCAGAGCTCCTCTTTCCCTGGCCTCTACTGTTCCTTCCATCCTTATTGCCCTCCCTCTCACTCAGACCCACCCAGCCTTCCCCAGCCCATCAAGACTGTCCCTCCAGGTGGGACAGGCCACACTGCAGGGGGGAGACTCTCACTATACCCCATGGTGGGGTGAGCTAGTCTGCAGGCCACTAGCAACTACCTCCACGCCTGCTGTGCAAAAGAAATGCACAGTGAAGCCAGCCCCGGCCCGGCCCCGAAGGAAGCAGGCTGATGGTGACAGACAGAAAACACACTGTAAGCGTGTCGGATACCGGTTGTTGGCTTAGCTCTTTCCCAAGACTGACCAGCAGGAAATACCAAGCACGGAGAGGCAGCAGGAGGAGGGGTCCGAAAGCTATGGAGGACTTGCCTTATAAAGAGGAAATGTCTGGATCTTCTACGTCTGGTTCCATTACCCAGGCTGACCTTTCCTGTCATCATATCAGCAGAGATTTTAGATCTTCCGGAGATGTGTCACCAGTGAACTTGTCACCCAAACTGGGGGAGGGGTCAGCGTCTCAGGGTTGCTGCTGGTGTGGGTCACAGTGAGAGCAGGCCCAGAATGAAGGGCCTCTGGAGGAACCTACAGGAGCTCCAGAGAGGCCTGCCTGGCGGGCATCCACTTCACCGCACGCTCCCCTGCTGCAGCTGACATGGCCATGTGTCCATCTGCAGAGGAGCACACTGCTTCTGTGGGTTCTGAGGGGTTCACAGCTCAGCAAAAGCCCAGTGGTAGGAAGCACACAGGCCCTGTGTCCCCAGATACTGCTGTCCTGCTCCATACCAGTGGCCAAGTTAGTCTCTGTCACCCATACAGCAAAACGCTTAGGGTCCTGGCTAAGGGGCCAGGCCAAGCTATCCTGCAGAGTCAGCTCTTCTTGCTCCCTGGGCGACAGGCCATGGGGAGGATCAGGGGTCCTACTGGCTAGTGAGGACCTGAAGGTCTTGTTCTGCAATGGGTGGAGGATGCTAAAAACTGAGCAACAGCCATGATACCCAACTCGTGACAGGGTTGGGACCCTGGATGGGATGTGAGAGACTGGAAGGAGAAGGGAGACCATAGAGCTGAGGCACCAACATGGGGTCCCCGGCACATGGCATATTGCTGTTTTCTAGGTGAGAGGTCTATATCCCACGCATGGGAATCTCTCAGCTTTAGCCTCCATGGGGAACTCAGATCTCGGGACGGTATATGCATATATATTCATATGTACACATATCTTGGTGTGTGTGTGGTCTGCTCTGTGTCTGTGCATTGGGTGTCTCTGCTTGTGTCTGATGTATCACTGTACACGTGTTTCTATGTGCATGTATGTCTGTTGTATGTCTGTGCATGTGTGTGTGTGCATATCTCACGTGCCTGTGCAGGTACTGCATGTGTGTTTCTGTGTATTTATGTGCATGTTCCAACTGTCTGCCAATGCACGTATGTCTTTGTGTGTATGTATTCGTGTGCCTTCTCTATCTCTACGCACGTGACTCTTGGTTTGTCACTGCACAAGTTTGCACACGTATATTTGGTACTTTTATGTATTTGTGTGCATGTGTGTCTGGAGTCTCTCTGTGTGTAGAGGCAGCAAATACCACTTTCTCTGCAGCTTTGTGGTTTGCCTGGGGCCAGTGTCCCAATGTGTCCAGGCCCAGTATTTGAGAAGTTTCTCCTGTCCTTGACCTCATGCCCTGTCCTCAGGCAACAGCAGATCTTTTCCTCCCAAGAAGGGGATGGCGGGCTGCCTGGACCACTTGCACTCTGCTGCCTTGTCTATAAAAGATGCCTGGTGGCAAGAAGAGGACCAACGGCCCAGCTGAGGCCATCACACCCTTCCAATGGTACATCCGCAGGCCTTTGAAGAACAGGGCCAAAGCCCATCTACAGAGGGCAGAGGCTGCAGCACACAATAATGTTCCTGATGGCATAGCAGGCCCCTGGCCTGGGTGCTGGGGCCTTTCCAGCTGCCTAGAGTTCTGTCGGGTGGGCAGGAGGCACAGGCCTGACTTCTTCCATTTGTCCCAGATAGACCGGCTCGCCACTGCTGCTCCTCTGGGCCTGGTTCTTGTCTGTCTGCCGGTCATTGTCCACAGTGATCACAGGCTGCAGGTGACGAATGGCTAGCATCAAGTCCTGTCCTACCAACGGGGTCCTGGGGGAAATGCAAGGGACTCTAAAAACAGTTTTATTACCAACCTGTTGCCACAGAGATGATCAATCAAACTGATCGGTGATGGCAAATGCTCAAGAGACGAGAGGCAGATGCTGGCCTCCTGGTGTTGGTAGGGAGGGTGGTGGGCTAGAGGCTGCACTTGACTCAACTCCCGTCTCCTTCCTGCACAAATACCTTCTATTACTGCTCAGCATGGGGCACCAGCTGGGCCAGGCTCCTGGTGAGGGGAAGGGCCAGACCAGCAGGCTCAGGGCCGGCCAGGGCCGGGCTGGGGCTGCCATCTAAGGAGGCAGTTGAAATGATCCGAGAGGAGACCTTTCTTGTCAATGGTCTTGTTTACAGTCACTTGAGTAGACAGGAGACAGGGAGGTGAAAGCCAGGGATGCGGTATCCCTAGGGACAGACACAGAAAGAGATGAAACCTGTGACCCACATGCCAAGGGGATCCCAGCTCCCAGCTGGTGGTGGCTTCAAGCTGCCAGTCGCTCGGGCCAACTGATGAAGCCAAGCAGCCCACGCCTGCTTCCTGAGCTGAAGGGCTGTTTTACCGAGGCGAGTCCAGAAGCCTCTCACCAAAGCTGCCCGGGTGGGGATGGCCACGCTGGGCCTAGGTCTCCTCCCATGGGCTGAGCTTCAGAGAGACCCTGGCAGCAGTCTGGAGGGGAGGGGGGCTGTCCAAAGCAGGATGAATCAGCCTTTTCTTGGGAAGTGACCCCCCCCACAAGGACATTTTAGTCAGACATAATTGCAAGGAAAAATAAACCTGCTATAACAGAAAACAGCCTTCCAGTTGTCCTTCCCTCCCTGAAGCCTTTTCAACGCTAGGCCTTGGCAAGTCGCGGCAGTGGGCAATCGCTGACGTGACGTAGCATGGGGAAAAAAGCCAGCTGAATGGAAATGGCATCCACAGAGTGATAGGACCTTGGTGGGCTGCTGGCAAATGGGTCTGGCTGGTGGGTATTCACGCGCTGGCATATGTATATGCTCCAGGGCACAACCTTGGGGAAGGGGACACTTGGTCTTGGCTATGCTGGAGATGGCTCAGGAGGACACCTCTGGGCTCCGCTCCCTATGCTGGGACCACTGTGGCTAGTATCTCTCTTAAGTTTCCATGTCGCCCTCTATCACCTGAAGTGGTGGGACAGAAGGCCCTCGTGTCCCTTCAATATTCTTCTGGGGGGATTTGGGTGCTAATGTACCGGCTGGCACTGGCTTGACTTCATGTGCCCAAAACTGTCCCCCACAGAAATAAATGGCCATGTAACCATGCTCCCAGGGGCACCCCCTGTCAGATGACCTCTGCCCTATCCTGCCTTGGGCAGATCCAATCAGATCCTCATTTCCCTGGCTCTGCCTTTGTCTGGGATCTGGGAGGAGCCAGGTGGGCAGCTGCTGTGTGCAGAGTGAGGGCCAGCTCTCTCAGTGCCTTTAGGATGGCGTCCACCACCTCCTCACTGCCGACATCCTTGCTCATTTCAGGAACTTGTCACAGGCCTGTCAAGCCCAGGGCTGACAGGCCGATGTTACTCACTTGGCTGGATTCTAGAAAACCTGAGCTCATTTGCCAGGCAAAATTAATGAGAAAAGAAAGGCCTAAACGAGATAGTAATTTATGGTTTCCACTGGGCTGGTCTCTCTGGTCTCCCCTGATACCAGTAGCACATACACTCCGCCCAGCAGAGATAGGCTGGCCCGAGAGCTTTCTGGACCTGTGCCCTAGTCTGGGGCAGCCCATCGGGGACCTGCGGGCATCGCTTTGCCCTCTGTGTAGAGCCCACTCTCAGGGTCACCCCATTCAAATCTCAAACACTCGGCATGTCAGGCGCCCTGAGGCCCCAGAGCAAGCACACTCGCCTGGCAGCTGGGTTCAAAGGACCTGGGACTCACACCCCCACGACCTCTTTTCTCTGTTCCCTGCCCTCACCACCACCCCCCTGAAAATACAAAGGAGAAGAATGTAATAGAAAAGCCAGCAATGCAGCGGTAGTAGCAAAATAACCGTTTGCTAATGGCTACCAAACTTGCTGAGTGTCAGTTCTCGAGACCCTGTGAAGGGAGAGGGTAACGATCATGCAGCTTCCAGACAAGGCCTCTCTCCGGCAGGAGCCGACGTGACAGGGCCTGGAAGGCAGGTGCTACTGTAATTAGCTATTGTTTGACTATCAAAAGTCAGGGCTGATTAAAGCCACTAAGCACAAGTGCGCTATTTTATTTCAAAGAATATTATGAACTGCACGCTGGGGCCCTTTCAGAACGGACCTTCCTTCCGCAGCCGGCTAAGAGCCCATGCCAGCAGTAATCAAACGCAAAATCTGCATAAACCTTCAGGGTTTAATTCAAGCAGAGACCTTTCATTAGAAATATGTTACTTTATGAAATCTGGTCGCCAGCAAGGGGAGAAAAATGTGGCTTCTTAAGAAAAGTGAATGGCACCTCTTTAGTGATTAACCCAAGATTAATGGGGGCCCCCACTGCTCGGCCTAAGTCCATTTTATTGCTAATTCATTTAGGTACCATTTCAGATCTGCCTGATGAAAGTTACCTGCTAGGGCGTCAGGTTTTGGCAAGCAAGGATAGCCATTACGGTCAAATCCCAAATACACTTTTTATTAAAGAAGCTTTGAAAAGTGTCTTGTATTAGTCTTTTTTTCCTCCTTGCTTTTTTAGGGACTTTCTATTTAATGTACTCAATTAGTTAAAACTTGGATCCTGGCTCATTAATCACAGATTGATGCGACTGGTTCACTTTCAGCAGTTCATTCCCTACTTGCCCAGGGTAAGGGAACAAACAGCACCCCCCTCTCTCTACCCTCTCTCTCACTGTTACACACACACACACGCCTACACAGATGCCCTACCCATGTGCATGCATGTATGCTCCGTATGTCCACACATACACAGGCACACACATATGTACATGATCCTCAAACATATGCATATTCACACATCACACATACACAAAGATAACTCACACAGAGACATTCTCGTACATACATACACACACATGCTCACGTATGCACACTCATACCTACACACACCTACACACATATGCATGTGTGAGCACACACCTCACTATATCCACACATCCACATGACACATGCGTGTACCTACCCACACATTTGTATATGTGTATGTACTACCTGTACACATCCATGCATGGTTATGTCCACACGTGCAAACAGACATGTTTATGCATGTGTAAATACATGTGCACACATGCTCATGTGCACCCAACATACCATACATGTGCACATATCAGAAGATACTCATCATCTATGTGGCAGGAGTGGATCCTAAGGTGCTGGTGCTGCTTTGAAGGTTGCAGGGCCTTCCGGAGGCCATTTCCGGTAGGTCACTGAGCACTGCACCTCGAGGGTTCTAGCCTTCCTCGTTTCTGCCCGCCCCCACTACAGAGCTATCTCAGTGCGGCCCCCCCTGGTGATGAGCTAGCCCTGGACAGTGATGGAGAGTACGCCCTCCTCCTTTAAGTCATTCCTATCAGAAGTTTGGTCATAATGATGGAAAATTAATTAACATAGAGTCTCCACTAGAAGGAAAAGAAAGCGTGGGCTCACTCCCCATCTCTTGCTCTCCCAAGATACAGTTGGCATCTCCTTGGCTTGTACAGAGAGATTCAGAAAAGAGCAAGAACCAGTGCAACAATTTCAGAGGCCAGTTACTGACATCCACTCTGCTTGCACCACAGGAGAAGCAGGGCTTCCGTGTGGCAGACCCCTCCTTTAGCTGAGCCTCCAAGTCTCTGTGGGTTTGCGGACGTCAGGGTCCTGTCATTTGAAGTAGATCTCACACAGTAACCATCACCTTGACTCTTCTAAGGCCAACATCCACATAGAGTGGAAAGCCTTCTGAGTAGCCAGAGTCTGCTGTGGTTGTGGAGCAGAAGAACTAGGAACCGACTGCAGGATTGACTGGCTCCAAGAAAAGAGGCATAGCTCCTACTGTCATGGAGTCCACACGATAGGTCCCAGCCAAGGTCCCAGTCAAACCTCAGAGCAAACCCATGTGCCATCCTAGGACCCTGGTCAGAGCAATGCCCAGGACCCAGGCGTGGGAGCAGCAGAGCCGTGCCTCTATCTGTGTGTCCTCTACCTTGTGTCCTGCTCCTCAGCGCACGGAGTGGTGGGAGCTGGCCCTGGACTTAGGAAAGGATAGAGAGGGCCCAAGGCCTTATGTAACTTGTTCAGGGCCTGGAGCACTGGCTCTAAGCCCTATATCAAGGCTGAGAGAGTCCACCCTGCTACCTCCCAAGGACACGGGGAATCAGATGAAATGCTTTTATGCCTTCCTTAAAATTCCAGACCTGAGCGGAGGTAGCCAGTACAGAGTGGGCTGTCCTAACTTGTACAAGCCCTGAGCTGGTGTGACTATTCACAGGCCCCCCTGTGACAGCCGCTGGGGAGGAGCCTGGGAGGTAGGTGCTTCTAGAGCCAACACCGGGAGGCTCTCCGCAGGAACAGCAGGGTCCCTGGAAGGAACCTGACAGTAGAGACTGTGCAATTCTGGGTAATGTGCATGCTGCTGCCTCTCTATAGAGGACCAGGCCAGGCGTGATCCTGAGCACTCGGGGACAGACTTCCTGGACCCCAAGAACTACGATGAAAAATGCAGCAACCCCTCACTCTCATTCCTGTGGTGTGGCTAGCCCTGGGCTGTGCTTCCAATGAAAATCACATCACAGGACCAAAGCCTGAGAGAGACAGCACAGCCCTCCTACCCCTGCACTACAGAAAGTGGAGCCAGAACCCTGGAAACATCCAGGCCACCAGCACTCTCAGGACAACATTTAAGAGACTTCTAGAAGTTTTGTCCTCTTGTTACTCACAATAACACTTTCCTCACCCTGGCAGCCCCGAGTCAGATAGCTGACAGGCAGCCTAGAGCTAGGAGAATCATGTCATTACATGGAAACCATGTCTGGTAGCAAAGACACTTGCTCTGCCATCAGGTGGCTGGGCCGGGCTGGGAGGTAACCAGACAGCGTGGGCAGGTTCAGGTGCGGAGGCCTGTGTCGAGGACCCTGGCTCAGAGCCATTGCTTCCTGGGACCAATGATGTGTTAGTTCAGTCTGATTTTGAGGCTGGAGTCTGATGCCAGCTATTTCTTCCAGTTGACCCTGTTCTGAGCTGAAGCTGAAAAGCATAAGGCTCAGCTTGTGTGTCAGATCTCAGGCTGGGTATCTGAGGTGACTGTATGGTCCTTGAGGGCTGTGGGCATCCTGGGGACCTGGCTCTCCTGGGTCTCCAGCTCATTCAACCAATTCCAACTTTATTTACTCCAGGGCACTTCTGTGGCCATCCCCTCTTGTGAGACCATCCCTATGGCCACCAATGGGGCCTCCTCACAGGTGACCTCAGGCTCCCTGCCTCCAGGCCCTGCAGGTTTCACCCTGTAGCTGGATGTGAGGTGTGTGGTAGGATAGCCTCTTGTTTTGGGGGAGCATTGGGGTCCTTCCTTGAGGAGTATGTGCCAGGAGAGGATTGGCACTTTCAGTTCTGATCTTGAGAGCCAGAGGACCGAAAATGGGACCCTGGTCTTGCCTAAGTCCCTATAAGCCACAGACACCTCCTCCACGCCAGACCATGGGTCAGACAGGGCCCATGCCCAGATGCAAGGAGGCCTTACTCCTCCCCAGGACTGACTGACTAGCTCTCAGCCACCCAGGCACAGGCAGCTCATCTGTAAGAGACCGGCACGTGACTAGTCCCACTGTCTGGACCCTTCTAGAAAAGTCGACCACATCTGACATCGGTCCCTGTCCCCGACTGTTATAAGGGTGGAGTGAGGCCTGAGCAGCCATCTCTGCAGTGCCCAGCAGGCCTGGAGATGAGAAAAGGCCCACTGTGTCTTACAGGCAGCCTGGGTCTTGTGCCCCAGAGACACAACACAGAAGCCAAACGACTCCAGTCCCCAGTGCAGAGGGTGGAAGCATCTCTGGCCTCAGGAGGATGCTTGACAGGGAGGGCTGAGGCCCCGGCCAGATGAGACCTTCTGGTCTCCACCTACTGAGTACCCCCATGGACTCTCAAGATGGAGGTAGGAAGAGGGAGCCGCCTCAGGCAGTCTACGGTGATATGCCCAGAGCCCCCTAAGGTGGTAGCGGGTGGGGCGTAACGGCTGAGGAGGAGACCTAGCTTCCCGAAAGTGTGACAGGTTTCTGAAGCAGACACCAGAAGTGGAGGGCAGGCCTCCCTTAACCTGCCCCAGAGGCAGGGGTGGGCCTGCCGCCTGAGGGCTGTGCATACTCACCCTCCTCAGCCCGCCTCATGCCGGTGAGTGGCCCTGTCCTCTCACCCTCGCCTGCAACTCTCCTCCCCAAGCACGTGTTAATTATCCTGCCACTGCTGTAATTTCTCCCTGTAGTCCATTAATTAAGGGGTCACAATCCCAGAGCATGTTTACCCAATAAGCTTTCTTTTTTAATTATCCTAATTGCTTGGAGACTGACAAAGACGCTGCCCTTCTTCCCAGTGGATTAGCAGGTGACAAACGCACGCTTCCACATGACCCTCGGGATGAGATGCTCGCAGAGCTCCAACCTGCAGCCCAGCTGGCTAATGCTGGGTGACTTAGCCAGGGCTGTGTGCACATGTGTGCTCATGCTCACGTCAAATTGTGATATTCCACGGCTTGAGGGTTCCTGAGGTCAGCAACAATTCTTGTCTCTAGCTCAGATACAGGCTTCTCCTCTGGAAGTCGAGGGGAGCAATGGCTGCCAGGGTCACCCCTCTGGCTCAGTCCGCCCCGCCATCCTTCACGCTGAGTGAAGCTCCCACGGCTGGGCAAGTGCTCAGTCTCCAACACAGCTACCCACTGATCCCACAGTGGCTGCATGATTCTGTTCCTGTTCTGTGTTCCCTGTGGGCTAGTCCAGAGACTGAAAGGTGGGGGAAGGGGAACACTGAGGCGTTCTCAGGGATGGGTGCAGTGTCTCCTCTGGGCTCACGAAAGCTTTCCGAGATGGAGCACATGCCATGATGACTACGCCACAACACCGCTCACTTTAAGAGTCAGGTGTGGCCGTGTACCAACACTCCCAGTTCTGGGGAGGTAGAAACAGGCAGATGCTTGGGGCTTGCTGGCCCGTGACTTTAGCTGAAGCTATGGCTGCAGCTGCAGGGGTGACCCCGTCTCCAGAAAGAAGGTGGAAGGCCAGAGAGACGGCTCACCAGGTCAGAGCACTTGCTGATTTTGCAGGAGACCTGAGCATGGTTTTCAGCACCCGAATGGCTTACAACTTTCCATAAGTCTAGGTCCAGGACATCCGGTGCCCTCTTCTGGCTTCTGAGGGTACCAGACGCATGTGGTGCACATACACACATGCAGACAACCACGCCCCCCCCCACACACATACACACTCACACTCACACTCACAAAATCTTTAAAAAAAAAAAAAAGGTGGAAAGAGGTAGAGGAAGATACCAAGAGTTGACCTCTGACTTCCATAGTCATGCACGTGCTAACACATCTACCCAGAAACACATGAACATATGTACCAAATAAAATTAGGAAGCTAACAGCCAGGCTTCCAAGCACACCATATCTCACTCTTGGCATGGCAGTGCCTGGTATCAGGAAACCCTCTGGGTCCTTCTACCCATGGTGGGGAAAGGCCTTGGAAACACAAGACACTGACTTTGCAACACTCTAGTTCCACATAGCAAAGCCTGACAGCAACACCCCAACTAATTTCTTCTTCCCTTTTCTGCACACACACGTACACACACACACACACACACACACACACGCCTCTCTGGAGCTCTTGGGGTTGGTAATTAAGTCACACCTGCTGAGGTAAGCATCAGCAGCCCCAGGGGAGAGGAGGCTGCAGCTCAGCTGTTCTAGGTGGATTAGGCATCCATGGCCATCCTCGGCCACCTCTACCCACTCTCCTGGCGTCTAGCTGTGCCAGGCAGGCCCGCCAGTTCCATGGAAGTTTACGTCTCTTTAATAAAGATTAAGATGTCAGAGGGCCAATGTTGCACAAAATCCCACTTTTATTAACTTCTCATTACCAGCTGAAGAGCAGGGCCCATTTCTGAACTTCCGAAGCGGCATGGTTTCTCGAGAAAATGGTTATTAAATATGCATTCATGGTGGCTGCAGCTAGGATGGTTCTTGCTGAGTAAGCAACTGGGCTGCGTGCCTCAAACTGGGCCCCAAACAACGGGGACTTAATGAAACCAGTGACTATATGGCCTCGCCCAGGTCGGGGGCATCCCTGAAGGGGTCCAGGCTTCACGTGGCACCAGCTGCTGGCGGTCAAGGGTTGTGGGGAGCTCAGACCTTGGCCCTAGGGCTCCACCAGGTGCTATCCACACACGCTGCACGCGCTGGACTCTGTGTTGGTCACTGGATCTCACCACCATCTCCCCATTACACCCTCAGCTCCCGTGCTCGAGTCTCGGGGATGAACTGCAGCACCCTCCCTGTGCTGCGGGAGGCAAGGCTCCCAGACTGGAAGAGGCTGCTGGCTGGCATCACCTCTCTTTTCAGCATGACTCCTTGTCACCGGAGTAGCTGTCTGAGAGTCATGGTGCTAGTACCAGCCTCACTGTGAAATTATGTATCGCTGATCCCCCTTTGTTCCCCACCTCAACGCACCCCCTTTCCCTATTCTACCCCCCACCTTGAACCCAGAAGGGATTCTGCTCCTCTAGCACCTATCTCTTCCCCTTCACCTCAGGAGCCTTTATCGGCTGTGCCCACTCTAGCCTTATTCTAGCGTCTTCTCTTCCCACACCATGCACACAAGCTGCTATGTGCTTGCCAGGCTCCTGTCCCCCCAAGGTCAATAACCCAGTCATCCACAGGCAGGGACGCAGGGGCTCACCTTCCCCTGACCCCGATTCCAAGTCTCACATGTGCTCTGAGTCTCCTCCAGCCTGCCTTCCTGACAGGCTGACGCTGGGCATGAAGGGCCAGCCTCACGCACCAGTTACAGCCCCACTCTATATTCTCCAGAGACGTGGTTCCTCACAGAGCAGACAGAGACACCCACATCCGTGTCTCTGTCTCCTCCATCCCTGCTCACACCTCTCCAAGGCTTCTCCCCTGAAAACGGCTGCCTGCCAGCTGTTCACACGTGGGTCGTCCAGGGCCCTCATCTTATGTTCACAGGCTCAGTTGTCAACTCTAACGCTTCACTTTGAAGCTCTTTCACTTTCTACCATGCAACTGGGTCCACACTTGACAGAAACCACACTTTGAATTCTGAGTTCACATCTCTTCTCAGAGATGTCCTGGGATACACAGGCCCGCCCTCTCACTGTATGCCGGCAGCAGCAAGTCAGATGCCTGCATAGTCCCCGAGGACACGGGGAGAATTCTCACCCTGCAGAGGGCCGTGCTGCTAAACAGCAGTGCGCCAGGGCGGGAAAACTAAGCCTATTCCACATATAGCATGTTTGGCCGTGATGGAGTTATTTCATCTTAACTCCACCCTGAGTCAAGGAGCCTGAGGCAGCAGCCCCACCATGCCCTGCTCATGTCTGTTTTTATCATCACTATCAGCATTCTTACCACCGCTGCCACACCAACACCATCACCGCCACCATCACCACCATCATCCCTGTTCTTGATCCCTGCAGCCGGCCCACTGCCTTTGGGTAACAAGGAGTCAGCAGTTCACGGCTGGCAAGCCCCACTAGGAAGTGATCCTGCCACTCTAGCCCCAGAATTCCCAGCTCAACTTTTCAAGGTCTGCTTGAGGAGGTCCTAGACCCTAGACCCTGTCCCCCAGCCCCGGCTGTGGCTGCTGTGACTTTTCTCCTTACTCACAAACTCCCCTGGGATTTTTACCTTCTGCTTTGCTGTTTAAGGGACTAAGGACTCAGAGGCCCAAGCAGGTGGAAAGTATGCTGAGAGACACATAGAACAGAGTCCCTAATGAGGCCAGGCAGGCCCCAGGCCAGCTGGTCACTTCGTAGCTTTTGACACTCTCTGGCTTTCCTGAGCTCAGAACCCTCAGGAAGAGCCAGGAGTCAATGAGATGAGGAGGGTTACAACATGGGGCGAAATTCTTCTACTGAATGGCTCTGTGAATGAACTAACGTGAGATGCGGGACAGGTGAAGTAAGGGGAATCCCGCCACTGAACGCATAGATGAATGAATGCTGCTTGCTCACCCCTTTTTGTCATCTGACCAGCAGCTGACTTCCCGTGAAATGTCAAAGGTTCCTTTTCGAGCACGTCTTATCTAACTTATTGGATGGGGTTCTTCCGCTAGTGCCTGTCTGGTCCAGGCTGGCCTCCTTGGAGCAAATGTCAAGTTTTACTGAATGGGAATGTTGCTTTGGCCCAGAGAAACTAGGGGCAGCTGGAGCCTGCAGGGTCTCGTAGGGCAGACGCAAGCAGGGTAGGAGCTCAGCGCAAGGTTCTGTATCTCAGGAGAAACTGGTGAAACTCCCAGCAACGTGGCACCGCCTCCAGTCCTGGCACACCTCGCCCTAGTTGTGTTCTGGCTGGTTCTCCCAGGATGTAATGAAAAAGACTCCAGGGCACTGGGTCCCAGGTAAGGATGAGATAAGGAGGGAGGAGATGGCCAGCCTCTCAGACTCTACCAGCAAAGCAGGTGGCTGTCACGTAGAGATGAAGAAAAGGTACCTGGAGGCCAGGTCCTCCCCAGGCCTGGCTGGGTGCACAGCATGCCTGTGGGCAGCCATCATGGGTGCAGGCTTGTGTAACTTGTGCCCTGGGGCC
Source organism: Psammomys obesus (assembly GCF_907164565.1). NCBI lineage: Eukaryota > Metazoa > Chordata > Mammalia > Rodentia > Muridae > Psammomys > Psammomys obesus. Next base: position 1,627,274 of record NW_026592710.1, on the reverse strand, counting down.
TGTTTGCCGAGAGGGAGAGGGGACTCTCACTGCTGTGTAAACACAGTCTGCAAAGGCCTCTGCGTTCTCACCCCTGCGGGTCGCAGGCTTATCAGGAGGCCTGTCTGGCAGTTAAAAGATGTTTCCCTGCATTGTGCGGCTGCATGGAAACCAAGGCATGGCAGCCCATGGGACAAAGGAACTCAAGTGTTTGAAATGCAAAAATATTTTGACCTGGCTACATCATTTTTCAAAGGAAAAAAGTAATTCACGGCTCACAATCTACTTGCTAACCCACAGGAAGTTCTGTATTTCTTATTAATTCCCCAAGGCCTGCTTTTCTATGTGAGAGGTCGCCTATGAGGGCCAGGGTGTGAGGGAGGTTTATGACTTCTCTTTCCACCTCTTCCTGTTATTTTTTCTTTTTAATACCTTGTCTTGCCGAATGAACATTCTCCACAGTGCTGTCCCAGGCCTTATCTTTGGGGTCCATACTGTTGCAGAGTTTGAGTGGGCACACAGTGCTGGCAAGTCAGGAACCAAGACCCTAAGGAACTAAGTGATTCACCCGGGTCCACCCCATGGCTCTCACAGCCCTCTGCAAGCAGCCTCTCCTGGTTCTTGATGTCCTGGGTAATGGCTGAATCTGGAGAGGTCCTCAAGGACTCACGGCTGAGGCAACTATCATCACCATACTGCCGTCTCACCACTATCTCCTTCTTCAAGATCATTACCACCATCATAACACCCACCATCACCATTTTCACTTCCATGGTCATTATCATTACCACCACCATTAACCTCTATTACCACGCTATCAGCATCACCGTCGCCATTCTCACAACCACCGTCCCCAACCTTTGTCTCACTGTGTGCTATGAACCCATGCCAGGTACTGTTTCCCACATGCTCTGTACACAGCAACCCATGCAAACGGCTACAGCTTTGAAGTGAGGACTGCTATTCTCTCTATTCTAAAGATGAAGAAACCATGTGCTCAGCAGGTAAGTTCTATGGGAACTTTTGACTTCCACGGAGTCCTTTTCACTGAGGCCCTCATGCTACAGTCCACATGAAATTTCTTCAGCATCTCACAGAGACAAACCATGGAGAATGAGATGAACAAAGCTCCAGAGGGCCTCTGAAACCACACTTCCATGATGACAGGCATGCACACTGCTCAGAAAGTCTGCCCATAGGCTACAGGGCAAGAAGACCTGCTTCGGTTGGTGGAGAAGCAGTTTCCCTCTGCTCAGAAGGGGCTCAGTGGAGTGAACAGAGAAGCCACCCTGCCCTAGTGTGGAGACCCATATGAGAGAGGGAATCACAGAAAGGAAAAGGGACAGTCATGCTGGCAAGCCAGGGACCCAATGGGACAAAGGCCTCGAGGGACATTTGAGTTAGATGCCAGCATGAAGGCTGGGGGTTTAATAATGAAGTTCCTATCCATGACACTAGGTATAGGAAAATGGGGCCACAGCACAAAAAACAAAACAAAACAAAACAAAAAAAAAAAACCAAAACCAAAACAAAACAAAACAAAACAAAAAAAAAAAAAAACAAGGAAGAGGAGATGGGATGTCCCCCAGGCTTTAGGAGGGGCCAGGAAGGAACACAGGGTTCCTTTGTATGTGTTTCCTGGGAGGCCCAGGAGGTGGGCTGCTGGCTGCCAGGTCAATGCTTGTTGGGTCCTCTCTGGGTACAGTGGGTACTCAAGAGCATGAGTCCACCTGGATAGGAGGCCTCCCCCTCCCGCACTGGGAACAGGCTTCCACTTTGTACCTGGCTGACCTTGGAGGAGTGAATGTACCTGTCCAAATCAGCTTTCCTGTAAGTACACAAAAAGGAAGCATAGCTACTGCCTTTCAGAGTAGCTGTGAGGCCCCTAGAGCTCCTGAGATGTGGCCCAAGAACAGGCAGGTTGGCTTCGGCCACCACAGCCTCAGAGCTACCACGGCGTGACCGCCAACAGACCAGCCGCACCTCACGTCTCCCCTGTACACTGAGCCCCACGAAGCAGCCGCACCTCACATTTCCCTTGCACACAGAGCCTCAGCTATGCCCCCCCCCACATACAGCCACAGTGGGCAGTCTCCTCACAGCCTGCCCTGGCCCCACTCAGGTGGTCTCTGCGGCCAGCTCTGTCTCCTGGAGCTGCACATGGACAGCCACGGGACAGAGGTGCTCCACGCCCCCAGCCCTTCTCCACTCCAGGCGCCGCCAACCCTGCTCCCTCTGCCGTCTAATTTGATGTTTTCTTCCACCTTGCCAGTTCCCTCTCACTCCTGCCTCTGCACTGCTTGTCCAAAACAGAAGTACAAAGGGAGGAAAGCTATTCAAAATCCCTCCTCCTCGGTTTATTTTTGCAGCTCTTTGGGGTGCCTATGCTTCAGATTCTCTTCCGATAATTATCTGCCCTTTCAGGGCCTTAGGAACCCAGAGTCCCCAGGCTGGAGGGCTAGAAGGAAGCCCTGGCCTGGCCATGGCACACTGGACCTTGTAAGGAACTATTGCAACTGCAGGCGCTCAGCCCTTCCCTCCTTATCCTTGGAGTCCTGGGAAGTGGATGCGGTAGCCTTTGAGCCCCACCCCCACCGCCGGTCTGTGATGAACATCACGCCACACTCTGTCTAGGTGATCATTTTCCATCCCCGACAACGCAAACATTTCTGAGGCTAATCCTCCAAGTCTCAGCCATTGCTCAGAAATAGCAGAGCCGAGGCGCCAACATAAAAGAATACGTCTTGCTTTTTATGACTTCATTTATCAAGGCACACTGGAGCAACACCTTGCTAACTGGATGAGAAGAAGCTGTTCCGCCGGGGCGCGGCAGGCTGATGGACGTGGGTGTCAGGTGGATAACGAATCCCGTTAGCATACAAAGAGGCTAAGGCAGGGAGAGGGTATCCATCAGGGGAAAAAAGAGCATTAAATAAGAAAATGGCAGATTGTGCTGAATCTGTTAAATTAAGAGCCGCACCCCCACTTACCAGAACCAATTTGTTATCCTTGCACTTTCTCCCTGTCTATGGCAGAGGACCAGCCCGGGCCTCCTGGCTCCCTGGTACTCGAGGGCACAGCCCAGCCCACCTGCACACGGGCACTCCTGCCTCAAAAACCACAGGGCAGGGCCAGCAAGACAGCTCCGCGGGTAGAGGAGCTTGTTGCGAAGCCTGATGACCTAAGTTGGAGCTCCAGGACACGCATGGTGGAAGGAGAGAGAATTAACTCCAGAAAGTTGCCCTCCTGCCTGCCCCACACATATAGCCATGGAACTCACATGTTTGTGAGCACAGACACACACAAAATGCAATGTAATGTGAAGCATAAACAGACTACAGTAGAAAGGTCACTGTGGAAAGCCCCAGCCGATACGGTGCAGGTGACTGGTGGCTGTGGGTGGCCTCTGAGACACCTACAGCTCCCGGACCCGCCGCACCCGAGGCTTGGAGAGCATCACAGGGAGGGGCTGGGAGGATGGCGGCAGGCAGAGGACTAAGATGTGCGCTTGAGACTGTGTTTTCTATATAGGACGGGGAAGGTGTAGCCAGGAAATGTCTTGTTTGCCTAAACAAGAGAGAGGGAAAAAAAGCCCACCATCAGTTGACACGTATGGGGCCTCATCAATTACACGCAACTGATGGCTGCTGGAGACGAAGAATCAGTCTTCTCCGGGGTGACCCCTTGATATAACCTGTGATATAAGCCAAGCCCAGAAGGTCAGCCCTGACGACACACGAGCAGCAGTAAACCATCCTAGCAGGTAGTATATACTGGGTCATGAACACGCATGTGTAACAGTTACAACTGGACAATAGGTACCCATGAATCTGAGAAGCGGACGGCTCTCGGGAAGAGTGGGGGGGGGAGGAGAGGGAGAAAAGGACTATGTAAGTGCAACACTCACATACAAAATTCTCAAAAAAAAATCTTAAAAACTAAAAAAAGGAAAAAGACTGACAAATTAAAAATAAAAACAGCACTGAGAAGATACCACAGGAAGGTTGTGGAAACATCTCTCCATGAGATGTGCTCGGCTTGAAATGCAGCACAACAGAAGACACAGCCTAGCAGGGCCCACTGTGGGAGCAACCGGGTTCTCGGGACCCCAACTTCACAGGGGAGAAACCCGGAGATCAGCACCCCGGACAGCTCCCTGCTCCCCACAGTAGGTGCTTGAAGAAGGCTTGTTCAGTGGGTGAAGGAAGCAAAGCTGGGTTTCCCCTGTGAGGGCTGGAGAGCCCGTGGGGAGAGCTGCCACACCGCTGCAGCAGCCTTCAAAGCTCAGTCCCACAGAGTTCTGTTTTCTCAGGATGCCCAGTGTGATTGCAGGATGGAAGGCAAAGAGCTCTGTGGGATATGGCCGTGGAGACTGACCAGGAATGTCCTTGCCCAAGCTGTTTCCATTTGGCCCCAGCTGGCAGAATGTCACCCCAAATCCAGGCCAGTGGGACAAAAGGCCCCATTTGAAGGCATTAAAAAAATGTAACTCAACAAACCAAGCCTGATGACCATTACTACCAGTGCTAAGAATGTCTGCCATGGGCATGCTGCTGTGCTTGGCAGCTTGGGACATACTCTACATGAGCTAATGTCTCAGAGCTGCAGCACACTTCATGAAGTTATCATCTAAAACAAGCCTCGCCAGGAAGTAGCCTGACACTGGGGATGTTTCCTTCTAGCCTCCTCAGGCATGTTCATCTGTGTGTGTTTTCCACACGGGTGTGATCTGCCGCTTTGCCGAGATTACCTGTGCACAGGCTTACATCAGGCATGATATGCAGAGATGAGGGGTTAATATCAGCTGTCTTACTAGCCAGCCTGGCATCCCTCCCTGAACAGCTCATCAACTGCCCAAGCTGGCGAGCCAGTGGACTCTAGGGCTCCTCCTGCCCCTACCTGCCCAGTGCTGGGCTCACAGGCATATGTTGCTTCAGCTGTCTTTTTAACTGAGTTCTGTGGATCTGAACTTACACCTTCATGCTAGCACACAGAGACCCTTGCTGACTGGCTCATCTCTTAAGGAAAATAACCACTCCCCGTTCTGACAAGCTCTGGCTCATGGAAACACAAGCACAGGTGTGGCGCCCCTCGCAGCCCCGCCCCAGCCCTCGGCTTTCCCGACGGTGAGCGCACTGTCCCTGCAGCACTTAGCATCACACTTGCCCATGCTGTACTTGGCAACTGGCCGGAATTCGGGCTTACAGCAGAGCTAACGCCAAGGAGATCCTTCCCTGGGTTTGAACATACAGACACTGCCTGGCATCTCTTGCCATCAGCCTATAGCGTAGCCGCAGCTCTGACCAGCCTGTGCACCCTGGCCCTTCCTCTTTGATCATTTCACCACATTCTTAGCTGTGCACAGTCGCAGATGTGGGTGCTTCAGTGTGCTTCTCTGCTAAGGGCCTCACCCATAGGTCCGCAAGCATTTAAGATGTCCACTTGTTCTTTCTGGTTTTGTGGTTTGAGCTGGAGGTCCTATCTTTGATGTCAAGTTGTCTAGATGATACTCTGGGGGCACTGGACACTGGGTTGATCTGATTTATATACTCTGCTACCCAACCTTGCAACCATTAGTCAGTGACAACCAGGCAGGAGCTGCCCTGAGTGTCTTCTTTCCCAGCCCCAGGCATGCTCTCTCCCAGCAAAAGACATCTCCGAAGATTCACTTCACATCTCCTGCAGCAAAGCCCACTTGCCTTATATCTCTGGAAGCCCAGAGCACCCACCCAAGGATCACACAGTCACTCTCATGGAGCATGCAGAGCCACAGTTGGCCTGAGCCCAGCAGGGGCAGGGGTGCTGTAAGGATGGCTGTGTGCCCCTCATCCTGTCCATCTCAGCACATGAGGCTTGCTTGACTTGGGCTTCTTTCTCAACTCATCCTGAAGGATGACCAATGCTCTTGCTTGTGACCTGCAAGCTAGCCAGATGTCATCCTAGGAACAGCCTCCTCCAGGAAGCCTGCTGGCCCACTCTTTTTTTGTGGCATAAATTTTAAAAGAGAGTGTTCATTTCTCACCTGCCCTGTTGGCCAAGGCTGGTATGGACAGAAGTGGTCACATACCCTGACACAGAAGTGAGCCCATCTAGTTTTTCCTCTCCACCCCAACCCCCAGGGTCACACACCCCAGGCAATTGACAATAGATATTCGTATCCTATTGGGCCCAGCCATCAGAGGAGAGTCCTGCTCTGCTGAGCCACGAGCACCCTGGCTTGTCTGCTTGAATGAGTCAGAGAGGCGATTTCAAGTCACTGCTCCTAGAATGCTTTGCCAGGCAGCACCACCATGACAGTAGCTCACTGATATATCTATTTTCAACAACATTGCTCACTCAGGCTTGCCAGGTCCTGAACCTGCACCTGCACCGGAGTGCACAGCTATAGTGACTTTGGCTATGGAAGGGTTCGGATCAGCTTCACACGGTGCGTGCAGAGCAACACTGGAGCCATGTGGAGCCACTTAGCACACACTGAAGAGTCCTCGCTACAAACCGGCTACTGGCTGGCGTTTGACAGTGTCCTGTCGCGTCCTGTCCCACCCTGTTGCCCGGATCCCCGTTCAGTAAAGCCAGGCTAGCAGGTGTGCTGGGGGACAGCAAACATGCCACACAGCCATAAACATCCGCCACAAGTGCAGATGCTGTGGATGAGTTTGTGCGGCACCTGGGCCAGGGAGGTGGAACCCTTCGGGTCTGTCTGTCCGACCCCTTCACACCCTCCGTTCCTGCCTCTACTGTGGCCCAGGAAAAGTGCAGTTGTACTTCACACATTAGGGCCTGGAGCCTGGGACAGCTGTGACATCTGCACCTGGGACCCCTCAGAGCAGGCGTATTGGCAGTGGGCGCAGAGCCAGCACCACCCTGAAGAGGAGCAGAGGTTCTCAGCCTGTAGGTCTCAATATTTTGGGGTCAAAGGTCAGATATCCTGGGACATCAAATATTCTCATAACAATTCATAACAGTAGCAAAATTACAGTTATAAAATGGCAGAGAAATAACTGGTTGGGGGTCACCACAACACAAGGAAGTGTTAAAGGGTCACGCAGTAGGAAGGTTGAGACAGGTGAATCAGCAAGCAGAGAGCGCTAGGGATCTCACCGTTTCCCAGTACTGGCAGCCCCCACCCCATGGCGGCCACTTCTTAACCTAAGGCAGGTGCAGTCTGTAACAGTAGAACAGTTTTAGAAGTGGAGGATGACACAGCCTTCCACAACGGCCTGCCTGCCCCAGAGAGCTCCCAACAACCAGGCAGCTGTTGTCTAGGGAAGCCCGCGCCCCAGTCCCACCCTGAGACCCCAGAGCCCACCCACATTCTACCTGGAGAAAAAGCACTAGGAGGTTCTGCCCGAAACACACAAATACAGGGGTGCTGCTTCTGACGCTCTCAGGACCCCCAAACCTGTCTGTGAGGCCTAGGAAGCTCAGCACCACAAGGAGGAAGCAGACTCCACTTGTATTCTGTGAGCAGTTCCTCCAGGGATGCAGGGCTGTCAGCATGCCAAGGCGATTGGCTGAAGGGAAGTGTTCAAAGCATCTGTGGTGCCCAAGCTGCTAGCCAGCTTGCCCAGCCATGTGGCACCCCTGCCACGCGTGGTCGTGATGGGAACTGTGCAATGCAGCAGGTGTCTGGACGGGTGAAGCTCACAGCTGACCCTCCCCGCCTGACTCTGGACTCGACTGAGTCTGTACTCAGGGCGTTTAGGACAGAAGAGGCCGAGGAGAACCTCCAGCTGATATATATTTCTCTCCTAATAGTGCAGCACAATTTAATTAACTCAATATCGCACCCACCTGAAGATTACGGACCGACTTTATTGACACTTCCATCTGGCTCCTATAAAGCCAGTAATGCAGCCAATAAATCCTGCTCAGATCGGGTGCGGGAGAGGCCGTCCCACTTGGCCGTCTTCCCCAATGCTCTCTTGCAAGGGCTGCTCAGGTGACAGTGACAGGGTCTGAGAAGCCACAGAAGGGTCACCTGTATGCACAGAGGTGCCAGTTTGTTGTGAGGACCAGTAGCGGGTCCCTGTGAATTCTGTGCTGTGGATGCCTCTCTGCCCTGGAGACAGATGCTGCCTGATTTCAGACAACCCCGCCCCTGCTCTCTCTCACCTGCATCAAGGAACTGCCATGGCCCCTGCTGGGGCCTGTCCAGTCCAGAGCAATGCTGCTTGCTCCCTGCATACCCGATCCAATCCCCAGACCTTGCAGAACACTAGGTCTCTAATTATTAAGTACAGTTTTCAGAGGGGACAGTGTGCTCACAATTTCAAACTTCAAAGCCACAGGCTATGAAGCAGAAGCATAGCCTGGCTCCTGGGTGGAGGTGATGACGGCTCCCACCCCAGGCCTCCGGGGGAGGGGCCAGTGCCCCAGCTGACAGTTCTGATGCCAGAGAAGACTCTCAGGGGCACAGGCTCTCCCTCCCTGCCAGAAAACCAGGAAGTGTTCTACTACTTGGCGTCTCCCTCCTGGCATCCTTAAGACTTTTCCCTAGAGACTGCCCCAGAGATCCTTTATGGATGCCTCGGAAGAGGTCTCTGAGAAGGCAAATCCTGTCTTATTTCCCACAGAAAGGTAGAAATAAACTGAGGCCCCCACCCATGATGAGCCCCAAGCCCTGTGTACCTCCAGTTGGTGGTTGAGCTCTGTCTCGGCCTCTATCCGACAAGCCCGGCCCTGGAGCCAACACCCACGGGAGCAGGCAATAAATTACCGGCAGGAAATTAATTAGCTGCACCTCTGCCCACCTAATCTGATGGTTCAAGCGGATTTAAGGGAGCCTCCACTGGGGGTGGGCCAATCAGCCTCCTCGCAGCTCAGGAGATGTCGTTTTATAGAGTCATCCCCAAGCTCGGGGCTGCCCATAACTCACGGAGGCCACACTAACGGGCCATTAGTCACCCTTATCGTCATGCAAAGCGGCCACAGTTCGAGGCCCTGCCCTAAGAAGCTAGTTCAAGTGCTGCAAGGGGCTGAGGTCAGAGTCCAGTTGGGCCCCAAGCTGCCTGGACAGGGGCGGCTGGAGCTTTCCCCGAAGCCCCTCCCCCCAGACGGCTTTCTGCCTGTCCCTGGAGAGAGTCCTGGAAGGCGCCCTTCTGGATAAGTCTCAAGTTGTAGAAACAGCATCCTCTGTCCTTCAGGGAGGGGTGAGTGAAGAAGCCAGGCACAGGCTGGTTCCAGAGAGGCAGTGAGGCCCCAAGGCCAGTGCCAGGCCCCTCAGCAGAAGGAGCCCCTTGGAGGCAGCGCTCCCCGACTTTCTGCTGTCTCCACGGGGGTGTCACTCCTCTTCAGTTTGCAGCCTTTGATTCAGCAAAATCAAGGATGCAAACTTCTTAGGAGTCCTTAGTTTCCATGGCAACTGAAGCTGACCTCAACATTATTGTTCTCAAGAGGGGACTGACTTTGCTATATGTTCATTCACTGAATTAATGGACTCCGGGTTCTTTTATCAGCAACCCCAGAACAATGGACAGAGAGACATGTCCTCAAAGGGCTTTCAACCACTGTCCAGCCTTTTGTCCCTGGCTTACTGCAACGAGGCAAGTCTATTCAGCCTCAGATTATCAAAATCAACTCAGGGCTGTCTCTGGGGCAGCTAAACACACTTTGATTTCATAAAGACATAACTGATCCCACATGCAAATTAGTAATTTCAATTGCAGAGTTTGTTGTGTTAGTGGTGTCCCTAATTTTTTTGCTTTTGTTTTTTGTAATAAAGAGAATCTGTAAGGACACCATGGTATGGTTATGTGCTTTGATGGGTTGTCAGCTGGCTGGTAAGGGCAGGAGAAGAAGAGGTTTCTAGGCTCACCTCAGTGTCAGCCCCTAGTGTAACCCAGGCTGACCAAGCTGGGGGTAGGTGGGGAGAGCCTTCCGGTTTCCATAAATACCAGACGGAGCCTGACCTTCAGGTCAGTGCCTTGTTTCGGAGCACCGAGGTATGAGTCTCCACCGCCACACCCTCCAGCTACACGGCAACAATATAAGCCAATTCCTGCTGCACCATCCTTATGAAGAAACGGCCACAGAGGCAAACAGCTCGCTCAGCTGTGGCCCTGTTTAGACCTCGGCATGTGTGACATCCAAATAATTGCCAAAAAAAGCCACCTGGTAGTTGCCCGACTGCCGAGGCTCCCACCTCCACAGCAGACTGAGTTCACTCCCTGGCTCCAGTCATCCTTCATAAGCCCCGAGGCTTCTGGGCTTCCAGTCACTGGAGGCAGCTTACCCAGGACCATAGGATGGGAAAAATGCCCCCAAGTACAGTGGGAGAGGCTATGGCTCTAACACCCAAATAATCATCTCAGAGATTTTCATAACATCAATCAATCACCCTCTTTGGACCACTCGAGGGCTATCAGGCTCCTTTTATGACCTGTAGCATTTTGTACGAAATAATAACTGAAGAGATTTATAGACCCATCGCTGACCTTCTCAATTTATTTTTTGCTTTTTCCATGCCTCCCATCATGGACCAGGAGTGCTGGCTGGGACCTTGTGGGGAGGAACCTTTTCCAGGCCCTGAGTCCTAGTTATAATGGTACAAATCCCTGATTTCTTTATTTGGGGGTGGAGAGGGAGCAGAGAAAGGGAGGAAATAAAAATACGAGAGAAAAAGGTCACTTCCTTTCATTTGTGTTTTCTCCCCAGTTGCCCTGTATTAACACCTCTTTCCTTTGCAAGATGCTGAGAGAAAACAAGATAAAGTGGGACAAAGGGAAAGGCCGTGGGGCCCTGTGTTTCCCTTTTCATATCACTGAAGAGATTGAATCAAAATTCCTTCGGCTGATACTATCTCCCCGGGTGGACTACACTCTTGTTAACGGATAAATTCAAGCCCTCCAGAAAGTCAAAGAATAAATTTAAGCCTTTGCCAAATGTCTATCCTATTGGATTTTGATAAGGCGGCCATTGAGCCTTAATAATGTCTTCCATCCATTTTCTGCGAGCCCTTAACACGGCTCTTTATTCGTCCCCAAAGCCTCTTCTCCCGGCCTTTTTATTACGGGCTCCGACGTGCTCTCCAGGGAGCCTTGCGGCCCAGTGATGGATGGACAGCTTGCTAGATTATCTCCCGCAGATGTTTGCTCTCCAGGAGCCCCGGGCTTCCCTCTAAGTAAACAGACTAAATAGAGTCGCCGCAGAGGGGCAGCCCCAGAGGTCCTGGGTTCCACTGTGGGAAGAGACTTGACTGGGTCCAACCACAGTCAAAGTGACTTCTGGGGAAGCTCAGGTGGTGTGCCCTGAGGGCACAGAGGACAAGGGCAGAGATAGCACTGGCCTTTAGGCACTGGAGGTTTAGAACACAGGCACAAAAGCTGGGGCATGAGGCTGCAATGTTGGGGACAATAGAGCCCAGAGGGACACTGAGAGTAAGAGACAGGAGTTAGTGGGGGTGGGGGAGCAGGAGATGGGGTCCACTGAGGGACAAAGGGAGCAGAATGAAGGGGCAGCCTGATCCCGTCATGGATTCGCTCAGTGCAAGCCTGTAGCCTTAGATGTGAGCCCTGACACGGCTGTTCATGGGCAGCCATGCTCTCCCGGTCCTGGGCCCCTTCTCCTGTGAAGTATGAATAAATTAAGAAGAGTGCAGTGACTCTGTAGTAACCTGCCCTCTAATACTTAATACTTACGGTCACAGCCTCCTCTATCTCTCCTTTCTACATCAACGTCAAGGGCGGAAAGAATCAAGCTAAGTCGGTTGCATTTCACAGGAGCAGACGGGCCGCAGGAAATATACACAGCTCAGAGATGGCAGCTGACCAACCCAAGCCTCCACAGGCCATTTTCCCTACCATATTTTTAACACGAGTGTGCATGTCTTCCTTTGGATGATCCAAACTACCAAAATAAGACCCTAGGACCTTGCTGGATTCATCATTAAAAAAGTACACAGGAGTGAACACACTCAAGTGGGTACCACAGTGCCCAGCTCTGTTTATGGCATGGACTGGACTGGGGACTGTGTGTGATTCACTTCTCCACAGCTCTTGAGTCACAGAATTCTGTCCCATCCCCACCCCTTCTTTTCAGAGAAAACAAATTTATCTGAAGAGGCAAAGGGGGAGGTGGGGAAGAGTCTGATCCATGGTATACTTAAAAGGAAGAGGGAGAGGTGGAAGGAGGAAGGAAGAGCCACTGTCAAAACATCCCCTCCGAAATGCTGCCAAGGTTTGCCTGGAAGGACAGGTCCCGTCCCTGGCAGAGAGCTCTGCCCATGTGCCTACCTTAGTGCACATCAGGCCAGGCTTGTCTGCTCAGCTGGGTGGCAGGACCCTCCAACACATGTTCTGCGCTGGAAGACTCCAGGAGAACAACACTGGGGGGCCACACGGTGCCGGGACAGCGTGCGCGGCAGCCTGAGCTGAGCCCCCACCACTTCCAGGTGGGGGAGTGTGTAAACAGGTCGTGGTGCCCACTTTTGTTCCTGGGCAAAGATGCCCAGAGAGGAGGTGCTAATTTAATTTCATGGGAAGATCCTGAACACGGGTTAGGATGCTTGCATGAACCCGTGCACACGCGTGTCTTCCTGTGCGCAAATGCACCGTGAGCAGTACCTGGAGAGTGAGCTCAGGAAGGCTCAGGAGATGATGGGAGAGCATCTTCTTGCCACTACACAGACTGCAGGTTGAACACCCAGGCATGCCCGAACCTCTGTGTGTGCCTCTCCCCAGGCCGTGTGCATCCTTCTCTCTGCACAGCTCTCTCTGCCTCTGGTCTTTCAGAGCCGTGTTTGTCAACCAGCTATGAGCCATCATCATCAGAAAGAAAGGCGTAGACAATACCTAGTTGATGCTTTTCTTTTGCCTAATGGTTTGCTTACTTAAAGCGACGCTTGAGCCCTCTTTGGGAGTTAAGAGCGCAGCAAAAGGATCTGTTGAATCTGTGGCCCTGTGCACCCCCCCCCCCCAATATTCTTTTCATGTGAGTATCCAGTGAAGACAGTTAAATAAACACAACCTGCCTTTATTTAGTTTCCATGTGTCCGCACGGCCTGCAGCATTCCCACGGGCACTGGGTTCTCTCTGCTCTCAAGAGCTGAGGTTGCCTAGTGAGATGACACCCCGCTTGCTTACACAGTGAAAACGAGCATCTCCCCTAATGGCTTTCCTACACCGTGCAGATAACGCTGTGCCCACGGGCTGCTTCTGTGCTCTGCAGTTCAGAAATAACCAAGATCGCGCAGCTGCCCCGCAGGAGCTGCATAAAGGGTGCTGGTGATGGCCGCGATGTCGTGCTCGCCTACCTTTTTAATGCAGCTCTCCTGGGATGACACCTCCGTATCTGTCAGCATCTGCTGCAAACAAATTGGAAAGGGCTGTTAGTGACTGACAGACGCGGCCTTCAAGCCACAGAGGGCTGTGGACCACGGCAGAGCAGCATCTCTACCAGCATGAAGGCCAGATCTTGTGGCTTCCCTGAGAAATAAAGCGGAACTCTCCTTGGGGGCAATTTCAGTTTCTTTTTTTGTGGGAAAAAAGTAACACCGACAAGAAGTAACACAAGGGAGCAAAGGGCTAACCTGGTCTACAATTCCAGATTGCAATCCATCGTTTTGAAAAAGTGAAGACCAGAACTCTCACAGCTAGTCATATCACATCCACCGTCAAGGGCAAAGTGAAGATATGTATCCTTGATCATTCGGTTTAGTGTCCTTACTGTAACGGAGGTCCTCCATTAGGCTGGGATGGAAAACACCCCTGAGCACGTGTCTCCTCCCTGTAAAGGCTGTAGTCGGCTCTTTACAGCTCCACTTTGGCGGCGGTGTGGCTTTGCTGAGAACTCACAGTGTGAGAACCCACGTCACAGGGTGCTGTGCAGGCATGGCAGCATCTTAGAGCCACCTGGGGTTGCAACAACCAGGGGGCTCAGACCAGACTCTGAGCTCTGCCAGAAACCCAGAGTATGTGGAGAAAAGTCTCTGCTCCAACCTGCCCAGCCTCCAACAGGGTGAGTAGGCTGCGGGCGTGACTCTGTCCCCCTGGGGATTCCAGTTTGGCTCAGGAGGCAGAGCTCAGGGGACCATGAGTTCAACTCTAGGAGACGGCAGATGCAGAGGGAGCAAGCACAGGACCCTTGCGTTAAGTCAGAGTCAGCAGCATGTCACCTGCTCATATTGGCATGGCCTGGGCAGGAGCATGGTCCCTTGTGGTGTATGAGAGCCCTCCTTCCTGTGGCTCGGGACGCCACGACAGCGCCTGGCAGACCACAGGAGGCACTCCCCATCCAGCTGTGGGCAGAGTAGCCCTTCATCCCTTTACTTCAAAGACACATCTGGCCACAGAAGAGGGAGAGCGCCACCCTTGGAGACTTCCGCCCCAGCACTATGCAGCTTCCTTGGCTCGGATCTGCACGGCCATGGCGTCTTACCCTGTGTGCCCTCTCAGAAAACCACCGACTGCCCAGAAGCTTGGTGCGGCAGTGGCGAGACGCTTAATGCTGATGCTGTGCAAACCAACGGCTGGAAGAAACCGGACTCTTCCCTTCTGGGTTGGAAGTCCAGCACCTACACTCACATTCGTAAACTATAGTGTCACTTCCATAAGAATAAGAGCCAAGATGGAAAGCCATACTTGAAAAATAAAACAAGGAGTGATGTCAGGCCCAAGGGCTTTCTTTCCCTCCCCTTCACACTACCCTGAGGTGCCCACGTGTGCCTGTGCAGGCCAGGAAGGAACCAAAATGTGGCATAGCAAACCCTCAATGTCTGGCTCAGCTGTAACGACAAGAGGCCATATTCTAAGTGTTGGGAATTCTAACCAATTGTGAATTTTATGTTTCTCTTAATGAATTCTGAAAGTGTGGTTTGGAAAGTGACTCTAAGTGAAAAGCGAGAATGAGGCCAGGCAAGGTGAATGCCAGGCAAGACTCAAGACTCCAGCAAGGACTCCACTAGGGACCCAGCGATGTGCTCTGCCCAGCCTGGCTGGGTTCTGCCACACGGCCAGCCACAGAAGCCAGACATATCTGAGGACAGTTGTCCCTCTGTTCTCCTCTAGGGCTCCTCTTCTCTCTCAGAGCAAGGCCGCGGTGTGTGCTGTGTGTGCTGAACCCGTTAGCAGACAGGTCACAAGAGACCATGTGCGGCTTTAGGACTAGTCTGAGGAGCTTGCTTGGTGGCATTCCACAGTCGCCTTGTACTAACACACTGATGTCACCTGGGTGCTTGACACTGGAAAGAGAGGGTGAGGGCACAGGGCGGGGCCTCGGGTGCACCCAGCTGCTTTCCTACCTACTGCAAGAGAGAGGGGCTGTTCGGGGTCGATGGAAAGGGTGCCCTGCCCCATCCCTGAGGGATCTCTGAGAGGAAGGGGGTGTTCCTGCCACAGGCAAGCCTCCTGAGTTGAAAACTACTCTAAGGAATGTGGGGCCGAGGCTAGACCTGTGCCTCTGCACACCTGCCTGCTCCGCTCTCTGCGTACTCAGCCAAGCCTCAGATGCCTGCAAGGGCACCAGCAGCCAACAGGCCTCCCCAGGAAGGGCTCACCACCTGCTCACACTCACATTCTGGAGTAGGAGGCTGTCTCTGAGAGGACATTTACGGAGAGAGTCCTTCCTTCCAGGAGGAAAAGGGTTGGCATCTGGAGAGCTGAGCCTGCCTCCCACTGCTCACGAGTGACGGAGACTACAGCACTCACTAGCAGGACAGCCAGTGAGTGGCCACACAGCCTTCTCTCAACCGGCCTGCCGTGCTTTAACTTAGTGGAAGAGAAACTGAGTCCCACAGACCTACGGTTGAGTGTCTCACACCAGAGG
This sequence comes from Psammomys obesus, assembly GCF_907164565.1. Lineage (NCBI taxonomy): Eukaryota > Metazoa > Chordata > Mammalia > Rodentia > Muridae > Psammomys > Psammomys obesus. The sequence goes on along the minus strand of NW_026592710.1, from coordinate 1,611,533 downwards.
CTGAGTAGCCAAGTGGGACGAACCCCAGTTAACCCATCTGTGCCACCATGGCTCCTTCATTCCCAGAAGAGTCAGCACAGCTGTGCAGGGGATGCTGCCTACCCTAGAGTTGGCCATGAGTCGGGGCCACAAAGTGCCATCAACAGCCTCATCCCCAACTCTTCAGGAGTTACCAGGTGGGAGGGAACGGCTAGAGCCTTGCACATTCTAGGTCATAGGGCCTGGCTATCCTTGGGGACAGGCGCTGGGGAGCTCTGTTCCTTGGCTTCCCCACACATCCTTTCAGCAGATGCTCGAGGAGCTGCTGAGGATCAGGAAAGCACCACATGGCACCGTTCCTCGGTCACTGGTGCTTGAGGAGAGAGCCTCAAGCCCTCAGAGGAAGCTGGTACCTGGTGCGTTTCCAGAGCCCTCCTGCAAGGGAAGGTTTGAGCTGGGTTCCGGTTCACTAGCAGCCTTGCCAGGTAGGAGTATCTTTAATGAGGCCTCCTCACCCGATGCTGACCTTGGGTGGAGAAAGTGCCGGGCGCACTCCGGAGCCTCTCAGCCTTGGCTTCCTCCCTGGCTGGGCTGCCGTCTACTGAAAACCCTCTTTATGTCGATAGTGAAGCCTCTGCATAGGCACTGCTGGCCTGCTGCTCACTGGCGATGGCTGCCCCAGGCTCTCAACTCCTCCCCACACCCCGACAGAAGTATTAGGTGTGTTTTGATTGAACATTTTAGCCAAAAAAATGAGGTTTGACCTGCGGTATTTAGCTTCTCTCTCGAGTACCAGTGCCAGGATTTAGCTAAGTGGAGTTGCTCAAAACATCTTTTTTGACTCTTAAAATAAATACCCTCTGTTCTCCAAGAGGTCGGTGAAGAGAACACACATACAGACAGACATCTCATAGGCTCACAGCTCTGAAACTCTGGCATGTCCCCCAAAGGGGCCGACTTTCTGTTTGGTGTCACAAATGGATCCCAGAAGGCGTCTTTCCCTTCAAAGAATCTGGGAGCAGACCTATGGGAGGAAGCCAGCAGGGGCCCCAACATAAGGCCACTACAAAGCCAGATTGGGGAGCATGGTCCTTGCTTGCTCTGAGCTGTTGTCTAGTCTTTGAATATAGCCCATGTCTCTGTGGCCCATAGTTCTTTCTTATTTGTTTTCGAAGTTGTTGTTTCTCTGGGTCCATGGATTTGCATAAGTCTAGAACCTTCAGGGAGCTAATTCTAGGATCTCTCCTGGGGAGAAGGACAGAGTGTTTGTGATGTTATTAAGGGAGTGATGATGGAGACTCCCAGGCATTGGATCCTGGCTCTGAGTCTTGCTGACTGGAGGAGGCTGTGAGTTCAGGGTTGTTTGAGCACACAGAATGGCACTATGGAGCCTTCTGTCATCAGTGGTGTTGACCTCTAGGAGGCTTGCCCTTCCAGCAGGGTTTTCTACTCATATGCTCAGAAGCTGAAGAACAGGACATCGAGGGGGTGGTTTGAGCCCAGCTAGCCACAGGAGAGGAATAGCCTCAAGCTGTCGGGACCTTCCCTCTTTCTGGGATGACTGGTCATGCGCACATACACATCAGAAGCTAACACAGACTGCTGGTAGAGTCCCTTATTGGTCTGAAGCTTACTAATTCAGCTGGACTGGCTGGCGAATGAGCTCTAGGCACCCTCCTGTCTCCACCTTCCCAGCATGGGGACTAGAATCATGTACCACATGCATAGGTTTTGCTGCTGTTAGGTAGAAGTGCTGGGAGACCAAATGGGCCCTCACATCTATGCAGGAAGCACTTTACAATGGCCAAAGCCTGGGAGGTGAAACCATTTTACAGGCACAGCACTCTGCCTGGTGTAAATGGTGCATGATCCCCATCCACAGAGACTATGATGACATCAGCAGCTGCTCCTTTCCTGCCTGGTCTGACGTTTCCAGAACACACCTCCTTCACACAAGGGCCCAGAGGCAGCATCTAGGCTTTGCCATCAGGAAAATGAACAGGGGGAGGTGACAGCACGGATGGAAAAGCAAGAAGATGGCCAGCGGGAGAGGGAGCATCAGAGTGTGGGCCTCTGTTCCAGTGCTGCATGGGCTCTGCAGGGGCAGATACATCTGAAGAAAACAGCCGTGAGCCCTCCCTCTGACAGGTCCCACACCTGACGCCTGTCCAGATCTGCCTAGGAGAGGGCCACACCCACAGCTGGAGTACTGGCCACAGCTGAGCTGACACATCCCATTGGCAGATCTAGAGGGAACCCAGAGATGTTCTGAATCCCCAGGCCAGTTCTGGCTTCCAGAGCAAAGGACCCGGCCGTGTTGACACAAACTCCTGTGCTCTCAGCTGGGAGAGTGGGGTCATATTTGTTTATTTATTGCTCTTGAAAAAGAATCAGCTTGGCCATGTTTGAGCTGCAGAAATGATTTTTTTTAAGAGCGGTGGACACTGTTTTTAGCTTTTATGCCTAAACAGATACTTCTCAGTTCCTTCAAGCGAGTGCTGTCTAATGAATGGAGGCTCTCTCTTCCCTCCTAAGAAAATATTTACACAGTCTAGCACAGCAGCAGAGGACTACAGGCAGTGGAGGACCATTCCCGGGCCCATCCCCGAGATGCAGAGAGGTCTTCACGCCTGTCATCTGCACTCAGCCAGCCCTCCTCTCCTCAGGGGCTTTTCCTGCCTCCCCTGCCAGGGTTCCTTTTGAGAGACCAGTCCCAGGGGAGTGCTGGCATCATTCTACCTGCTAAAGCCCTCCTGTTTGGCTCACCAAAGACCCTGGGTCACTTTGGTTGTGATTTTTCTCAGAAGTCCTGTGAAACCCACTCCCCATGTGGTAGAACCCATATTTCACATCCTTCATGACTTGGATGGGGTGTGCCTGGCCCTGTGTGCGGCCTGCTGGGCCAGTGGTCTCAGCTGTGTGCCCAGACATTTCCCCTCAGGCAGGGCCCGCCTTGTGCTGCCTGGCCAACACGGTGGTGCAGACCCAGAACCCGGGCACGGGCTGGCTGTTCTCAGATGATCCAAGAACACTCTGTCCACTGGCAGTCCGGGTCTGTGACTGCACTGCCAGGACACCTTGTCCAGCAGACGCTGGCTGCCCCGTGCTTGTGGCTGCCTGTTGTGGCGTGATCAGATAGACAGGTTATGGGGTCTCTGTCTGTCTTAGGCTACTATCCCTTCTTACCCTTATCTGTGGGCAGTCATGGAGTACCTTTGTCCACACTGCCTCACAGGAAGTGCCTTGGGGCCACTCCATAACACACCAAACAGTGACTCCTTCACTCTACTCAGTCCAACAGTTAAGGTGAACATTAACAAAAGCCCCGGGGACAGGCCAGTGAGCCTAGGTTCCTCTTGACACAGGGATCCTGAGGTAGGGGTAGGAGTAAGCAGGGATAGGGTGTAGCAGAGAGCCAACAAAGGTGGAGCAGTGGTCCAACCGCCGGGAAGTTCTGGAGGCTGTTTAAGAGACAAGAGTGTCACCATTAGACAGTCAGAAGGAGGAGAGCCAAGGGCTGGGCTGAGTCGGTTGCCATGCTGAGGACTTTTGTCACAGTCTGTGGGAGGGGCTATATCATCTCTCTCCTGAGAAGGCAGCAGCACTTAGATGCAAAAGAGCCTTCTCAGATCTGCATGGAGTTGGATGGAGCCAGGGTTGGGGATGACACTGTGGGCTCCGCCGTGCATCCAAGTGAGGCCCCAGAGAGGCAGTACAGGTGACGGTGATGGGCCACTGTGATGTCCCTGCTCCTGAGGGACACTGAAACAAAAGCTGTGCTCTAGCCCCAGCCAATGACCCCAGGCCACCCAGCACCTGCCAGCACAGAGTTTCCACAGAAGCACTGCGTCTCCTCCAAAAAGGAGCAGTAGGGCGAAGAGACCCCCTCAGCTCCTGGCCACCTACAGGCTAGCCTGTTAAAATGTTCCTGCACCATCCTCAGCAGGATTCATATGGAAGGACTGCTGTGCCCCTCATGAAATTTATGACCCTTGACTTGAAGACAGAAGCTGGTGAGGGCCCTCGAGGTGGGCATCCTGTCTCACCTTTTCTTTCTTCATCTGGGCAGCTGGGACTCACAGCCAGCAGTGAAGATAGGGTACCTTAGCCTGACTCCAGAGCATCCTTCTAAGGAGCTGGGATCTGGAGAACACAGATGAGAAACAGTAGGAGCTGAGGGGCTTGGGGGGGGGGCTTCATTTCAACTTCCTGTGCTGGGCGCCTGGTGTAGGGTGAAAGACATCAGTTCCAAGTTAGCGTGGCCCTTGACCTTGACTCTTCCATCTTTATTCTCTTGCTCTGCATCTTTCTGCCCCAGTGAAGTCCAGCAGAGGTTAGACTGTTCTAGCTAAAGCAGCTGGCCAAACCACCAGAGGAGAAAAGGCAACAGGCAGGGAAGGAACCCAGAAGCAGGGACAAGTCAGGAATGAGGTCCCAGAGACACTAAACAGTCATGGGCTAAGTGGTGCCAGCATCTCCTGGACACTGATGGGGACCATCAGAACCTATGCCACTGCGACCAGCAGCTCCTGGACACTGATGGGGACCATCGGAACCTATGCCACTGTGACCAGCAGCTCCTGGACACTGATGGGGACCATCGGAACCTATGCCACTGCGACCAGCAGAGGCAGGTCCAGCCCTACAGGCTCTTAATGGGCGTTACATGGAGTCGAGGCTCCAGTGTGTCAGAGATGGACAGTAGGCATGTGGGAACATTCTCCAGCAGCCCTGACTGGCTGCCTAAAAGCTTCCCTGCGTGTTCCATGTTCACGGGATAATAAGCTTGGAGACAATGTGCAACTCACAGTCATCAACCGACCTCACACTCATCCCCACAGGCTCCGCCTACCTCACACTCATCCCCACAGGCTCCGCCTACCTCACAGTCATTCCCCACAGGCTCCGCCTACCTCACACTCATCCCCACATCCTCTGCCTTATGCCACCATGACCTCCAAAGGCTTGTGATGGTTGCTATTCTGTGATATGAACACTCAACACAAGATCTTCCTTCTCAGCAAAGATCTAACTGTTCAGATGGAGGGGCATTACACCAGGCCCGGGATGAACTCAGTGATAGAGCATTTGTAGGAGGGATCAGACTTGGAACTCAGACTTGGACCTGGAACAGAAGGTAGCTGTGAATGTTCTTGTAAGTTCCAAGAGACTAACTTATTTAAGTAAGGGAGGCTCCCTGCCATCTGCAATCTTTCTGCACCAGAACAGCCTCTGCCTACATACATACATCCACCTACCCATCCACCCATCCATCCACCCACCCATCCATCCATCCATCATCCATTCATCTTTCCCCAACTTTCTCCCTCCCTCCTCTTTCTTTCTTTGCTTTCCCCCTTCCCTTTCTTTTCATTCTTTTCCTCTCATCTTCCCTTCCCCTTCTTTCCTACCCACCCTTCTTTTCATTCTTGGATGCTAGCAATGGAACCACACTAAACTTTATGCTGACCTGCACTCCCAACCCCACGAACACATGTCAACTGCAGACAGGGATGCCCACGCCTTCTTTCCTTGTCCAGTCCACCATTGCTTCAACCAACTCTGAACGATATCCATCACAAACCCAGGGGTAGCTCTTTTGGCTCACACTCCTAGGACCCTTGTGGCCATTCTCCCCTCTTACTTCAGAGCTCTGGAAAGCCTCATATGCACACATGAGGACACTAAGCTGATGACATGAGCCAGCCAGTTTTCTCCCACCCCGGGCAGGAGGGAGGTTGCCCATGAAGACAGCCCAATAGAGACCCACAGTGGTCCTACAGACATTGTGCCTCATTGTCTCCGGAGGGCATTTTGCTTCCTAGGTGGAGGAAAACAAATCACCAGGCTAACTAATGGTTCCATACAAACATTTGTCTTTTATTTTCAACCTTTCTAGTTATAGAAATAACCTTGATATTGATAGAATTATATTAATGCACTTCAACCTGACCCCACTTATCGACGGCTTGCTTGTTATGGCAATCTTTAATAATCATAAGTGAATAGAAACTTCATAGATCTCCTGTGATGGAGATTCTGTCACAGCTGCAACGTCTGGAGGCCCTGGGGACTTGCCCCAGTGACGTTCAGCTCTTCTGGGGGCTGTGATATAACTTTCTCCCTGGGGCCTGAGACAACCATTTATTTTCTGGAGGTGGGAGTGCATCAAGGCGAATAAAATTTAGATCCTATGAAAAGAACAGACAGTGGCAAACAAACAAACAACAACAACAAAGCAAAGAAGGCAGCTAGCTCAGCTGGCAAAGGGTCTGAAGCATAAGCTTGAAGTCCTGAGTTCTAATTCACAGCACCCGTGTAAAAACATGGGCTGCAGGGGCTGCAGGGGCTGCAGGGGCTGCAGAGATGGCCTCGTGGTTAAGAGCACACTCTGCTCTTGCAGAGGGCCCAGGTGTGGTTCCCGGTACCACACAGTAGCTCAAATTGCCTTTAATTCCAGTTCCAATGGGATCCAAAATCTTCTGGCCTCCCCATGTACCTGCACGCGAGTGGCACACATACACTCACACAGGCATACACACATTTAAAAATCTTCTTTAAAAGCTGGATTCACCCATAATCTTAATGTTGGAAAGGAGAGACAGGAAGATCCGAGGAGCTCGCTGGCCATCAATTCCAGACAAATCAGTGAGCTTAAGGTTTAGTGAGAGACTGCTTTAAAAACTAAGGTGGAGAACAGAGGCAGACACCTGACGGCAACCTCTAGCCTGTACATGACAGGGCATATATGTGCATTTGCAACCACAGACTCCTGTGCACACACAGGAGCATGCACACATACACAGCAAGAGAAAGGGGGACTACAGTGCACTCTGGAGAAGACAAAGACAACGCCACCCCAGGTGCCCCTGTTACAACCCCCAATCTGCCCACACTTTCCTCTCGTCCTGTTCTCACCTGAATTGGCCTCCCTCTGGTTCTCAACAACTGGCAGGCAAGGAGGCCAGCTGTACCACCCCCATTCCCACCGATGACAAAGTAACAAGGACACTAAAAGCTGTGCTGGCTCTCGCTGGTCACTCCTGGGTCTTACACCTTGCTCTCTGTGGGCATCCCTGTTGATGCTAGGGAATGCAGGGACTGAGACAGAGGCTGGGACACGTGTCCAGCATCACACAGCCAACTTCACAGGGCGTACACAGAGCCATTATCTCATCTGGCCTCTGCAATTGGTTCCATTTGAAGAAACAAGCAGGAGGGGGTGCTAGGAGTTCTGCCTTCTCTCTCACAAATGATGTTTTCAGTCGGCTGGGAGGGGACTGGGCAGCAGAGCCCCAAGTGTCTGGTTTTGGTCAAGCTGCCGTGCTAACTTGAGACCACTGTGCAAGAGGGCAGAAGGAGGCTGAGAGCTGCCTCCAGACAAGACTGCACACTTTCCTAATGGGACCTGATTACGGGAACAGCTGTGGAGAGGAATTCTGTGTGCGGCTGTGACGCTCCAGTCTCAGGATCCTGCAGAATCCACAAGGCTGTGGCTGAAGCCAGGAGCCCCGGGGCCCAGATCTGCTCTTTGGGGTTAGAGAGGCAGCTTGCTTGTGTCACCTCCTCTGCCTCTCGTTCCTAAGTGGCCTCCTCTGCCCCACTTTGCCCTCACTTGGGACCAGCATAGTGAAAATGCTGTGGGGTTCTGCACAACTGTCCAGGCCTGCAGGCCTTCAGCAAGTGCACCCCGAGGCTGCCTGTCCTCAGAGGCTCCCATGTGGTTCTGATGTTTTCTCTGCCTTCTCCCTGTATGGAGCCCTCACAGGGCTTGGAGAGGCTACAGGAGTGGGGCAAAGCACCTGGCTCAAAGCCACTTTGCCTGTCCTGAGACCGGTAACACTCTCTGGACACGCATGCCTTGGACAGCCTTGTGACCTTCTTCTGAGGCACATAGCTAGAAGACGAGTTGAAGCTGCCAAGGATGATAAAGAGATGCAAGAAACCGATTATCATTCGGCTATAATATTACCAAAGATGAACCTGCTTCTGTGACTACTAATGCCAAAACCACCAAGCCCTGAGGAGGTCAGTCTATACCAGGTAATCCAAACCCATGGTATGACGGAGCCATCTTGGTTGTCCCAGCACTGGTCAGGAGCCAGCAGCTCTCTATTTCTCACAGGTCTACTCCAGCCTGTGCTCTGTCTTGGTGCATCCTGACAGAGGAGTGTAGCTTTTACAGTTTTGAGGGTCACACAGATGAAGAATATGTAAAGGAGGTTTGACTCGGCACACAGGCATCTTACAGAAGTACACCGGCCCTGGCCTACATCATTGCTCAAAGGGCGCCAGAGATTAAAGGACTTTTATAGTTAGGCTTGAGCCAAAAAGTAGGCATAGACTCCTGTAGTGGGCATCCAGGGATGAGCTCTAGCCTTATCCCTTGTCCACAGAACGGCCAGTGATGACTGATGAGGACAGAAATCCCATGCAGGAAAAACACTGGCTAGAGCTCCAACTGCCCTGTGGGCTTGCTTGCCTCTGGGAAGGTGGGAAAGAATGGATCAGGAGCCTTGTCTGGGCTGTGTGGGAAATCTGATCTGGCCAGCAGCTGCTGGGACCTGCCCTACAGGACCCAGAAGAACACAGTTCTCAGCTTCAGCCTCCCTTGAATAAAGGTGGGAAAGTGGAGGCAGTTTGCAATGGTTCTTGCTTCTCTCTCTCTCTCCCTTCCTCCCTCCCTCTTGTTTTCCATTAGGAAGAAGCACAAACAATTGTCACAAAGGAAATCCCAAAGTACTCCCTGGTAGTTGACTTACAGTCACGTACCTTCTGGGACAGTGAACCACCTCTGAGGTGGGGAGAGTGGTCGCTTCCTTGGGCAGGTCCCTGTCCAGAGGTCAGAGCTGGTTAAGACTCTGGCTTAGGTGGCCACAGACCTAGAAGGTGGGTGTCCTTGTCTCGGGGGGCCCTGGTGCTTTCGGGAATCTAGAATGACCTTCAAATGGACCCTGCCAGCTCCTTGAGGAGGAATGTCCAGCACATCAGGTAGGTGCCTGTAACTAGTTACAATAGGTGTGTCTGTACCTTCTCAAGCTTCGTCTAGAGAGACCAATGGTAAACGCAAGTGTCCCTGGGCTCTATCTTGTGACAGCCCTGTGCAGGTCAGGGCTGTCATCTCAGACTGGTGCAGAAAGCCAGGGCTCCTGCCCCAAGACTCCGCGACAGTACCAGAAGCACAGGGCACTTAATACAAACCAGATCCCCAGGACATTCATGCTTTGTGCTAGTGTGGGGTGTGGCTTTTACTCTTTGTCACCTTTCCCTGCTTCCCAGTGCTCCCCCAGAGAAGGCTGCTACTGCTCCCTGGAAGCACCCTGCTGCCTCTGTGCTGTGGTAACACACTGCTGCCTGCAGCCTTCCCTTCTCCTTCAAGTTCTGAGAAGACAAGACCCTTCCGTCCTTCCATTCTTCCTTATCTCCAGCTGCCAGAGTCAGAAGACACAGGTGGGAAGGAGCCAAATGCGCTGCTGAGCTCACAGATCTGGGCGCTGAATGGATCTGCTCGGCCCAGCCACCTCACCCAGTGGCATGCTGCCGTGTGGTGGGCAGCTAACATGACGTGATCACCATGTCTGCCTGTGGACTACGAATGACCCGTCAGCACAGGAGAGCTAGCTCTCAGGGCACGTGTGACATGCCCATCCTCTGTGGGTGACAAAGGGCTCAGGAACACGCCAGCCTCTTCTCTCTGTGTCTCGGTTCCTATAGCCAGCTGTGCCGGTCTGCTCCCATGGACAAGGCAGAAATGGTGCTTCCAATCCAATCAGGGCATCTGGACCAGGGAGGCTCGGCACCAGAGAAAGTTGTTTGGCCATTTATTTTATTCGTTTAAGACTGAAAAGACAGCTGAAGTCTGCCCAGCTGTGAATCGTGAGAGAGACTGGGTAGTTTGGCCAGAGGGGTGACAGCCCAGTATGCTCTGTGCAGGGAGAGATGGGGAGGGGTGAGTGTGGATGGTCACAGGCTCTAATGAGAACAATCTCTGGTGAGGGGCACCTGAGTGAGGATGCTTGAAGCCGTACATCTTCCCATCCTCCACCTGGCCTGGCTCCACAGGTTGGGCCAGCTGCCTCTCCTGAGCTCTAGGGATGGAGAAGGAGCCAATAAAGACACTTGAGGCTTTGCTTCAGCCTCTTTGTGACTCCCTCTCAGCCTGGCATGGTCCTCCTCCAGGGAGCCAATGGAGAGGCCACATCAATGCAGAGCAATACTGGGAAGCAGGCAAAACTGCCTTTTCTCATTACAGCCCGTTTTGTTTGCTTTGGTCTAATGGTGTTAATTGTAACGAGCTGCTGCAGAGATGCTCCTGGGCTTGCTAGGGGGTTGTGCCCTGGTGAAAGACCCTAAAATATCACCAATCGAAAATGTACTGAACATTCTGAACATGCATTCTGAACATGCCAGCCTAGCGGCATAGCTCAGCACACTGCAGAATGCCAGCTGTTTCCCTGGTGATGACACGGCTTCCGGGGGCTGCCATGTACCGTAAGAAAGGATCATACTGTGTGTGGCTGACCCAGGAAAAGTTCAGGTTCTGCTGAATAGCGTTTTGTGTCAGCAGAAAGTTATAATCTTTAAAGTTAAGTCAGGGCTAGCGAGGGGCTGCCTACCGGCCACCTGGTGGCTTCAAAGTCACCTCTGCAGAGCAAAACAGAATGAGGCGTGCTCATGGAGAGCAAATACCCCGCATCTCCTTCAGAGCTTGCTTCTCATCCCCAGAGACATCTTGTTTTGTCTGATCTGTGAAAAGATTCTCTTTTGTCCTAAAGCTCATTCCTGATGGAAACATATTCAGATAAGAAAGGAAAAATTGGGGTACAATAAGAAGCCCACCCTTTCAAGCAGACTGGCAGGGTGCTTCCCTTCCAGACTCCACCAGCTTTTTCTTTAAAAAAAAAAATGATTTGTTTTCATTTTATGTGCATTGTTTTTCTCCTGCATATATGTCTGTGTAACGAACTGGAGTTACAGACAGTAGTGAGCTGTCACGTGGGTGCTGGGAATTGAACCCTGGTCCCCTGGAAGAGCAACCAATGCTGAGCCATCTATCCAGCCCCTGCATTAGCTTCTTAATTGCAAACAAAAAGCCCCCAGGGTGATGGCCAGTGCTCGACTTCCCAAGTACTGGCCCTCCTGGAAGATTCTCACAACAGGGTCAGCGTATCTGCTTTTTCTAATATCTTATAGGGATCTTGAGTCTGAGGCCCAGTGAGGCCGTGAAGTTGAGCAAGGAGCTGGAGACTTTGGTCTCTGCACTTTACCAACCAAGTCATTGCGCCCCAAAGTCCTTTAAACCCTGACTTCTCTAGGGGATGCAGACCCGGCCATGGTGGCTGCCCACCCCCTGGTCTGTCTCGGCAGCTCTGAGCCTGAGAGCCACCACAATCTTTTTACCCAATTTTCCAGCTGAGTTGACTGAGGCCTGTGAAGGTCAAGAAGCTTGCCCAGGGTCACTGAGTAAAACAGCTCAGCCCATGGCCTCAGGACAAAGATTCAGGACCTGGCTCCTGCCCCCAATAGCCTATCTCTTTCATAAATAATAGGAATAACAGGGCTCCACTTTATGTAGGAGAACCAACTCCCCACGAGGCCACCAGGTTTGCGGCCAGGCATGTGCTCCAAGGCTCAGAGGCCAGAGTCAAGGTGGGGACGCAAGCGGCAGGAGATGGGGGCTTGACACACCAGTTGGCTCTTGCGAAGGCATTAATTTGTAACAGACGAGCAAGGAGCTGGAAAGAGAGCAGGACGTTCCACACACGTGACAGTGGCTGATTATTCATCGCTGACAGTTATTAGCCTGTTATTAAACGTATGAATTGCCTCTTTCATACCACACTGCCTATCCTTAAAGAGCTTTATGAACTAACATTAACCAATCCAATTAGCAAAAGACACTGTATTTGTGTAATTAGTAATTTGAGGCTTTGTCTTGGTCTTACAGAGCAAAGGCATTGGCTGTTGATTAGCACGTAACATCGTACAATTAGCAGAAGTGGTCGGAGATTAGCTGGAATGTTCTTGTTCGCCGGGGTCCCCGTTGAGGGACCTGGTCTTGCTGAGAAGCGCCGGGGGGCTATGTTTGTGGCACTTAAGCGGATCCAATTGCTTCCTCCCTTGTATCCAGGCTCCTCTATGCCGTTGGCATGGCCTTCTGCGTCAGGAAGGGGAAATATTTGTTTTTGTTATAAATTTAGAGGCTGAGTACAGTAAGGAACCTTGTTATTAAATGCTCCGAGCCCAGTCCTGCAGAAAATCTCAAAATCCAACTTTGGGTATTGATTGCAAGATTTTTTTTCTAATCAGATGCCAAAAGGAACATTGTGGAGGGAAAGATGTCTCAGGCAGCCCTGGCCAAGCGGCGTTTCTGTTTACGTCTCTCAGTGAGACACAGGGCCGACCAGGATGGGCCAGACCTCAGATAAGAGCACGGCCTTATCTGCTTCAGGGCAAGACCCTGTACAGCGCACCGCAGAGCAGAGGACACAAAGCGTGCGCTGGCACCCCTGGCTGAATGATGTGACCCCAGGTGGCTCACCAGAAAGCCCCGCTATGCCGATGACATTTCCACGTTCCCCTTGGATGCCTCTAAATTTTATTAGCTTATAATCTGTACACAGAGCTCCACTGGGCTGAGCAGCTCTCTCAGCACATCCTGGCAGACCTGAATTCTGAGCAGGACGGAAGCTGATCCGTTCACAGTGAGACACCCAAAGGCTAACCCTCAGGTACCCGAGCTTCCGGGAAAAGAAAGGAAGCTGGTGTTCCTGTGTCCTAGAAGACGGCCATCCACCGGGCCTGATGGAGGTGGCTCCGGCCTTTCCTAGGCGCACACTCAGACAGTCTGTCCTGAAGCAGCCTCGCAGGGACCTACCTTACTCCGGGGCTCACACTGAGCCACCGGCACAGGTAACCTGGCCCCACGCAGCCAGATCTGCTCTGGGAGAGACTGGGATGCAGCCGCCGTGGCTCTGTCCTCACTGTGATCCGGCTGTCCTGGTGGCTCTGACTGCAGGAACTGTGCCCTCTGCTCCCACACTTAGGAGGTGGAGTCTCTCAAGAGGAGCCCAGAGGCTTGGGCCACAAGCAGATGCCACGGGCTCTACCAGCACAGATAGGTCCTGATTTTAGGTCTTCAAAAAGAGGGTGTGTGTGTGTGTGTGTGTGTGTGTGTCCACTCCACACCAAAACAAAGTTGCAAAGGCTTGTCCCTTATCAGTGTCACTTTTTCTTCCTTCTGAACACTTGTACATACCAACACACACAGTGCACACCTAAGCAACATGTCTTGGCAACTCTTTAAAAACACAGAGCTGGGCAGTGCCCCCTTCATTGGACCTGTCCCCTGGAGGCAGCCAAGGGCCGGTCAACACGGGCGCTCACAAACGGCAGAGCTAAGAGGAGACTGGGTGCAAACAGCTCAGAAACCTCTCCAAAATATTTGGGTTTGTCAAAATCCCAAACCGCCGTTTGCCAGGCACTTTTCCCGCTAGTGTTTGAGCCCGAGGGTATTTTAAAGGAAATGAAATCCGTGTGTTTCTGATTTATTTATACTTAACTCATCAAAATGCTGTTTTAAAGAGCTATTTTGTATCCAAAATGCCCTTTACGCTTTTTTTCCCCTTCCAAACTAAAAGCCATATTCTGCCAAGCGTGCATGACCTTAAACTCTTAACGTTCTCAAGGTTCTTTTGAAAATCAAGTTCCTGATGTCCAAGCAGACCTGAACTGGGACCAAAGGTGCCTCCTAGCCCCTGGCCCCGCCCCTACCCAAGCAGAGACAGAGTGGTGCAACGGAGGAGCTTTAGTTGGCCTATGACTCCATTAAAGCCCTGTGGATGTGAATCCAGCAGGAGGCAGCAACTTCTCTGAGGACAAGACTGATAACCAGGACCTCAAGCCTCCCCAAGGGCTCCTGCCTAGGCCAGCTGGGGGCCGTCCAGACACCCCGAGAGAGGGCAGAGCAGGCCCTCGGTCATCCCTGCTTTCTGGGGAATTCTCTCTTTGGTCTGGTGGAACTCTAATCTTCTTTTATCCCAACCATGGTCTGAATTGCTCAGTCTTACTGCCAGGACGCCTCACAAAGGTGAGCAGACACAGTTCTCCTGTAAGTCTGAGCTAATGCGGACCAGAAAAGTGTTTTTCCTTCTCCAAGAAAAGAAAACAGGAAGCTACAGCGCCAGCTCAGAGCAACGTGTGGGGAGGTGAGAGGGAAGGAGGCACACCTGCTGGCGGCCGTGAGCCGGGCTACAGCCCTAAACAAACAGGATACTGGCAACACTGTTGCCTGACCTGTAATTCTGAGCAGGACGGAAGCTGATCCGTTATATTCAAAGTTGTATTCTTTTGGGTGTGATATTTCTTTCTGGCCAATTTCATCCAATAGAGTTCAATTATGAATTTGATTGCTTTTTTTTGGTGCATGGTATAAAACCCTTTATCCATATAGCATTTAATTGTGTTCCCTGAAAGATTTGGTATTCATCATGGCCCTGCTGCCCCCAGCCCCAAAGATAAACCATCTGAGGTGCAATAAATGTCTACTCTGATTATTGATGCTTTCAGGGAAATTGATTATCTATTTGAGGGGTGGAGCAGGCTGATATACTGCAGCCTCTCTACCTGACACAAGAGCGTCTCTGGAAGAGAAATCCCTCAATTGCCTCCATGGATTTTCTATTATATTTAATGCTCTTGAAAGTGACATCCGTTTGTCTTAATATTTGAGGATGGAGCTGGGAAACAGCTCTATGCTTTCACCCATGTGAGGCAGTTAAGACTGGAGAGAACAGGAAGCCAGGAAGCCCTGTGGGGTTGGGGCATTTGTGCCAGGTCTGTGATTTGTCAAGAAAGTTGTTCGTAAGGTCACAACATACATCCACCATCCAAACAGCTGATCCAAATTGTATTTCCCCACAACTCCTGACAGGAGAAGCAGTTTGCTGAGGAGCTTAATTTGACCTAAATTAGGAGGGTGGGGGAGTCCACACAATTTTATTCTAGAAATCTGGCCATACTTTTGTGTCTGTGTGTACAGATACATGCACAGGAAAGCACATACTTGTATGTGTGCGTGTGTGAGCTAGGGTCTCTTACTGGTCTGAAACTCAATAGGTAGGCAAGACTGGTAGGCCTGTCTCCCCTCCCCAGCACTGAGAGAAGTGTGCCTGGCTTTTTTTTCCCCCCATGGATTCCAGGGGACTTGAACTCAGGTCCTCATGCTTGCAAGGCAAACACTTTACTGACTGAGCCACTACCCCAACCCTTGTCACACTGTGATAGCCAAAATGTCTCTCTTCCTCTTGTCATGTTGGAGACATCTGTGTCTGTGTGTGACCCTAGCACGGCCATGTAGGGTGTGCCCGGCGTGCTGAGCCCAGACAAAAGATGAACTTCGGCTCACAGCACAGTCCTATTAGTCAGAAGATAAGAGGCGTTATAAACGCAGACAATGATTGCTCACCTCAGAGATCGATAGTGACCCTGTGCTCCGCACTGCGGGTAGCTGGGCCCGGCTCAGAGCGGGGCTCGGTTGTGCTCACGTGATAGTTTCTTAAGAGTAGAAAGAGGCTTTTATTTTGGCTAAGGTAGAGGCAGGGCCAGTCTGGATCCTTGAGGCCCTCTGAAGACACGGTGGGGACAGCGCCGCTTCCCCTGGCTCTCACAGCCTGAGCAGTGCTCTCTGTAGGTGGGTCTCAGGCGTGGTCCCAGGCAGACTCTACTGCCCTGCAGCTGAGAGCAAATAAGTGCTCATCGATGGATCCCCGAATCAAAGCACCTCAGCTTTAGGGTCTGAAAATCGAATTGTTTTCACCGAGGCAGGAAGGCAGCGCTCTGAGTCAGCCACAACTCCAAGGGCAGGCTTTCTGATCCCCAGCCCCAGCAGCACGTGAAAACAGCCAACAGCCGGGCTCTGTGAAGAACCGAGGCCCCGCCCACTACCAGAGGTCATGTTCTGGGCTCTGCCTGGGCCAAGCCGCCAGCAGTTCTGGACTGCAGCCAGGACAGTACACAGGCCCTGAACAGTAGCTAGTGAGCAAGGCCTGTGTGCCAGGCCCATCTCTGGGCAGGGCCCAGTGGGGTATAACACTTGACGCTTGCTGGAGACGACAGATTTCCTCAGGGAGCAAAGGTGGGGCAGATAAGGACTGGTTGATACCTCCACTCCTCAGAAGCACGGGTGGGTGTCAGAGGCGGGGGCTTCACTGGAGAAAAGAGTATTGAGGCACTCAGGTCTGTTGTGAGGCTTGGCTCCTTCTTGCTCAGAATGCTGGAAAAAAATGTATATCCCACAGCCTGGGCCTCCCAAGCCTAGGAGAGCATCTTGCCTATTGTTATTGGCTCTTCTACCTGGGGAGGCCAGCCAAGATCTGTTTGCTTTATGGGGGAGAGGGTCGAGTGGGAGGGAACCTGAGCTCAAGGTCAGGGCACCTGCTGCCAGGCCAGCCCTGCTGTGCACCTGCTATGGCCGCTCCTTCCCCTCTGCCCTTCCTAATCATGCTCATGCCTCCATCCCCAGCCTGCCACTGGGGATCTGTGGGCATCCCGGGCTCTGGCAGCAGATGAGTGACAGGATGCATATTCCTGAAGTTTTCTGCACCATGTCTGAAACCATGAGGCTCTTTCTTGCATAGTTCACCCTACCACGCAGGCACTGAGATGGTTTCAAGGTTCTGTGCTCTGGGCTAAGAATATGTTCCCCGTGTGGGAACTACACACACACAAACATGCATAAACACACACACACACACACACACGTCTGTTTCACATTCGGTGTATGTGCATGTGAGCTCATGCCAGTACTACATGGCTCACGCATGACACACATATATCTCGGTGTATGTGTGTTTGTGCATGTGTCCAGCACGCTAATGCTCTGGCTAGCTCAAGGCCAGACAGGAAGGGAGCCAAGGAGAGAGGGACAAGTTCCAAATGCCTGTCCTGCCCCCACTGGCTTGGGAACAGGGCTGCATGTCTTTCTGTGATTGATGGCCCCGGCGGTAACTCTTTATTTTTACTGAAGAAAATATAGTACTTATAGACTGCGTCCATTCAGGACAAAGAGTTCGCCAACAATACGGCTGTAGGCATTCTCCCTCTACTTGCACAAAGACAGCATACCCAGGCTACTCTTTACAGCTTGTGTAAAAAGTCCCACATACATTATCTGGTTCGATTGTGTCTCTTACATTGTGAATCAGAGGCTCAGAGAGGCCAAGTAACTATTCTAAGACACACAGCAGGGAGCTGTGCCCTGTTACTGGATGGCCCAAGGACAGTCTCGGGCTTGCCTAGTGGACTGTCTATTTCTTTAGAGATTAGAGGAAGCGGCGGGTCCTTCTGAGGCCTTTGCCAAACACCGGAACATTCTCCAAGATCACTTTATGGGAGAGTTGCACATGGCAGGTCTTAACCAGACATCAGCAGTGGGTAGCTCTGATCCAGGGCACAGGCTCCTCCAGGTCCATTGACAGCCTCTGCCTCAGGAATTCTCCTAGGCTGTGTGATGGTGAGTGCTCCCCAGACCAGGTGTGCTGGACCCAGGAATGCTTGTGCCTCCGGGTGGCCAGTGGCAGATGTGCCTTTGTTCTTGTGGTATTGCTCTCCCTGGTGCTGGGACAGGCTCACCTCCTCCTGACACCCGTGACCAGGGCTCCACAGACACCATCTCCTCTGTCCCAAAGACCCTCCAGTGAGGTGAGTAGACTGCACCCCTAAAGTGGTTTGGACACAAAGGAGCTGCCAGACCAGAGAATGGGGCAGGGAATGAGGAGCTCCTTCCAGCTGGGCCAAGGCAGACTGCTCTAGAGGACATCTTCCTTGTGCTTGGCGCAGAAGGGAACCCCAAGCATTACAGGTGGGTGGCAGGACCCGGGAGTAGTGAGGCCTCATGCCCTGCACCCAGCCGCTTCCTCCTTTGTCTTGGTCCTACACGACTAGGTCTGAAGTCCAAGCTCTTCGGAGGTGAAAGGCCACAGGCATCTCCTGGGGTGAGCCCACACCAGTCTGACAGCCAGTCCTGGGGCTGCCTGGCTGGCTACAATACTGTGGCAGCGATGTCTCCTGGCGTTGGGAGCTCTTTTTGGAACACGCCTGTGAGGTGGGTGGGCTCGGGACCCACAGAGCCATTCGGAAGGAGGTATCGCATGCAGATGGACAGACGGTGTGGGCCGAGCAGGGAGATCGGATGCTTTCATCAGGGCTGATGTGGGCATGTAATGGCTATCCTCTGTCTGGAGCCGTGGGCAAAGCTGTCTATGTCCTGTGAGAGCCCAGGAGGCTTCGCTGGCCGAGGTTATGTGGTCAATGTGGAGGCTCATTATTACTTGAGTGCCAAACATCTGTGGCCCAACGACCGCCTCACTACTTCCCACGGGAGACTCCATCCGTTTCTACCCTAGCTCTGTGAAGAAGGTCCCGTGTCTAGAGGAGTCCTGGAAGCAGGCACAGCCCTCTCTTAGCATCCCAGACTGGGAGAGACACTGCCCAGCCTCCTGGGGGAGTGAGGTCCTCCAGGCCACAAAAGGCGGCTCCCAACTGTCTGCTGGATATGTCCCCCTCCCGGGTCAGCCCTAAGACATTATCTACCCTGGATCTCCAGGGCGCAGAGCTGTGGCTGGGCTGGGGGGATTTTATCGTTCTGTTCCCAACTGATGCAGACCAGCCAAGGTAATCATTAACCTGTTTCTGCCAGCTCCTTTCTGAAGACGATTCCACCCTCCCAAAGGCTCACTGCCTGGCCCTGGCCCTCTCCTCCCACGCTGGACCCTTCCCCCGCCCGGCTCCGCTGCACTCTGAGGGGAGAGAATGAGAAAGCAGGTCCTCCGGGAGCTGGCACGGCAGACAATGTGTGTCTTGTGTGAGTAATTTAGCACTGTGGCCAGTCAATCTGGTTTCTGGGCCCGCTGCCCTGACCCTCTTAGAGCTGCTGGCTCTCGCCGGCACAGTGTGAAGCTTTTTCTTTCACTGCTCTGACACTCCGCAGATTGAGACGTCAGCCCGGTCCAACTACAGCAAATTAGCAATTTTTCTTTTGCTAATTGGAAATAAAAACGTTTGCCGAGGGAGCTGTTTGTCGGCATGCGGTTTTCGGTTTCTGTGCACAGGAGAGGCTGCGTAGAAAACGCATCCCAAGGCGCTGTGCACCCTGGGGCTTGGGGCCCCTTGCCACAGATGCGAGGGGCCTTCTGTCAGCGGTGCAGAGACAGTCCCTTCTCCAGCCCCAGGTGCTCAAGCAGCTGAGCATCCCCATGTGCCCAGGGCTGGTCCTCTGGAGGCCATCCCGTGCTGTGAGGAACTATCCGGGGCCCGCAGGTGGCAAAGCTTTCTGGGGAAAGCTGCTGAGGAAGCTCTTCGCCAGATAAGGGGAAGCTGCAAACAGGAGTGGTTCCTGAAGCAGCTCACACCTTCCCTGGCACAGAGCGCATCTTCCAGCATAGCATGCAGGATGTCCACTCTGCTCCCATGCTGCCCAGTGTGCCCAGGGTGGGAGACATCCCGGTCTGCCTTCATCTTGGTTCCAAGGTACAGAGGCCCCAGCACCTGAGAAGGGGGAGGATGAATGTGGTCCTTCAAGGAGAACAAAGACAAACAGATGGAGGAGCCAAGATCATCTTCTAGAGGGTTTCCTGGACCTGACCCAGAGAGCTGAGAAGTCTGTCAATAAACAGGTTCATCCTTGTCCGCCCGTGTATGAATATGCGTGCATGTGCATGCACGTACGTACATGGCTGATTGGGCATCTACACACATGTGTGTCACAGCTTGTCCTTATGCACAGACCCTGCCCCCTCCATGTCCAATGCTGATCAGGAATTCCAGGCTGCAAGCCAGCACACAAAGGGTTAATGAGCCTCCTCCCTCCCTCATGCTTTTCTGATAAAGCTTCTGACAGCCATGCCTAATAATTCTTTCTGTTGAATCTTTTCTTGATGTCTTTATGTGAATATGAAATCCAAATGAAGGTTTTGGGAGACCCCGACAAGAGAGGGAAAAAGTGTGAACCAGAAAGGAAGAAAGAGGGGCCTGCAGGCTCCCTGTTGAGAGCCACTGGCCCCCACAGTGCCCACACTGCAGCTTCTGCGCCCTCTGAGCAGGACCAAGTCTTCCTCACTTGGCCATGACAATAGCGGTTACAGGCAGGGAGGTGACGGCAGTGAGGCTGGCCTTCTCCCGCTGATGCTGGATGAGGAATGCCCTCCACCCTGCACTTGGCTACCTTCCAAGACCCCAGCCCTGGTGACAGAGGAGAGAAGGCCAGTGAGATGGGAGGCATCCCAGCCTCTTGTTTTGGTGGCAGGCAGTGGGTAGGTAGGACGCAGGTAGCACCTTTGATGGTTGTAGGCAGCAGCCAGCGAGAGCCTTCAGCAGAATGTCTTGCTCTGCAGTCACCAGCTTGGCTGCTTTGGGCTGGAGCACCCCTCGCTTGCCCCATGAACCTGAGCTAATGCAAACTGTTCAAATGGCCAAGTTCAAAGGGGCTGGATTCCATTTCCTGGGGCTCCAAAGGGAAGAGTGAAAGGAACGGTTTTCTTCTCTGATTCTGACCTGGCCTGAGCCAGAGACTAAGTCCAGCACAGAGGGCTGTTCCCTTGAGGTCCTGTTTCCAATCCAGACCAAATGAGTCCGGATGGGATGGGGCACCAGCCGAACGTCACGGTGCTGCTTTTTGAACAAGAGTCTCTGAACAGGCCCTGCAATGCTCTCATCTCTGTGCTCACCACATCCTGAACTCCTCACTGATGAGCTGGCAGCTCCAAAGGCCAGGCCATCCTGGGCCATTTCCAGCAGGAAGCAATCCTCGACGATTAGTTCAGAACTGAGTAGCCCAGCTTCCTTGTGGAAGAGTGTTAGGGATATAATTGTCCTGGAGCTTTTG
This sequence comes from Psammomys obesus, assembly GCF_907164565.1. NCBI lineage: Eukaryota > Metazoa > Chordata > Mammalia > Rodentia > Muridae > Psammomys > Psammomys obesus. The sequence goes on along the minus strand of NW_026592710.1, from coordinate 1,590,673 downwards.
AAATCCCATGATTTGGGAATGAGCTTTGAAAATATGACACTGATCACGACTCCTGGGAAGGAAGACACTGGAGGATAACATTACTGGCACAGGTGCAATTGTCTCTCCTCTGCCCTTGCAACATTCCAACAGGAACAGCAATGGACTCCGAGATTAATCACCGGAAGAAGCCTTGCCTGAGCCCAGTTGTGGTTGGCCACAGCCCTGGAAAGGCGTGGACGGGGCTGGGACACAGAGAAGGCGGTGAGGATCGAAGCATGATGGACGGGTGAAGAGTCAGGGAATCGGCCCACCCCAGTTCTCAGTGTTGTTGGGCCACTTCTGAAGTCCCGCTTTCTGCAATACTGAACAGTTTAAATGTCTGGCTTCTTGTTTGGGTCCAACTTTCATTCTTCGAGGCTAACTGGGATCAAAGGTTGGGCCCCAGGGTGGCCCCTCCTCCAGGCTAAGAAGGGGTCACCTGCTGCAGGCCTGGGCTGTCTGCACGCCAGCAGGGACCACGTGGAACATCTCTGAGGCCTGTGGCTCCTGGCCCTGACTAGCACGGCTGAACCATCCTCCCCAGGCAGGCCGCTCCAGCCTTTGCAGCGCCTGCCTTCCGGGAGGTGGGAACTTCAGCAGGGCCAGAGCTGCAAGGGGCTCAGTGGAGCTCCTCTCTGCAGCGGCCTCTGCAGCTCCGCAGCCCCAAGGCATGGATGTCACCAGTGTGGCAACAACGTGAGAACTGCTCAGCTCTTTTTGTTGGTGGGACACTATTTGGACGGGGTTCGTCCTACATCTCAAGGGCTTGGCAACTGCCACATCAGCACAAATTTCTTCCCCCAACATTTCACTGTGATATGTGGACACATTTTTCCCATGGAAAGAAAGTGTGGCCTTTGTAAGGAGGGCACGGCCGGCCCGAGTTACAGTAAAGATTAATCCCGAACAAGAGACAAGAGACAGAGACAAAGAGCATCATACACTCAGGCTTTCAATGGATGTTTTCATAAATGTATGAATAATTTAAATTATCATTGCTGAGTATTTATTCGAGTGTTTCAGGGAGAAAATGCCTCCTCTTTTTTCTCCCTCGATTCTTTTCATTTTTGTCTCATCTCTTTTATGTGCTGCTTGGGCTGTTTTCTTGCCATCTGAATCGGCCTGGAACAATGGGATGTAAGAGGCTGAGGGGCCGAGGAAGAATGCGGCCCTTGTTGCCGACGCCGCGCTGACATTGATTAATGAGGGTGCGGACACGGGCAGAATTTGTGAGAGCCGAGGGGGAATCAGGACCTGAGGGCATCGGAGGAGGAGGGCAGGGGCTGGCAGGGAGAAGGCCTCAGCCGCCTCTCCACGCCCAGTGGGAAAGGATGGGCTGGGAAGTGTGGCCTCAGAACCACCAGACCTGATGGATGGGTGACTCAACAGGTCTGTGGAAGACAGCGTGCCAGGGTGGGGGTCCTTGGGCCAGTGCCCACCTGCCTGTCAGGTATCTGCTTAGCTGGTAGAGGAAGGACAGAGCTGCCACCGTGCTATAACATTGAGCAGGGCAGCCTTTCCCAAGCCCACCTTCTCCCATGTGCCCTTTCCTGCTACAGGAGTCTGAGTCCAGAAGGGCCCCATTCCCAAGAGGTCCTGCTTTTCTGAGGCCAGATGGAACTTGTCCTGTGAATGGAGCCTGTCAGACTTCCTGACATGATTCAAATGCTACCTTCTAATGCATAAAAGTCGTAGGGATGCTGGTAGACTGGCTGTGATGGGCAGGGCTCTGGCCATCTTACCCTTTCTCTCCTACATCACCGTATTCATTCATTCACGTTTTTCCCTAAGATGCTCATTTGGTTCTGACTCAAGCCTGTCTTCTAAGGTGACACCTCCATCACAACAGGTGATAACAGCTCAGCAGAGGGTCTCCTGTGAAGACACTCTAAGGATGGCCTTTGTCAGCTGGCTTCAGCATCCCTACACAGGCTCTAGCCATTGGAGGAAAACTTTTGGGAGGCCGGCTATGGCATACAGACCTCAGTAACAGATCAGGACATTCGAAAGTTCCTGAAGTCAGGGGCTTTGGGTGCTTCGGGGCCTGTGTCTACCAGGGAAGCTCCACTCCACAGGGCTGGATGTTAGGCCTGGCCCCTGGCCATAGGCATCATCTACTAGGCAGAGCCCACCACGTTGTGCCAAGCGAAAAAAGAACATTGGAGCTGCCTCTCCCCACCCCCCTGAAGTTTCTACAGAGGAGGCTCTTGTCCACAGCCTGGGGTCAAGGCCCAGAGAAGCTGACAGGATGGTCCTTCGGAAACAAACTCCCCAAATCCTCCATCCCTGCAACTAGCTGCTCAGCACCATGTAAGCCCAGCACTGTTTGCTGAGAAGGAGAGAAGGGTGGCCGGAAGCTGCCCACCTTGTTCTGGAAGTTTCTAGATTACATCTAGTAGGAAACCATTTTCTACTTGTTATGCTTTCCGTTCGTGGCAAACATTCTGCCGGGCCAGTCATGCGGCCTCCAGACACAGCAGGCTGTGATAAGGTGGGGCTGCAGGCTCCAGGTCGGTCTCACCAGGTGACTCCCTGGGACCTGGACACCTGTCTGGCACTTTTCCCCTGCTGCATCATTTGGTTCAGAGCACACTCTCTCACCTGCGTGCTTCCGAGTTAATGTCCCAGGCAGTGTGCCCTGATAAAGATCTGGAACTGTAGGATTAATGGGGGGTGGCCAGGCCTCCCAGAAGGGCTGCATTTGGCCTCCAGAGTCCTGGCCTCTAGCCTTGCTCGTGACCTTGTTTGTGGGCGACCTGGAACATTCACAGTGTCCTGGAAATCTCACTTCCTCCGTGGATAGCACAGACCTCCTTGGAAGGGTACACCCTGGCACAGTGTTTAGTGCATCTAACACAGATACCTAGTCCTGAGGTGTGTGTGTGGGGGGTGCTTACAGGACCTGTGCTCCGAGGGAAGCCCTGAGGCTCTCAGGTGAAACCAAGCAGGCTTCCTCAAGGACCCAAATGAAACCCAGCATACCACCTTGTCACCAGTGGTGAGAGGCGAATCACTGTTTCTGCAGTGCTGCCACCCTGCCCCGCCCTGTGTATAACACCGTGTCCCTAACAAGACAGTTGGGATTTGTGTCAGCAAATTAGGCGAAGCACCTGCCTAGGACTGGATGGGTTCAAGATATTTAGTTCATGCAGACCTGGGGAGGTAGCCTACTGTTTCTCTCCCTCCTAGCTTTGAATAGGGTGTTTGCTGCTGCTGCTGCTGCTGGCTCCCTTCTGCAAACGGAGCTGCCGTCATGCAGATGTGATCCGAGGCCACATCTGCAGTGCAGCCCTCCAGGGAAACAAGTGCAAGCAAGTGTGGGGACAGGCCTTGCTTTCTTGAAGTGAGAACCCTCCCTACTTTCAGGGAGGGTCTTAAGTCACCTATGCATGAGTCCACTAGCAGGCTCCCTGTGTGTGGGGAACACAGACTGAGCTAGGCAGCAGGGAAAGGCTCGGGGCTCCATCCAGCAAAAGGTGGGTCTGAGGAAGAACACATCTCAAACATAGTCCCTGGAGGCCACCTTTGAGGGAGGGGACAAGAAGGCGGGACCAAGAAGAGGGAAGAGGGCATCTCTGTGTGAAGGTTGCCATGGGAAACTGGCAGGAACCGGAAGGACCCCATCTCATCCATTTCAATGTGCTGGAGCCCCTACAAATAGGACAGCGGCCGGGGCTTAAGGCAGGCCAGGAATGTCCGTCCTCTTCAGAAGCCGGAGAGGCTGGCTCCAGCTGAGACCTCAGTGGCAGAGCAGGGCAGGTGCTGTTAAAGGAGAAGACAGCTTTGGGTGTCTCTGCATGTACTTGGAGGGAGACAATGGAGATCCTTGGGGTGCCCCTCCTCCAACAAGCTGGGCGGGGGTGTCAGGATCACCTGAAAAGGCAGCCAAGGGTGACCCAAGCCCTGATCCCCTGTGGGACCACGAGGAGCTTAACTAGCCCCGGGCTGCATGAAAGAGGAAGGGAGGCAGGAGAACAAAGCTCCGCCAATTTGCTCTTTGGGGCATTGTGCAAACTGGCCCCTTTCCCAGCGTATCACTCTCCCATTGAACGAGGTCAAGCGCCGCGCAGTTCTTCCGCAGCCTGATGGGTTTTCAGGAGCTGGTGAATGGCGTGCAAATTAGCCGAGTCCTCGGGAGCCTCGTTACTGTCACTCCCAAACTGAAGCTCCAAAGGCAACGTGAGGATTAATCAATCCAGAGAGCTCGCCCATTATCAAAGCAAGGTAGGAAGCTATTTATTGTCTCTTCTTTCATGTTGCCTCCATCTTGCCTGCCATTGCCGACCCAGAGGCGTCTCCAGCAGAAGACTCCTATCCACGCCTACCCTGCCCACACACTCTCAAGGCCACAGAAGCCATGGGGCCTGTGGGATTCTCTGCTCTCTGAGAATCAGTGCTGGCTTGGCTGGGGAAGGGCAAATGGCAGGGCAGAGGGCTCCACATAGTCAGCTAGGCCAAGACTGAGACCAGGGCCTCTGAGACAGAGTCCCAAGCCCCAAGGGAGACACCTCCAGGCTTCAGCTGAAATCCCAGCTCAACTGATGAGGCTCCTTGTAGCTAAACTGGCTTTCTCAGGAACCCGATTAGCACCTGCATCCCACCAGGCTGAGCCCACAGCTTCTTAAGCCCCGACCCCACCCCACTAGATGCTCACTGATGCTTTCTTCATTTTACATTTTAGGTGGAAGACACACCGATGAGTCAGATCAGCTGTCAGCCCACACAAGTGACCAGTGAGCTAGCAACACAGTGTCTAGTGAATGAATATGACATACACATCTGAAGAGGAACCGGGAAAACATGCATGAAGGAGTGTCTGATAATATCTCCAATAAACTATGAAAAAGACCCACTGACTCTATAAGTCTAAATCTAATGAATTCATAGCTAGTGAATGAATTAGCAAATATATCTGCTAAATAAAAATGAGCAAGTGGATACATAGTTAAAGAATGACAATAATTTGTGTTATTAACAAACACAGAGTCAATAAACAAATATCTATGCAATTCATAATTAAATATTAAATGAATAAACAACTAACAAATGAATATATAAAGATGAATGAAAAATAATGAATGCATGAATAAATAAATATATAATGAATGGTGAATGATCCAACAGGTTATATGAATTAATTTATAACAACATGTCTAATGAAAGAATAGATAAATTAATTGGCAATGGATGAATAAGGAAATAAATACTAAAAACCAAGTAAGTATGAATATCTTGTGAATGAGGAGAACCAAGTGCCCACCTAGAGATCAGGGTTGGACTCTTTCTAGCCTTCTGATCCCAGGGCACACAGCCACAGCCAACCTTCCAGAACCCGCCTGCACTTCCAGGCTTGCTTCGGATATAGGTCAGCAGCAGCTCTGAGGACACCGGCATAGAAGCCAGTCACAACTGAAAGTAAAGCATTCTCTCCTCTAGATACCCACTCACTTCAGGCCCGCCTGCCAAAGTTGCAGCCTCTGGTTGGGAGACTACATTATGAGCCTGCTGTGGTCCCTTTTGTGAACCTTCCTGGGCCTCAGTTTCCCCGATGCCACACTGAAATAACTCTCTACCTCAGCAGCTCAGAGCTAGACGGATGAAGTAGGTGAGGCCTACTGACAAATTCCATAAGCCTTGGCGAACTCCAGGGAAGCCAGCCACCTCTTCATGACAGCCGGATTCCCCTCATGCTCACAGTGGTCCAAACTTAGCTCCCAAGCAGGAGGCGGCATTTAACATGAATCATATTAGCCAAGGTTCTAGAACAGTCCACAGAGAGATCAGCTTCCACACTTAGGGCACACACCAGCCTGCTCCATGCCTAGCTCTGGCCCTTGCTCCCTCTGTCCTGCCTGCCTCTTCCAGGGCACGCATGGGGGAACATGACCTTCCCTAATTTTTCCATGGAGAAGGGGGTATGGGCTGATTCCAGTCTGTCCAAGGTGACCCTGAGCAGGTGTGAGAGTCAAAATAGGCCACAAAAGAACTGTGCTCCTGGTATAAAAGGTGGGGCATTCCCTGGACTCCAGTCACGTCTCAGCCTGATAAATCCCAATCTATGATTTATTCTGCCTCCTTATCACTCTGTTCCTTTTCCATTCAGGCATGAGCGTCTACCCTATAAATGATTAATTTTTTTCTTGTCCTTGGAACCAACAGTTTCCCATATTTTGGACGCCATGTTCCAAGCCCCCTCCCCCCATCGCCCTACACTCAGGAAAACAGAATTGAAGATCACTGGTTTGCTCAGGGAGCCACTAACCAGTGGAAACACCCTGACGAGTGACAAACCCATGCCCAGGAAGCAGACAGCAGCTCAGAACAGCTGAAACGAGTCACCACAAGCCCAAGGAGTGCCAACCTCCTCACACTACTTTGTGTGGAAGGTTCCTTACAGCTCTTGGAGACCTACTGCCCGTTGGTGGGGCCCTGGCGGGCTGGCTGGCTCCTCGTGGGAGGGGAAATGGAGGCCAGTTCCCATCACTGACCTGGCAGCCTTGAGCAGGGAGACCTGCTATCTATCACAGCTTAAAAGGTGAAGCATGCGGGCGGCAGACACAGGGCAGAGACTCTCCAGGCCCATGTGTCAGCAGGGAAAGACAGGCAAAGATAGGTCGGCCTCTCTCTGAGGCCCCGAGGAAGGCGCCCTAGCAAACGGTAGAGCCAGCAAGTGACAGGTATCAGCCAGGGCAAGAGGGAGGGGCAGGGTGCCAGAGAGCTGGGCAAAGGGCTTGAGGCTGCTTCCACTCTGTGCACGCTGTTCTCGGGAGCAGGGCCATCTTCATCGGTGTTCAGCGGGCACTCACTAAAGCTCCTCCTCCTTCTCAAAGCTGTCCACGCAGGCGGGCAGGGCTCCGAAAGCAAGCCTTCCTGCCTCCTGTCACCATCCAGAAAGTCAAACCACTGGGACCCAAAAGCTTGCCCTCCAAAAACAGTCCTAGGCCTACACATTGCACCCATAGAAAGATATGTGGGCGGTGGGACAGGGTAGGTGTCTTGCAACTTGAAACTTAAGCTTTAGAAACAGGAATTTCTTTTGAAGGGGACCAAATGGCCTCAGGCGAAGCTTGTAGTCACAGTCCTCCTAAAGGCTGCAGGCTAGGGAGCTAGCTGGCTAGCTGGGCTCCGTGGGTGTGTCCACGAGGCCTTCTCCACCAGGCTACCACCTCCACTCTGTACTCCTGGGTGCCAGCTCCTGTGGTAATCACAGTTAATGTGATGGCCTCTGAATCCCAGTGTGGGCAGGGCCCAAGTTTCTCAAAGGGCCCATCAGTCCTTCCTTGCCTGTCGCCCCAGTTCCTGGTTACCCCACCCTTCATTCCTATATGCCCAGGATATACTTCATTCTATATACCATGGAAGAAGATGGGATGGCTCTCCCATCTTCCTGCTTCTAGCCTCCCTCCAGATCCATTTGGGTCCATGCTGTGTCAGTATTAGACTTTACAGACATCTAGAATGGTGACCAGCTGAGAGCCTGTGTGGGTGACCGTCCTGGTCACACTTCCCTGAAAGGCATAGATGTGCACCCACATCAAGGAGTATGTGTGTGTGTGTGTGTGTGTGTGTGTGTGTGTGTGTGTGTGTGTGTCTCACAGGGAATGTGAAGGCGTTTGTGCAATTGTGTATGTGCAGACAGCAGGGCTATGCGTGAAAGCGCTGTGTTCGGGGCCACACACAGACTTGGGAAGGATCAGAGTATGCCTGGAATTCATTCGCCAAGATCATTTCTAGGCTCTGTTCCTCTCATCTCTATCCTAGACTCACAGGGTTCAGGAAGCCAGCCCTGCCTCCTTCCATCATTTATGATGTCACTAGCACTGGAAAGGACAGACTTGGGGTGGAATGTGGGACTGTGTTCAGTAGGGAGACCCAGGAGGTGGGACAGACTGAGCATCCCCACAGCAATTTCCTTGACACGGGTCAGAAAACTGGACTCACTATGCTTATAAACGCTGCAGTTTTAATCTTAGCACCCAGCCAGGATTTCACACACAGGATTTCAAGGGCTTTCTGGGGTGCCTCTATTCCTAGATGGGCTCAATGCTGGCTGTGTCTTCTGTGTCAGAGATTATCACAGGGTCCAGGGAGTCTGCACACTGGAGCTCTCTCAATACCCAGGGACAGGATCCAACTTCGCTGTCTAATGGGGCCTTTCCTGGACAGGACTGTCGATCGGATTTACAAGGGTGGCCCCACACCAGTGTAGGTCACTGATCCATGTTAGGGTGCTATCACTCCAAGGTCCCCGGGCTCTAGTTCTATCGCTAAGAAACTGGGGACAATACTGGGCGGGACCTCTGGGTGACAGTGGTGACGGGGAAACGGCACTGCTGGCACCAAATCCATCTGCAGTCCTGTTGCTGAAGTCACCCACAAGACAATATCCAGGAAGGAAGTTCCACAACAGCGTTCACAGCTTAGGATCTGGGGGAGGAGCTGAGCACTGTGCTGGGGATGGACACCGTGTCCTCCCCCAGGGAGGGAACTCAACTCCAGCAGTAAACAGGCTTGTGTAGCAGGCAGTTACAGAAGGCCTGGCCGGCCTGCTGCGCCTCGGGAGGGCTGGGCCCCCAAACCTCACGTGCAGGCCTTTCATCTCCGCCAGGCCTCCCCGTCATCAGATTCCGAGCCCTTCTTAATCCTCACTTTCTTTAAAAGATGGATTAGGCAAATCTCATCTGGAAAATTAATTAATGTATGAATTCAACAAATATTTACTGAGCATAGCATTTTGTTAAGCACTTTTCTTTTTATAATCCCTGGCACCTCCCTCCACATAGTTTTTTGCCGTTCAAGTTTTGGGCCAGTCTGCTCCTGCATTTTATACATATATATATTTTTATTGCTAATTATAAAAACAGGTTTTTGTCCAGTAAAACTTTAAAGATGTTTCTTTAACTATGTCGACAGTTATGCAGTCTCAAACTTTTACATGGTGTAACCCGTAACTGGGGGCACACCTCTTTGAATGGTGAACCCCAGTGAACTTGGGGACCAAGGCAAACTCAGAGGAGCCTCTGGAGCCTGTGGGTTCCCACTGCCAGCCCTGGGATTATTTTCAATTTTCCTTCTGTGCCTGTCACTGGCAGTAGGTAAGTATGTCCTCAGGGCGCCCCGCCCCCAGCCAAACAAAAGTAAGCTTCCCCAAGAAAGGAGTCCTGGGCTTTTCAGGGCAGTGAATGGGGGCCCTCATTTAGGCAGCATTATACCAGGACCTTCATTTCCCCTTCCCTTCTTTACCTCATTCAGGGGGCTTCTGACTTCAACTAATTCGATCGTAATCCCACTGGGCCTTCTCAGCCCCCCGTTCCGGAGCACATTGTCCAGGCCGAGGGGCCCCCCCACACGGGGGTCCCCCATTCCAATTAGCCAACTGCTGGGCCCCAGTCCCTTTCCACTCCTTTCCTGTCTGCCCGCCCATTTTTTTTTAACCATTTCCTTTTTGAATTAGACACCCAAGAGCTTCAAGGGCGAGCATCGCACACTGTGGGTCAGGCCCTGAGTGGCCAGCAGGCATGGACACGGTGAGGTTATGTGAAGCTGGTCGGCACAGTGTTTGAAAGCTTTCATGATGAAGAATAGCCACGTCGCTCCCGTCTCCCTAGCCTCACCACAGGCTCTGAATCCTTCCAGCTGACGCTACCTGGCCAGCAGGAATTGGGGTGTTCCTGCATTTTTCCTTGGGTGGTTTTTATTTTTTTCTTTTCACTTGCTAATTCAGAATCAGAGAAGGGTGAATCTAAGATTTCTATCTTTATCCTGAAAGTCTGTACCCCATGACTGACCCACGAACCTTCCTGACTAATGCGGAGTTTTAGAACTCTCCAGGGACCCGATCCTCAGTGTCTGCAAGTGACATTTTGCTGCTAGTATGACATAGGTGGAAACTGGGGGCTGTCGAGATGGCTCAGTGGTAAGAAGCACTGGATGCTCTGGCCAGGGACCCAGGTTCCTGTTCCCAGCACCTACACATCGGCTCATCGCCATGTAGGTCCGTAGCTCCAGGGTCAGGGGACCGACTCCCTCTTCTCGCCTGCACAGGCAGGAAGGCATGCGAAGCGCTTACACATACAATAAAATAAATGAATCTAAACATTTAAAGAGTGCTAACACTAAAATAGCAGGTTACTGCTGCAGCCAGGCATGGTCTTGATGTGAGGGTGTTGCCAGTAGCGAAGTTTACCCACGCCTGGGCCTACTGCTCACACCACCAGGCCGGGCACATTCACTCTTTGTGTCCCAGGGGTCTTGGGAGCCACCATGGCTGCAGGGCGCTCTTGCTCAGGTGTGACTCTGCACCATCTTTGGTCATTCCTTCCACCTGAGAATTACTCAGCCCAGATATTTGATCCCTTGGGGATCTGTTACAGGCAGACCTGTGTGCCACACCCCTAATTCTGCACACTGAAGTCCAAGCCTCCAGCATGAGGGAAGGTGGTCATATTTTGGGACAGCCTCTGCCGGTGGGATAAACTGACTGAGGACGAGCATGGTGCGCTTTCTTCCAGTCTGGGGGCCTCCTGTTAGGAAGGCGACATTTGGGACTGGAGAGGTGCCTTCGCAGTTAGAAGAACGGCCTGTGGTCTCAGTGGACCAGGTTGGAGTCCCATATCTACACAGCAGCTCACCACTATCTGTAACTCCAGTTCTGGGCAATCCAACACCCTCTTCTAGCCTCTGTGGGCACTACATGCATGTGGCACGTAGACACAGACACCCAGGAGGAGCATGTAAGCTGAAGATCCTGGGTGACATAGCCACAAGCCATAGAATGCCAACGACTCAGAGAGCCTGCAGAAGTCTAGAGAGACATAAACTAGAACACCCACACCCACACCAGAACACCCACACCCACACCAGAACACCCACACCCACACCAGAACACCCACACCCACACCAGAACACGGCCCAGGACTGGCTACAACAGTCTCAGGACCCTAAAATAGGCATCCTCTTAGCCATGTGCAATAGGATCAGGCATTTCCCACTGTGCCCCAGAAGACTGACATGACTCTGAAAACCACCAGAGACCAGGCAGCATGACCAGGATTTACCAAAACTATGTCCCAGGCATCAGAGAAACTATCAGCAGGTTCCCACTGACAGCTGGGGCCTTCAAGGACCTGCCCACACAGTCTGGGAACATGCTTTTTCCAGATCTCTCAGGAGGTCATAGGGAGCTGAGTCCATTTGCCGGAGACACCTCTGTGACCTCAGCAGGTGCTTCATTGGGGATGGAAGAGCTCAAGACAGGAGCGAGGCTTTGGGAGGGGCCACAGTGGAAAGTCCCTGACTTTGTTTCGGATCTGCCAGGTGCGCTCTCAAAGATGCATTCTCACATACCCTAAGCACCGGAATTCGGAGGCCAGGTTCGCTGGCACACGCCTTTAAACCCATCACTTGGTGGGCAGAGGCAGGCAGATATCAGAGTTCGAGGCCAGCCTAGCTCATACAGCAAGTTCCAGGACAGCCAGGACTACACAGAGAAACTAAGTCTCGAAAAACAAAACAAAATCCAAACAGAGATAAAGCATCAGAATTCAGGCTTGGATGGAATCTCTAGATAACTTATTTCAATGCCTTCTTGAACAAGTGGGGAAACTGAGGCCTAGAGACTTCAGTGGGTGGCCCAGGGTCTGAGAAGCACTTACTAAGCCAGTGTCTGAAGCACTTTCTCCACTGCATGGCCCTGCACCCTGCCGCTGAGCCCCTGCCCTCTTACACTGTGCGTTGATTTTCAGCTGGAGATGTAGCTCAGCCAGCAGCCTGTTGGACGTCACATAACTGGATATGGTGGTGCACGAATTCACACACACACACATAGGAGGAAGAAGCAGGAGAATCAGACGCATTCCTGCTACATAGTGAGTTTGAGGTAGTCTGGGCGACATGAAGCAGTGTCCCCGGAAGCCCAGGGAAGCTTGCTTGCAACCTCAGTCTCAAGACAGTGCGGACACTTGGCTAGGAGATGTCCCCTGCTACCAAATGAGCAGGGTTGCCCTAGCTGAGTCAGAACCCTGCAAGGCTGGATTCCAAGAGGGACTTGCTCAGCTGCAGAGAGGTGAGGATGCTCCGGGATTAACCATCAGCTTCCATACTCGGGGAAAGCCTGCTGCTCCAGGGCAGACACAGAAGGGTGTGGGATGACCTTTCAAAGCTTGGCCTCTGGTCTAAGGGCCTAGGCTTGGCATCTTTTGCAGCAATCAGGCTTGGGCAGGTCCTGTACTTCCTCCTTCAGTCCCACTGTTCCTCTACCCCGGATCCTGACTCACTTACAGTCTGAGTATCTACGGGTCTTGGGCTAGAGTAGAAGTGGAGTCCCTGCTGGAAGGGACTAAGCAGGCTGGGCATATGCCTCTAGAAGGAGAAATGGGAATGTGCTGCCTTTGGCAGGGGTGGCCCCTCTATGGCCCTCCCTACTGAGACGCTGACAGTATTGCTCAGCTGTCCTCTCAAGGTGATAAGGGTAGCATTGCCCTTAAAGGCTCAAACTGGAGAACATGTCACCAGCGGTCTCTCTGAGAATCGAGTAAGGGACACATCACAGAGAGTGCAGGTCCCAGGACTAGCAGATTGGCATCCTTTGCCCACAGCTCTGGTCACTGAGACCTGGAGTGTCCCTGGGGCTTATGTCCAGGGAAACCCTCTGGCTGTGGATTTGGACACTTCTCTGAAAGCACGGATCTTCACACTTAACGGGTTCACAACCCACCCTACGGGATGCTAATGTCTGAAGGGGCCAGGGGACTAAGTTGTAGCAGACAGGCCAATTGGAACCTTCTAGAACTATAAACTTAGCCCAGGAGCCTAAGCAGGCTCTGTTGGATCTTGTTCATGGAGGCAGCAAGGTCACAGTTCTGTAAGCAGAATGCTGGAGCTGGGATCAGCACACCCAGAGTGGACCCAGGGGCAGGGGAGGCACCTGCGGCCTCTGACTTCTCTTTATTTTCTGCATCCCCTGTCCAGCTGGCTCATTTGTATTGCAGTGCTGAGGGAGGCTAGAGGAGGTCTTGGCTGCCTCTCCTGTGCACCCAGACCCAGCGGTCCCACCTTCTGCAGCACACATTTGGCTGTGTTCTCCAGCCCGTGGGCCTACCTTTGCTTCCTGAGTCCACTGGCAGCCAATGGCTCCAGAGGCGCCTGTTGAAAGCCAAGCATCCTAACCCCCCCCCCCAACTCCCCAGCACTCTTTCAGGCCGCTGCTGAGCACAGAGGCTGAGGCAAAGGCTGATAAATTAGTCTAGAGGGAAACAAGGCTGCTTCTACTTGTAAAAGGTCATTTCGACTTTGTTCTGGGTGAGGGTTTATCTCAGCTGCCGCAGCGTCAGACAATGCCTGGGGCCTAAATGGCAGAAATCTTAGCTCTGCTCGTGAAATTACTGTGCTGATAAGGCAGAATGGACTTCGGAGAGATCTAAATGGGAAAGGAGTGGATGTAGGTATTTTTGAACATGATTGAACAGGGATGACACAATAGGATGTACAATTAAACTGGGCATTAGCCCAGAAGGGGAAACAGCCTGAAAGGCAGACAAAGGTGGCTCCTGTGGTCCTGCTCAGGGCTGGTAACCCCTGCTCCTGCCCGCACGGCTGAGGGGTGAGGCTGGGACAGGAGGGTGAGGACATCCCAGTGCAGCATCTGGGCTGCTGTCACTGCTGCCTGTGGCTACGTCACTACGTGCTGACGGCACAGCCAGCCAGTTCCAGAGCACTGGCAAGGCCACAGTGCGCAGGAGGTGATGAGGAGTCGGGGCAGGCTGCCCCTCAAGCCTGGGCTAGCCTAGCAATGTCCTGGCACCAAAATGCACACAGATTCTTTTGTTGGGTTGGTTTTGGTGTTTTGAGACAGGGTTTGCCTGTGTAGCCTTGGCTGTCCTGGACTCGCGTTGTAGACCAGGCTGGCTGCGAACGCAGAGATCTGCCTGCCTCTGCCTCCCTGAGTGCTGGGATTACAGTCGTGGGCCACTGTGCCCAGTGCACATAGATCCTCGCTTGCAGGTTTGTTTAAGAAAATCTCTTTGCCGCCCAGGCTGGCCTCTACCTTTCTGTGTAGCTAAGAATGACTTGAACTTCTGAACCCCCTGCTCCTACCTCCCATGTGCTTGGTTTACAGGCATGTGCCACCATACTGACTCACATGTAGCTAGGATGGTACCAAGAGCTTCGTGAACTCTAGGTAGGCCCTGGCTCTGCCCCTGACGCGGGTTTCAAACAGTGTGAGGGGGAGAGGTTCCAGGCCCCATCAGACCTTCTATTGCACAGGAAGGTGTCCAGGCCCCATCAGACCTTCATTGCACAGGAAGGTGTCAAGCACTGCCGTTTCCTAAGCGTCAGTGGAAAACTTGGTCAGCCTACCTCTGAGAACGAGCTTTCCTGGACGTGGCTGCTGACATTCATTTGGGACAAACCCGGAGACAACTCAATCCTCAGGGCCAAGGGAACCCACTTAGGGTGTCTCATCCTGCCTGCCTGCCACTGAGCAAAGGCAGCACAGGTGCACCGTGGGGTGCTTGGTGGCCTGTGAGTGGCAGTGTCACTCTTGGCTGAAGCCAAGGTGCCTGGGACACACTAAGAGCACATTCCAGTGCCAGAGGACATAGGCCACAGAGAAGCTCTGATAAGCAGGCGAGGAGGCTGTCCTCCGCCTGCGGAGGGAGCCCCCGGGCTCGCATCCCAACCCAGGCCCAGGGAGACCTTTTATGGCCTGGAACGCCTGGGCTCTTGCCTGACCCTGTGCACAGCAGGCGGGAGGGCTCACAAGGGACAGATGTCAAGCATGGTGGCTGGGGGTCCCTAGGGAGACACCCGAGGGAGGGCTGCCCTCCTGGCTCAGCCTGCTCCTTACGAAACCTGCAGTTGGGAAATCAGTGCAGATGATTGATACCACAGTTTCTGCAGCCTTGGTGGTCTGGCTCTTTCTTCCTCCAAGGGTCAGCCCAGAGCAGCCCAGGCTATCCCTGTGGGAATGCACTGGAGGTTGGACTCTGTGTCTTGTCTATGCTACTCCCTGCCGGGCTCAGGCAGCACCCTCCAAACGTGTATCTTCTCTGAGCCTCCAAGATCCCTGGCTGCCATGCTGACTGAGGATTCGCCATGGGCCAGGTCTGCCTGGAGCAGCTGTGGGGCCACATGGCGGTGTGGATGCACTGTGGACAGGGAGGTCTAGATGCTGTGTGTTGCTGGCCGTCAGGGTCAGAGCCCCCATGAGCTCTCGACTTAAATACATCCCTGTCCTCTGCAGTCTGCCTACTTGCTGGGGGGCACCCTGGAGGCTGCTCCAGAACCCTTATACACATCCTCAGGATGGCAACAGCTCTCTCTGTCGTCTGAAGAACGGTCCGTCCCAGATACCTCAGGCACCGAGGGGTCCTTGCCTGGTCCCACTGCAGTCCACAGAGCAGAGGCTGAGGACTTGATTTTAGGAGAGGAAATCATAGCTCTGGGGAGAAAGTGACACCCAAGGAGCTCAGCCTGGGCCTCACCGAGGCAGGCCCCTCCCTGTGGGCCCACTGCACCAGGCTTGCCTTTCTTCCCTTGCATCAGCAGGTCAGCTTCCTGCCCCGGGAGCTAGGGAAGAGGGCAGCAGCCAGGGAGGGAAGTGCCCGAGCTGCCCTACCTGGCTGGCAAGCCTGTCTTCATTGGTCCTCTCAGCCAAAGGAGGATGGCCACGTGTTAATCGCAGTGTGGCTAAGAGAGGGCACCCCCAGTAGACTGAGCCTTACGTGGGCCTGAGCAGGTGCCTGCTAAGTCCCTCGTGAGGGCTGGGCCTCTCCTGACCAGCTTGTCAAGCGGCCAGGCACAGACAGCCAGGGGACGTTGTGAGCATGCATTCGTGCGCAGCCCTTATTTGTTTTCCTGAAAGAAACGAGGAAGGCGGGAGATAGGAGAAAAGAAAAGAGCCAGGAGGTCCTGAAGGGGTCACAGGCAGACCGAGCCAAGGCCCAGAGCAGCCCACCTTCTCCTCCACCCCAGCCTCCCCCTGTGCTGGGGCCTCCCACGCCACCTCAGCCTCATACTTTGCCATGTCAGCTCACAGGCAGCATCCGAGTCCGGATGGGTGCTGGCTGTCACTGGAGCAGTGTGTGAGGCGGATGGCAAATACCATTTAAGAAGTTGGCATTCGCGGATGTCTCTCGAATATGAAAAGAAAACATTTATTTCCCTTTTTCGCCTGTGAATCAGAGCGCTCTATTTAAAGCAAGTGCCCTCTGCCGGGTTGTGGCAGAGTTATTACCCCTTAAGGAAGTGGAGGAGAGCCACCAGGAGGTATTCTTAGCCATTCTCTCTCCTTTTTTCTAAAATTCCTTATATACCCGGCTTCGGAGCTGGGCCTAAGATAGTACAGGATTCCATGGCATTCCTGGGCTGGAAATGTGGGGCTGCTGTCAGTGTGCTTGGGAGAAAGAGGCGGGAAAGATTGACTCCTGAGCCCTACAGTTGTCCTTGAGAAATGGCCATATGTGGCTTTCTCCCTAGGTTTTGAGGGGTTCTTGAGCTAAGCTCTCTCCCAGGGAGACATGGTGGGCTGAGGGCGGGAAGGGGCCCCCGAGGCAGCATTGCGTGACCAGCGTGCTGCCTTCACGGTAACCACCCAGGAGTGTGTGCTCAGCGAGGCCAGCGATAGTTTCAGACATTCCATTAGCCTCCATAAGCACATTCCTAACTGTCACTGGGAAGAGAAGCCCACAGCATGCCTTAGCCTCGTTAAATCCTTCCAGCAACTGGACAAAGAGAGGCTGCCCGGCATTAAGGATTCGTGGAGTACCTAGGTAGAGGGCAAGGCATTGCAAAACTCCGGGACCGGAGAAAGAGCACAGCGAGAAGACGAGTTTGGCTTTTAGACGAGATGGGGGCCACCACTGAAAAGCCCACAGCAATGGTTCTCAACCTGCAGGTCGTGACCCCTCTAAAAGTTGATGGCTCTTTCACAGGAGTTGTCCATTAAATATCCTGCATCTCAGACGTTTACACTACAATCCGCAACCATAGCAACGTTACAGTTATGAAGTAGCAATGAAAACCACAACATGAGGAACCGTATTAAAGAGTCGCAGCATTAGAAAAGTTGAGAGCCATGGCCATAGAGGGTGTGGCCATCCAAGGGACACAGGCCCTTGCTGGCCTCCCTGCCCAGCATCCACATCATATAATACCTTAGTGGCACTGCAATCTCACTGGTGGAAATGTAGAAGACATACAAGAGGGTCCAAGAGCTGAAGGAACAGGTGCCTTCCCCGGAGAGCGGTGGGGCTGAGAGGTGAATTCCCACCA
This sequence comes from Psammomys obesus, assembly GCF_907164565.1. Classification (NCBI taxonomy): domain Eukaryota; kingdom Metazoa; phylum Chordata; class Mammalia; order Rodentia; family Muridae; genus Psammomys; species Psammomys obesus. The sequence continues at coordinate 1,573,378 of NW_026592710.1, read as the reverse complement.
TACAGGACAAGCATGCCTTGCTCACTCGTGGAAGTATATAAGTGTGTGGGTGTGCCCATCAGCGTCTGAGTGTTTCCAGCAGTGTGCGCCTGCGTGAGTCTACTTGGAAGGCTGAGTGCTGTGTGCTGGTCTTTCCGTGTGGTACAGAACACACAGGACCTAGGAACCGCCCCCAACTGCCTGTTCCTGGAAGCAACATGCCTCCTGAGCAGTTTAATGCCTGCCACCGCCCACAGAGCTGCATCGTGGCCTCTCTGCCGCGTGCCCAGAACATGCCCTGCCACAGCTGTCCTTGTGTTGGGCCTTCTGCTGAGGTATCATGTATCAGAAGGGGCTCTCCCTCTTCCTTCCTGGGTCGGTTGTTCTGTACCTCGACTGACTGTGGAGTATAAGCTCCAGGCACTGCCACATGCTCTGGCGCTGGATGAGCGTGAGAACTCTGGGTCTTAAACCCAGGTCTCCTGGCAGCGATCACCAGCCCCTTCCTGGAGAGAGCCTGGGTTCCTGTGTTGCTGGCAGTGATCGGGTGATACCAGCCAGCGGTCAAGTGAGAGTCATGACCCTAACTTTGGTTCTGAGGCCAAGATACCGAAAAGAGACTCTGAGGAACACCCCTGACCCACAGAGGATGGCATATTAACTTGCCACCTTGAAAGCTTTCTTTTCGAACTAAGTTGGAATTGTTAGGCCTCATTCCCAAGCTGGTGCACTCACTTCTTGGATGATTTGCATATACACTGGGTCTGTACCCAGCTCCTCCCTATGCACAGTTCCAGACATCAGTTTAGGAAGCTCTCGGCTGCTGACCAGTTGGCCCTGAACTTTGGAGAGGGTAGCTTGTTGATAGCTGGGGACGCCAAAGCATCAGGCACGTGCGGATGTGCTCATGTGGAATCAGAAGGGGCCTGGTGCTCAATAGAGCGGGGAGCGCATCACACCCTCCCTGTGCAGCTTGGGAAGCATGTGGTGACTCAAATGAGGCTGGCAAGCCTGTAAGCTGCCTCCTTCCCAAGCTGACCATGCCTACTGGGCAGTCACTGTCTGGCCCATCTGGCCCAAATGGTTCTGCAGCACCTAAGGCAGACTGTGCCCAGAAGCACACAGTGACTTGGTGAAGCTCCTTGTCCAGAAGGCCTCCGGGCAGCGCTGCACTCGTGGGCTGTGCTGGGATGGGCAGGGGCTTCTAAGCCAGACTCCGTTTCTCCTGCATCTGCTATGGGAGCACAGAGGGCAGGCAGACTCCCAGTAGCTCAGATGATTCCATCTGCGGAGGGAGCGCTGCTTCCAGAGCTGGGACAGTAAGTGCCTCATCCCAGGACGCGGGAAGAACTCTTCTTACTTGGGCTCTGTCACCAGCACCAAGATACACCCTTAAAAGGGTAGTCTCGGGACCCACACCCCAACCCACAGCTTCTGCATCCCAGTCCTGCATGTTTACTGCAGGCCAGGCATGCGGACGCTGCTGCAGATGGGGGTGTTCGCTGCTGGGGCAGGGCCTGGCGAGAAGGGCGTTCCCTAGGGTCTCCTCTACCCCAACACTCACGATACCCTGCACTTGGTCCCCCAAAGCAGCCAAGGCAGGCAGGGGAGACATCAGGTGATCCCTGCCCTGGGTGGTCAGAGCCCAGCGTCGGGACTATCACTAAGCGGGAAGTAGCTGGCACACCCCAAAGCACAGACGTGCAAGGAGGGAGAGGCCTCTGTCTATGCATAGGTCCAAGGGAGGAAAACAGCTTAGTGTGAGGGTCTGTGAAGGCTGGAGGAGAAAGGACAAAGGTCACCGCCTCTGGAAACCCTGAAGCTAAATCTTGGACCCAGGTTGGGGTCCTGGTAAGACCGCAGACCCCTGCAGCCAGGCTCCTCTCTGGGAACTGGCAAACCTACCAATTTATCCTTCTTGCCACAGGACTGAATTTAGTGTCAGCATTTCAGGCCCCTGAGTGCATTTCTGAGTGTGGAGAAGCTCATTCTTGGTACAGCCATTTAGTGCTAAGTCACAGTGGCTTTAACAGTCTTTCAGAAACTCTTCATCCTGGAGGGGGATTGGGGGCTAGAGGCTAAGGCCACATTCTATGGATATCTCTGCCTTCCCTACCAAACACACCAGCCACACTGCTCCCAACGTTGCCATCCCACCATTTGGCCCCCAAACTTGTACTTCTCGTTCCCCACACTCAGGAACAGAAAGGCCAAGATTCCCCGCAGTGTGCAGAGAGAGCCAACATGTCCATACCCAAGTGCACACTCTCCTCTTTCCAGCCAAGCTACTGAAGGCTCACATTGAACGTACAGAAGCTCCTCAGATCCGAGCAGGGCGAGGGTGCATCTCATCCACACAGCCTTCCAGCCCTGGAACCTCTGGTCATTAGGATAACCTGGGGGTCCCTGAAAGTGAGCAGTGAATCCTGACCGTCCCCACAGACATCTGTGGGTCTCAGAAACCCTGAAGGAGGTGGCAGAAAACCCCAAGACCCTATCACAGAGGGAGGAGTGGGCAGGCTGAGGTCTCCAGCTGCCTCCCCTGTTTCCCTGTCCTGTTACCTTGTCCTGTTTGTTGATTGAACAGATGACTGGTCGCGTTAATATTCATGCGCTCACTCCAGCAAATGATGCAGTCCACTTGAGCAAATTCTTGAGATGATTGAAACCCCATCAGTCCATATTAACACCCTTAAACACTGAGACACTCCTCCAGCAGATGATGTTTGCCTGACAATCACAGACGCAACGCAATCTCAGAGAGAGACTTTCTGGAGTGACAGTTGAGTCAACACAATCTCAGAGAGTGAATTTCTGGAGACATCCTCTGCAAGAGCCTAGTCTAACCCTGCAGGAGTGCAGCCGGCCTCAGTGAGAAGCCTGTCCCCCGTCCCTACCCAGGTACCCCGACTTACGTGCCTCACCCAAGCAGGCTCAGGCACACAGCTACAGACCCCGCCTGGGGCAGGTGGCCCCCAAGCAGCCCATCCACAGCCCATCCCTCCCGGCTGTCAGAGCAGCCATCTCTTAATTAGCAAAATAAATAGCACAATGATAAATGTCATAATTTACTCAACACGTGATCAAAATCATTGCTTTTGCAGACCTCAGGGCAATAAAATGCAATCACGGGGTGATTTATTCCCACCGGCAGGGTGAGCGCAAGGCTTCGTGTCAGTAAGCAGGGCGTGACATGGGGGGGATGGTGGCCAGATGGAGGAGCCTGGGAATTGGGATGCCCTTCTGTAAAACCACCTCCTTGAGGGACAGAGGATACAGGGGGCCCAGGCACTTAAACCACATCCACACCCACACACAGACCTATCATCTAGGCCCAGGACAACTGACATGCTTCCTTCTAAAATGACCATGTCGCCAATGCACTCAGGCAAGGGGGTTTAGAGTCACTGAAGGTCTCCAATACATACATGAGAGAAAAGGAAAGGGCCAGTGTCCAGGGCTAGTCCTGGGCAGAGGGGTGGGCTGGTCCTACCTAAAGGTGGAGTCGGGCAGGCTCAGCGGCTCCAGCTTAGCTCTGCTCTGTGAGGAGACTCTCCTGGGGTGGAGCTGCCCCCACCAGGGACAGGGAGTCAAAGCCTCTTACAGGTCACTGTCTGATCTGTGGGTTGCACAGTCATCCTAGTCTGACCCATGTGGGGAGAAGAACTTTTTCCTTCCTAGTTACCCCGAAACCTCGTGCTAGTCAGGCGGATACCCATCCTTTCTTTTTGTCACCTGAAACAAGAACTTTGCTCTCAAAAGGAAATCACGTATGCCCACAGCATCCCAAGTGATGGTACAAACGGTAGGTCTGATCTTCCACCAGAGGACCGCACGGTTCCTCCTCCCGCAGTGTAGACTGGTGTGCCCCAGACTGGTGCACCCCACTCCCCAGCCACTCCTCCGGGAAGCCTAATGGAACAGACCCTCCTTGGCTTTCATCTGTCATCTTTGCTAAAATGTCACCACTTGCAGCAAATGAGCACCACGTTAATGATCGCAAAATTCAATTACTCTGATTTACAGAACTTAATTATGAGGGTGAGAGTGAATAATTATGGTGCAATCTGGGGCCATTCTGAGATTACACCCAGGCACGCCTCAGCCTGCCCTGAGTGACTGGGGCTCCTCAGCCTTCAACTTGCACACAGGCACTTTCTGGTAGCCCCTGCCTCTTCCTGCACTTGCAGAGTGCTGGTGGGCTGGCGGGACAAGGACCTGGTGTGAATGGCTGGGGTGGCTCAAGGAAGGCCCTTTTCCTGGACGAAGGAGAGACCTGGGCCCTGGGTCCTTGGTTTTCTTTCGGTCATGATCAGAAGATAAAGCACGAAGGCTAAGTGAATCAGGGGAAGCTGGGAGGACCACAAGAACTCACTGACTTTGCTGAGCTACCAGCCTACTTCAAGGAAGACAAATAAATAAATAAATAAATAAATAGATAAATAAATAAATAAATATTAAATATAAATTTGAAAAAGGGAGAGGGCCATTAAAAGTAAGGCTGTAAGGAGAGGAGAGGTCTCAGGACTGTTCCCAGTCCCAGAGGCCCCAGCCTGTGGAACCCACAGAACCCACTTCTGACCCCAGGAACTGAGCAAGTTTCTACCTGCCTCCCCAAGAGCCTCCTCTTTTTTCCCTGGAGAGCAGTAGTTTCCACTCTAATTCTGCCAGTGGTTCAAGGATCCAATCCAAGGACACAACAACTACTCAGACAGCTACTGTGGAAGGACACGGAGCACAGAAAAGGGTCACGGAAACGGGTGACACTGCCTGAACTCGCAAAGAAAACAAGGTCAGATGAGATAATGAGGGGTGCATAGGTTTCAGGGTATTGACCTGGGAGCGATTTCTATCTCTAAGCACCCTCGTGAAAAGTAGCTGTCAGGTCACCACCGTGGGACAGAGCTCTCTGCAGAAACAGCAACACACACACACACACACACACACACACACACACACACCTTTGCTCTCAAGCACCTACACCAAGAGTAAACAATGCTGCAAAAGTCAACAGGTCCCGAGGAGTGATAACGACAGCCGGTACCAGGCCCCCAGGGAGCCGCTGTGATACGGGGCTTTTCTTTAAAAACCAAAATCAAGCAGAAACTTCTATCAGCCACGGAGAAGACAAGAACAAAGTCACTCCAAGGTCATCCAAAGAACTCCCTATTACCTGTAAGGTATATTTAATCAGCATCTGCAAGCCAGCCTGCTGATTAAATAGTGAAGAGCCTCAAGTTCGCTAAATAAACACCCCCCAGCACAGCAGCACAGCAGCACAGCAGCGGGGAAGGCTGGAGTGGTCCTCCTCAAAGTCAAATCCAACTGAGCCCAAAGTACTCAGCTGCCATGCTGCTTAAAAACACTGTCCTTGGGCCACGCGGCAGAATGTGTGCCCACTGGAGGCGTGGGATTCCATACCCTCCTCTCCTGCCTCACCTGGCTGGTCCCCGGCTAGTCAGGCACGAACACGATCTCAACCTCAGGCCCCATAACCTACAGCTGCTGCCTCTGACGGTTGGATACGGAAGTCAGCTCCTGAGCTACTTGTTCCCACCACGCTGAAGCCCAGCTCAGCATCTCTTCAGCTGTCTGGCGAACCCAGCATCTCACCTGGACCCTCCAAGCCCACTGAAGAGCAAGTGAGGGTGGCTGGTGATGAACTAAAGATCCTGTGATACCGGGGACCTCATCCAACTGCCTTCTGAGACACCCAGAGTTTTGCAGGGCACATGAACAGCATATGAGCGTCATCTAGCTACCACCGGCAGATGCGTCAGCTCCCCTGGCTCTCCATGCTAGCCCCGAAACAGGCTTTACACATGACAGGGACGAGAGCAGGCTCGGTGCTTGCCTCCAGAGTGCCCAGGGTCTGCAAGAGGACACTACGCACATGCGGACATTTCACCAGAGCCTCTGGGCAGCTGTGCAAAGTTCGGGACTGTAAAACGGCCAGGCCTTAAGGCCCTACTCCACAAAGAAAACCAACATCCAGAGCTGCTCAAGAATGTTCTCCAGGCTGTCAAGAGGCTGGGAGAGGCAGACAGCCCAGGGGCTTACCTTGTCCCACCTGACCCCGCCCCAGCCCCACCGCTGCGGGCCTAGCAGGCCAGCAGCTCTCTCCCTGCCCTGGACCATTTGCCCTTCCTGGCACTGACCTCCATGCAGGCACTTGTGGAGGTTGTGAAACACCAAAAGGAATCTGGATCCACATTCCTGCTTTCCACCCAGGCAGGCTCCACGCCAAGACTACCACTGGAACCCAGCCCTGTGGGCCGCAGGAAGGCCAGGGCCTATGGGAAAGCGTGCTTTTGTGGCACTCTTAGTTCCCACGAGGCCACCTTGGCAAGCCCCTCAAAGCAGGGGTGGGTGTGCCTCGTGGCCTGAGTGGACATCTCTGGATGCTTCTGGTTTGGAACTACCCCTGACACACCTTCTAGATCTCAGCACTCTCCCGTATAACACACAGCCCGCCTTCGCAGGTTAACACACACAAGTTTCAGTCCCACAAAGCTCAATGGAGATGGGATAAGGAAGTTTAAGTAGGCAAGGCTTCTGCTCCCAAATCTGAGCGTGAGATCCCCCCATTATGGTCTGTCGGTCAGGAGCTCTGTCAAACTATGCTAGGGTTTGTGGGGGCTGCATGGCCACCACGCCTGCTTTAGAAGCTGCCTCAACCTGATGGAGATAGTGAAGCTCTCAGCGTCAAGCTGCTTCTCCTGGAACATTCAGCTATCCTACAGTGAGGGCGGGTTAGCACCTCCATCCAGTGGAGGCGGCTGTTTTAAAACATGAGCTCACAAAAGACTCATTTCCGGGAAGAGGGTGCCGCAGCCGTCAGGCTGATGGGCATCGGAGGGGACCGCAATGTTTTCTGAGTCACGTCATGCGAGCGGCTGGATAAAATAACCCTGGGAAATGTGACATTCGAACGCTCTCTCTCCGACAGACTGAGCCTCCTGCCTGGGGCAGTGGCTGCACCGGCTTTATAAATAGATTGAACACAAGATAAATGGCCACGATCAATCATGCTCAGACTGAGCACACTCACCTCCCATCCAAAGTCGGCCTCCTTCAGTGCGGCCCGGGGCGCCACCATGTAGGGGCCAAACCTTTCCCCAATTTCCATCTTCCGCTTGGCCCAGATCCCCAGGCCAGCTCCTGGGATGGAGGACTCTCGCAGCTCGAAGTCTGGTGGGATTGGAATGTCTTCAGGAATGTAGACAGGAGCCTCATAAGGCGAGCCCTCCTTGGGAGTGAAGTCCTCGCTGGTGGGGAAGGGGGATGGCGGCCCCATAGGGATGGAGGACAGAATGCTGTCCTCAGTCTCCTCCTCGGCACTCTGGCCGGCCAGCAGGTCCGGGTCAGGTTCATACATATTATTTACAACGTCACCGTCACCTAAAGAGATAACGTAGCATCAGCCTCTGCAGCAGGGATGTGGCCCTTACGGGACCCGAGAGCACTAGCCACCACCCTGTGCCCAGCAGATGCCACCGCTGCACCACCCCAAGCCTGGCAGTGGGCATGCAGTGCCAGCAGCTCCCAGGGAGGAGACCCCAACACACCGCAGGCCTCGCAGCCGAACTCCCCCTCATCTGTTAGAGGTGGGAAGCACCACCTCCGCAGCCGCCTGAGGAGGTGCTGCCCATCCTGCTGTGGAGCAGCAGTGTCAGGGGAGGCAAGGCTGTCATGGCGATGATGAGATGTCTGCTGTGGACTAGCCAGGTCCCGTATGGGGTTGCTCTAAGTTCCTGGTAGATCAAGGCAGAGCAGGAATAGTTGTGGTCATGGGCATGGTACTTGGGCTGCAGGTCACATGACCTAGCGAAAGGAAGAGGCCGCCAGCCTATGGTGGCGGTGGGCTTTTCTCTAAGGGTCATAATAAGCAAAGGCTGATGTCAAGATGAAAATAACAGGGGCGCCCGTGGCACACTAAGGCTACCATGGCGTTGGATAGGAAGGGTCAGGGGTGCTGAGGAAGGAGGAGATGAGGCAGAAAGAGAAACAAGCCCGTTCCTGGCGTCTACCCCACAGCACCACAAACAGGGCTTGAGACCAGCAAGGACTCAGAGGAGCCAGAAGGCCAGAGCAGCTCAAGCTCCCAACAAGCAAATGATCAGACTCTGTCATGTCCACACCAGGAGCCCACCTCTCTGCAGTGCAGACAGACCTCAGAATGCTGGCAGTGCTGTCCTGTAGCTATTTTGAAACACACAGGACTGACTATCCTGTTGTGCTCAGAAAACACCTCCATTTCATTTTTCCCGTCTGTGACTTTGTCCCCATTAACCAGCCTCTTCCCGTTCGCCGCCCCTCCCCCACAGAGGTGCCATGCTGGTCACCCTGACTTGACCATTCCCCAAGGCCTACCATGTGTACACATTGTAACCCTCCCACGATAGCCTATAAATCCCTACTCATTCCCCAATGTAACATCACACTGCTCCAATAAAGGCCCACTCATTTCCCAGTGTGCACACGAAGGGAAACTCCACTGCATCTTGTCAACACAAATGATCATTATTTGTCCACTGAAACTTTAAAAACACATTATGCAAAATGGAAAGCAAATACCATGCTTATACAAAGCTTCCCAAAGAGGGAACTCCGTAAAGTCACGAGGGGCTGGGAGCTGACTCTCCTGTGGGTGGTGAGAATGTTCCAGAATTAGAGAGAGGTAGAGGTTGGTTGCACAATACAGGGAATTGTGCTAAGTGCCACAGAATTGCATGCTTTAAAATGGTTACTTTTTCTGTACTGTGAACTTGACCTCAGTCAGTGAGGAAAGCCAGAGGTGGGGCCCAGAGAACGGCTCCTCGCTCAGCCTCTGACCCCTGATCCACATCTCCCAGGTCAGGTCCATCCTGCCACTGGTCTGCTGACCTGTGGAAGTCACCCCACGCCCCTCCCCGCTCCTTGACGTTGGCTGCTGAAATAGAAGCCTCCAGGGAGACAAGAACTTTCAAGCATTAGAAAAACGATTTCAGATTCCCCATGCTGGCTGCAAACAAACCGGCTGAGGGAGTAACAAAATGTTTTCTTTCAAAAGAAACCAAAGTCTCAGGGAAAAAAAAAAATCATGCCGCTAACACTTATTTAATTTAGCAGCATTCACAGAAGTAATGACTATGTTTTAAGTGGCCAACGGTTCCTTTTTAATTGGCTGGTGGGATCCTTTCAGAGACTCGGCAACATGAAGGCAGCACAGTTCCTTCCACCGAAAAGCCTGGTGTTGTTTAGGTTTGAAAGAACACCCCCGTAAACCTTCCCGTTGCCTGTGTGCGGCAGAAAGGTAAATTAGAAGGGGGGGTAATTAACAAGCCACCTTATTATTCGAAACTGGTAACTGCACAGAGCTCACAAACAAAATCGTGCTGGAAGCCCACGTTCCCCACGAAGTGCCCCTTAACTCTTTCGGGGTGCTGAAGCCTTTGCCTTCCAGAATGGCTAGGAAGCAGAGCAGCCCTTCAGGAGCCCCACAGGGGTCCAGGCAGGAAACGTCCCCATCCAGCGTATGGTCACCTCCGCGCCTTTTCTTTTTCTTTCCTCTTTTTCCGTTTGAGTTCTACTTCCTGAAGCCCCTCACCTACTCACAGAAGCCAGCACTGTAATAAAGGCCTTAACTGGAGGCCCAGCAAACAACTGTAGAGAAGGCAGTGTTTCCTGCCGATTAGAGGCAGGTCTGTGCCCCAGCCCAGCCTCCTGTGCCCAGGTGGCCTTAAGTGACAGCTTCCTTCCGCTGTCCCCTGCACTGGGGAGACAGCTCTCTGTTCATGGGTGGGCGCTGAGGGTACAGAAGGCCTAGTACGTGTGCACAGAACATATTTTGAGAGATGATACAGGAAGGGCTCTTGAAGCCACGAAGAAGCTGGTCACCAGCACTGGGTCTTGGAGTCCTGGGGGAGCCAGGCATGAGTCACTCAGTTTTTGGTGGGAGTGGGGAGTCTGTGTTTAACTCAGAGATCACCCTTCCATTTCATGAGCTGCAGGTAACGAGATGAAAGCCCTTCTGCCCAAAGAGAACAGGATGCTCCCCGACTAGGTACCGCTCTCGCTCTCCAGCCCCAGTCTCAGCCGCTGGAATGGCAGGTGCATTTTCCAGACCATGTTCTCCTCCAGGTAGAAGAGCAGGGCCAAGGTCATGGGCACTTGGAGTGTTCTGGGCGGCACTGACTGGTCAGGAGGCCTGCATTCTTTATTTGGCTCTTGCAATGGCCTCATGCTGGGGATTCCTGGCTGGGGCTGTCATTCACAAAGTGATAAAAGTGAGAAGGGGAGGGGAGGGTACCGGGAGCAGCAGGAAGGGGAGAGCAGCATGAGCTTGGCTGTCCCTCAAGCCAAATGGCCCTGAGTCACAGTAACGTCCACTCTTCATCCTAGACGCACCTGCTGGGTGGCCCCAGTTTTAGCTGAGCCTATTCCTGGTGAGCTCCACACCAACTCCCTCTGAGAATCATGCCGGCCAGTGTTCAAGTGACCATTGTGACCCTGTGGCAGATATCAGACCTCAGGTCCTCCCCAGAATCAGGGAAGCATGGGCTGGGAACCCCCCATGACCTTGTCCTTCACTCTGCTCTGGATTCCACCCAACCTTATTTTTAGTGTTCGGTGTCTTCCAACCCCACAGCAGGGGCTTTCTGCCCCCTCACTCAGACACAAGCCATTGTCCCTTCAGAGACCCCACTGACGAGCAAACATGAATGGGAAACCAAGGTATAGGAAAACAAGACACACAGACAGACAGAGACGGAGAGCAGTATGCTCACATGCTGAACTCTGGGACAGTTTGCTTAACAGTAGTGTCAACCAGCAGCAGAGGGGCTGTCGTGCTATCCCCCAGGCTGGCACTCTGCATCAGACATGCCAGTAACGTCTGGAAAGGGTGGCCACTGGCTGTCCTGCCACCAACAGGCAGATTTAAACCCTAATCAGTGGCCAGAGGGAGCCTGAGGAATTTTCCCAGTTGATGGGTATCTCACGATAGTTCCTGTTTTACTGTGAGGCCAGGTTGAAAGGAGAAGGCATTTAGCTTGAAGGCCTGGAGCAGGCAGTATGAAAGTGACACTGAGCAGGGACAGCAAGGGAAATGTTTTCAGAGAGCGAGAAAGAGAGAACGCAAATTTGGGAGCACGTGAGAGCTTTATCTGAGCATGTGCGTATGTGAGCACGGGCAATGGCGGGGAGTCCCCGAGAACAAGCGATTGTGGCCTACATAGATCCACCAGCCACAAGTTCACTGCCCTCTTCCCATTGAGTTCTGGAGATGGGAAAAATGGAAGGGTGCCAGAAGCCCCCAACCCCTGCTCAACACACATTGGACAGAGGCCACGAGGGTTCCCTGGGGCACCCTGCTAGGGCCTGGGTATTGCTGGGAGTGACCCTCACTGATAGGGTGAGCCCTCTCCTAAGGGCAACTCTAGACCTTAGCTGGCACCTCCCTCAGGAGGCTCAGACTAGGCTCTACAACTCTTTGTTCTCTCGTGACACCTCCAACTGGCTATAGGAACATTGTGACCTCATCCTGAACCCCCAAACTACCCCGCAGAGCCTACTCACAGGACACATGTCAGTGCCATCTGTGCCCAGAAAGGAGGATACCATGCTGACACCCGCAAGTCTGCCCTGAAGAGTCAAGCAAGTGTTCCCTCGGCTCAGCAACGGCAAGGCAGGGGTCTCCTGGAGGACAGCAGGGCAGGACCCTCTGGAGAGGCACAACCTCAGATCCAGGGTGCCCAGGACAGGGTTGCCGATACCTTCCGGAGACGCGGAGTGTCACCTGCATCCTGACTGCGGTGGGAACACAGGCCCACCCTGAGACATTGACCAGTGTACACCCCGTGTGTTAGGAGGAAGTCTGAGGGGCCACATGAAGAAGGTGGGTGTCGCCTACGTTAATAGCCTGCGCTGGAGGGGTGGGATGCACTGCCGGACCCTGGCAGAGCTCTACAGTTGGTGGAGCTGTGCAGCCAGGTCACTGGGCCCCTGAGTTGTTCCTTATAGCTGCTCATGCACCCATAACTTTTCAGCTAAGCTCTCAGTGGAGAAGGAGCTTCCTTCAAAAGCAGGCTCTCACCCTCCCACGTGCAGGGCTGCGCACTCTCAGGCTGTGCTGCCCAACTCAGGGATTCTGCATCCTGCCCGGGAACAAGCAGAACGGCAAAGTCGTGCTGGGGAAGAACAGGGTGGGTGGTGGGTGGCAGGATATGGAAGGCCTGGGACCCACTTCCTAAGCATGTCCTTGAAGTTTTAGACCTCAGAAAAAGTCAAGCCACATAGTAGAAAAGCAGATGAAAAGTTACAAGGGGTAAGAACCCCACATACCAGACTGCCACTAATTTCTTTGTCACACAACTGCCAAGGAAACTGGCGGTGCCAGGAATGCTGCATACAGCAAAAATGATTTTCAAGAATGGGGCTGGGCGGGCAGCAGCCCGGGCTCTGGCCCCTGGTTCCTTGGTGTAGGTTCCTGAGGCTCACCCTTAACTCTCTGGGTATTGGAACATCTTTTAGAACCAGAAAACACCAGCACCAAGGAAATCAGAAAAAGCAAGGTGGGGTAGAAAGGTGTCCAAGACATAATGCATAGCTCTGAGTGAGGATGTGTGGTGATCTGAATAAGAATAGCCCCCGGAGGATCATAAATTTTAAATGCTTGGTCCATAGTTTGTGAAATTGTTTTGGGAAGAACTAGTGGTATGGCCTTAACAGAGGAGAGGTGTCTCTGAGGTGGATGTCTGGCCTAGTCTCTGGCTCTCTGGCTCCAAGTTTCAGATCAAGGATGTAAGCCCTCAGCTACTGCTTCAACCCCATGCCTGTCCACCTGCTGCCTGCCCGCCTGTCTGTCTGCCTCCTGTCTGTCTATTTGCCTGTCTGTCTGTCTGCCTGTTGCCTGCCTGCTGCCTGCTGCCTGCCTGTCTGTCTGCCTGCTTGTCTACATGCCTGTCTACCTACCTGTCTGTCTGATGCCATACTCCCCACCATACTGGTTACAGACTCCCCTTCTGACACTGTAAGGAGGCCTCAATTAAATGCTTTTTTTTTGTAAGTTGCCTGGCTCATTCTATCTCTTCACTGCAAGAGACACGGAACTAAGACAGCACCCTTTAAATGTGCACCCTTTAAATGTGCACCCTTTAAATGTGCACCCTTTAAATGTGCACCCAAGGTACAACACTGGCTGAGTCCAGGCCTAACACCAGGTAACACCCCAGGTCAGGGCATTTACTCTCTGAGTTCTGCAGGATTCATTTGGGCCCATGATACAGAAAGCTCGTTCAGGCCTCACTGGGTAGTGTCAGCTGTGAGGTCGCAGGTCTCAGAGCATCGGCCCCTCCAGACTAGGCCTATGCAAGGGGTGGAGGTCTGGCTGTTTAGAGCCTACTCCGTCCTGCTTCCATTGCATCTGCTGTGACTGCATCTAGCAGTGTTGCTGAGCATGCACTGGATCCCAGTCCTCCCGTGAGCCGAGTCTCCACCATCAAGAAAGGCAGTGCGTATGGACATGGTCGGCGAAAATCCAGAGCTTACTGAGTTCGAGGCCCTGCCTGGGACCCCAGGACCCCAAGATCATAATGGGTTATGATGAGTTTGCCAAGAGGTGGCTGTGAATAGCTGTGTCAGCTGAGCCCCTCTGACCCAGGACGTGATCCTGGTAACCCCAGACCTTGCCTCTGTGAGCCGTCAGTTCCACAGGCACCTGCCCTGGGAAAGGAGAGGTACCGGCGCAGATGCTGCCTTCTCACTGACACACAGGGAGTCAGGGGCTCTGAGGTAACACTGCCCACCCGGGGACTCACAGCCAGGGGTAGAACAGGCTAGGCCGACCAGCCCGGATCCCATGCACCCATCCAAGCCCTGCTGTGGGCAATCGTGAGCCCCCACAGACCTGGGTGTTCTCTGTCCAGGTCTGTGTCTCATTTTGGCGGCTGTGTGCTCTGTATCACTCGCAAGCCAAGAGCAGAAAAGTCAGGACCTGGAAGAACACGCACCCCAGAACCCACCTGGGCACCTGCACCATTGGGGATGAGGGGTTTCCCTAAAGACCAGCACCGAGGCTTCTCCTCTGCCTGGGTACACATGGGCGCATGTGTGATGTCCATGTGGTACATATGAGCATGTGTGTGCACACACAGACCAGCTCTGTCTCTCTCACACACACACACATGCAGATACACAGAGACACACTCATACATGGGCCCCTCACACAGATACTCACAGACACACAAATATACACACACACAGATACACACATAAAGACGCTCACACACATGACATACAGAGACACACTCACACACACAGAGACACCCTCACACACACACACATAGACACTTACACAGACACTCAAAAACACAGATACACACAGAGACACGTTCATACACACAGACACACACACAGACATACAAACACACATACACACACACACAGACATACAAACACACATACAGATACACACAGACACACACACACACAGAGACATACAAACACACATACAGATACACACAGACACACAGACAGACACACACACACACACACACACACACATACACACACATTCACTCTTCTAGGGAAGAAACACAGGAACCTATTCAGAATCAGAGGCAGACTGAACAGTGACCTTTGGTACACACTGAGAACTTGGGGTTTTCTTTTCTGGCCACCATCCTGTAAGCTTAGAAACAGCAGCAGCTAAAGGAGGACGGTGCCTGAGATGAGCCCTACAGGCCAGATGCAGGAAGGGGTGAAGCAACGCAGCAGTTTGTCCTGTCGCCACCCCGTGACAGTCCCTCTGACCACTGCCCTGAAGCCAAGGGTCAACAACTTGCTGTCCTCCCCAAACGGTCACTACTGTCCAAGGGCGAGAGAAGAGGGAGAGCACAGATCCCTTTGTGCACAAGCGGCTCCACAAGTGGATTTGGGGTGGGCTGAGTAGGCCTGCCGGGCTCACGGGTGTGGAAAGGGACCGCTTTCCCTGTGAGGACACGCACAGCCCCACTGACCCCTCCACAGCCACCACGGCCATCGCCGGCTCTGGGCCCCATGAAGGAAGTGTTCCTGATCCACGGCAGGGACTGGAGAACCTCACCATTCTCAGCAGCTTATCTGACAGTGACCCTCACATCTGGCTGGCCCTCTGGAGCTGACATGGCCCCACTGTACAGCTGAGATCACATCACACTTCCTGAGACCACAGAGGGGTGTGTGGAGGCCACACCCGGCCCATTGGCTTCCCAGCAGTGCTCAGCCACCCCATCTCTGCCCAGGAGACAATCTGGGCTGAAGAGACATCACAAGGAAACCGTGACAGGTCTCCAGGAGCTGAGCTCAGAGCTGGTTCTGCATAAGCTGCCTGGCCCAGCCCCACAAGGCACGATCAGGAGTAACGTGCAGCCATGAGCAGCAAATGCTCGTTCTGTGGGGGATTTGCAGCTGTGCTTGACCAAAAGCTACACAGCTTGTGGTTTCGTGTGGGTAGCTTCTCTCCCTGTCTGGCCTAACAGCAGCCCCAAGTCTGAGGGCCTTTCCTAGCTTACTGGGGGTCAGGGGCCCAGTACAGAGTTGAAGGGTCAAAGGGAATCTTCTCAGAACTCTTAGAACTGACCTGGTAACAAAAGAAAGGCCACCCCATGCTCGAGGAAAATGAAGCCTTGCCTGAGACAACGTTCACCCTAACTGTCTCAGAAACAAAACCCTATACTCGGGACATCCGGCTGTGGCTCATCCCATGTGTGCAGGGAAACCTCGGTGGACCAAGAGACCCCTTGCCCCACGAGCCATGCACACTGTCCACAGACAAGCTGGCCCAAGAGCGTCACACTGAATGACAAGTCGCCTGAGCATCTCTGCCGCCCACCATCATCAGTGGTGTGTCATCCCTGTGAGAACCCTGCAGGCTCCCAGGAGAGCGAGGCAAGAGACTAGGAGACGCACAGTCTTCCCCGGCAGTGTCCATCCGATGGCTAGATGCGCCACAGTGATGTGGGAGCGCTCAGCGTGAAGGGATTCCAAAGTGACAAAGCCTCCTGTGAGGAACACTGTGGTATGGTAAGGTTTGCTTATGTGAGTGCCTGGCCATTAGCATAGGACACTCAGGGCCCTACAGTGTCCAGAAGGGCCACAATTGAGTGTCCTCCTCTGAACTCACATATTCAGTGTGGGGGTGGGGGGTTGTCTTGCCCAAGGGGAGAGTTGAGAAAGACACCAAGGGCAACATGGTAGGACAATTTCACAGACAAGGTGGACCCAGTGGGGTTGAGTGTTTAGGGACTTCTGGCCTGTCACAGCAGGGTTCCTGCTAAGGCTGCATCGTGTCTCTGGAGACCCTAGCAGTCCACGGGACCTACTTAGATCTGGGCAAAGAGGTAGAAAAGCACCAGGTGCTGCAGAAGGGCAGGGTCACGCTCCCCTGAGCTAGCTCCTCAGGCCATCAAAGCCTCCAGCTCCAATCCCATGAGCAGCTTCCTTTCACCACAGCAGCTTTCTGTTGGGTGAGGGAGAACCAGAGCCTACCATGTTTCCAGCTCTCCTCACTGGCCCCTCTAACAATGTGGACAGAGAGCAGTGACCTGCAACTGCCATCCTGCCAGCCAGAAGCAAGGGCTCCCAGGGTGCTTTCTCCTGAAGAAAATGGCAGGGCCAAACACAGGGCACCCCTCCCCAAAGGTATGTTAAGCTTCGCTAGCCTGCTGAAAGCAGGGTTTAACACCCACTGATCACTAACTCAGTTTGACCTGTGTAATACGTGTGGCCACACTTCAGGCTGATAATATGCAGCCACCAAGGCTCTGAGGACACAGTGTCCAGCTGGCCACATGGCATCAAACTCTGGACATTATAGAGATGACCCAAGGGGGTCTTACGGTATGCTGTCTCTCATTGGTTTGCCCACCCCTGTCGGCCCTGCTGGGCCTTGCTGACATGGCTTTAGGCTCACTACCTGGTGATCCAGTTATTAATTGAGCCCATGGAACATGTGCCTGTTACAGCACTTGATCTAATTCTCACAGAGTCCGCGAGACACACAGCATTGCTACATCGAGGACATGAAGCCTAGAGAGTGGGTGACGGACTTAAAGCCACGCGTTTACTTGTAGCTAGCCGAGGAACTACTAAGTGTTCACTCTAAGGCACCAACTTTACCCACATCCACAGGGGCAACATTTTCACAGGAGGCGTCTACTCCTGGCCCTACCCTAGGGACGGAGTGGGTGGATGAATGTGTGGGTGAGTGAATGGGTGGTGGACGGACAGATAGATGGATGAATGAGTACATGGATGTGTGAACAGATGGATAAGAAATACGTGAATGCTAGATGGGCAGATGAGCGGGTTGGTGAGCGGGCGAAGGAATGGTTTGGTTAACTGATGACGGATGGGTGGATAAATGGATGGGTGAGTGGATGGATGGGTGAGTAGATGGGAGGAAAGATGAGTGAAGGGATGGCTAGGGATGATGGGTGGGTAGACAAGTGGAAAAGTGGATGGACTCAAGTGGATGGATCAGTGAATGTGCAGACAAGCTGATGCTGAATGTGTGGGCAGACGAATGAATGGACAAATTATAGTATGGATGACTCTAAAGATGGATGGATACGGATGAGGGAAGCCCCAGAGAGCAGGTCATTGCTTTGTTTTTGAGACTAGGACTCTCTATATCCCCGGCTGGCCATGAACTTACTCTGTAGCACAGCCTGGCCTGGAAGCCACAGGCTTCTTGCCCCTGCCCCCGAAGTGCTGGGACTATAGGTGTGCCACCACATCCAGCTGTTGGAGAACGCTCTCAGTGCAGGTGGTGAACGTGGGGACCCTGCCTTTCCTTCCTGAAAACGGAAGCTCACTGATATGAGTCAGCCGCCTTTCCTCCACTCTGATTGGTTAAACTAGAAAGATATTTCTTTCCCACAGCCCCCTCCTCTTGAAAGCAGGCCAGGTTTCTCTGGTGTCCCTTCAAAGCAAACCCTTTCCCCTCCTTCCACTCAGGTGTGGTGGTGGCCTGCCTGGTCTAACACACCATGGTCATGCTTGCGGCCTGCCTGGTGTAACATCCACGGTCATGCTTGCGGCCTGCCTGGCTCTGAGATGCTGCCTCCTTCCAACCTGTATTTTCTTGAAGAAAAGGAAGAACTTGGCCCCTGACTTTCATCTCCTTTTCGTCCTCAGAGACAAGTGGAGAAAAGGGTTGCAAATGATTTCCTCAGAAAACCCAGCAAAGTTCTCCTGCCTGGAGGCCTACACCTCACAGGAGTTGCGCATATCACTGAGTAGACAGAAAAGGGCAGATTGTGCTTGGACTGCCGGAGCCGCTGAGGGGAGCAGAGTGAGATGTCATTCTCAGGGGGCAATGAGAGGTTCTTAAGCCTTGGGGGGGGGGGATTCTCCACAGCCATGGTGACAGACACTTCCTCCAGAGGACTGTGGGGCCCCACCGGAGTTTCCTGAAAACTCATTCCCCAAAGTGGGTTTTAGGAAGGGATACCCAGGAGCTGATCAGCTCCCATCTGCCTGGTCCTCTGTCTTTGAAACACCCTGTGCTACAGTGATTGCCCCAGCCCTCAGCCTTGGAAACTCTCACGGGCAACCTGGTAAGAGGCTGGGCATCCCTCCCCTGACAGGCCACCAGGGCCCTGCCTCATCTGTAGCTTGTCAACATTCTTCCGGAGCCAGGACTGGCCCCAGCAGCTGTTAGCACAGCAGATTAATAGAGCCGAGGAATGCCGGCACTGCAAACATGCTAAATGTTAATACTAATCAATCGCCGTTTACACCCGCAGCCCTGCCCGCGGGGATGGTCCCCATCTGCAGGGCTGAGGTAACCAAATTGCCATTAGGGCTTGGGGGAGCCTGGGTGGGTTTGTGCTAGTGCTGGCTGACCTGAATCTGGCCCGGGCCTCTCTGAGATATTTCTTCAAAGACAGGGTGTACGGAAACATCCCGGCCAGGAGCTTGGGCTGCCCGCCTGGTTTCTCCAGCCTGGCGTAAGTCAACATGTGACCTGGTCATATCACAGAAGACCTAGACCTAGACAAAGACTTAGTCTTTGTCACAGTTATGACAGGAAGCAGGGACCCAACCCTCAGAACTGCCTCCTCTTTGCAGAGAACAGGGCTAGACCCACCCAGTAGAGGCAGCTCCAGGCCTGCCCCTGGTGGGGCCTGCATTAGCCTGGTAGGTGGGTCTCCTGCCACCCACGTACAATAAGGGCTGGCTCCCTCATGTCCTCATGTCCAAATGCCTCAGAATGAGGCTTTACTTAGAAATAAATTCTTTGTAAATGTGTGGACTTAAGATGTGACATCAGGATGGACTCCAGCCCAAAGTGAGTGCTGCCACACTGGGAATGCAGACTCCCAGCCTCCATCACCCAGTTCATGACAGCTTATTCCAGTGCTGCCACACTTGCAAGCCCTTCCTATCCAACCCATTTCACGACGAAGAAGCCAACAAGCTGAGTATGAAGAGCCACCTCTAGGACCCCTCTTCAGACGGCTGAGCCCCAGCAGCCCATGCTAACTAGGGAATCCTGTGGACCACCTCTCCTAGATTCTCAGCCACCTGCTGGCCAGGGTCAAACCCCAGCCTACCTCAAAGTACTCACATGCCTTTGGGCTCAAAGATAACCAGATCCACCCAGAAGCGAAGGCATATTAAACAGCCAGGCCCAGGCATACTAAGAAGCCAGGCCGTTCCTGCCCCACACCCCTCCCACGCAGCCCAGGGCCAGCCTCCTGAATCCAGCCCTTCCTGAGGGCCGTGGAAGGCTCTGGCCCTGGCCACCTGGCCCCACTTAAGGCTGATGCATTATTCCAGGACGATTATTTGTCCTGCAATGCTCTGGGGACACTGAGCTCTGCGGCAAACCCGCATCTTCCATTTCCTGGCCGCCTCCATCGCCCGGGGCAGGCACTGAATGGCTGTGATGCCTCTGTAATTTTTATCAAGGCTTGTTCCTGGTAAAAAGCCTCTTTGTTTCAGAGAGATGTGATTTGGCCTTTTTCTTCCTCTCCTTTATTCCTTGGTTAATATACCACTTCCCCGAGCCCCGGGGGCAGCGAGGTAGCCCACGGATCGCTCAAATCTCAGTGTTTTTCTTCTAAATCACAGCAAGGCTCCCTGGCCCTGCTGAGCCCAGTCTGAGTTGGCGGGCTGAGCGGGTGCCCTCCTTAACCCTTTGCCTCCTGAATGGGCAACATGTAGCCACCTCAAATTTCAGGGTGGGAGTGTTGGCTGCAGACACCAGCTCTGAAACCACAGACCCGGCAGTGAGACAGGGTCTCCACAAACAACCGACGTGGGGCTGGAGTGGGGCTCAGGGGTTCGGAACCAGTCTGACGTAAGCAAGGCCAGGCCCCGGTTCCTATACCCAGCAATGAAGAAATTTCAATTAAATGGCAGCAGAGTACACATCACATAAACCCACCATCTTAGCCATTTTTAGCGGTGAGTTAGGGGTATTACGGGCACACACTGTGTAACACAATGTACTCACGGGTCCTTCTTTTGACCCCTCCCCGTGTTGGAGCTGAAACATTAAGTACAATCCGCCTACTTACCCTCCGGTTCTGAGCAGCCACCTTTCCACTGTCTCTTCTGATGAATCAGACTCCTCTAGGGACCAGATGCTGGTGGACTCGCACAGGACTCGGCCTTTGCTGATGGCCTCATCTCACCTGTCTTCACGGTGTCCCCCCCTCTGCAGGGTACAAAGGAAACTAACTTCCTTTCTGTGAGTAGACCGTGCTTTCCTCGCAGACACTCAGCTTCCACCCTTTGGCTAGTGTGAACAGTGCAACAGTGAATGTAGGTGTGCAAACACCTCTGAACCCATGGTGTATCTTTGAATACTTGGAACAGGGTTTAACAAGCTGTTCCCCCAGAGTGAAGCCTGCTTCCGGCCAATAGCTGCCGCTCTCTAGAGGCAATGAGATGCCCACCTCAACACCTTCCCCTAGACTGAGTGTCTCCCCCCTCCACAGTTAGTCTGATTTGTCCACGTGGCCACCTAGGGCGAGTGGCCCGGGTGACTGACGTATGTAATGGCCCCCGATTCTGATGCACCGTGGCCCCAGGTCAGGATGGCGAGTGGGGCGTCCAGAGAAGCACCAGGGAGCCGAGCTCTGTCTCTTAGGTAAGTGGCTGTTTGGGGGTTTTATGCTTAGAAGATTTCTAATCGCTCACGGTTGGGGGAAAGCTTCAGTCCTCCTGGAGTCATTCGGCTCCTCCGGAGTGCTAAGCTAGGCTTGCTTAGGCCAGCGCCCTCCCCCACATCACAAAGCATTCAGAGCCATTGGAGGACCTAAGGCTTGCCTTGTCTACAGCCAAGGCCTCGGAGTCCCAGAGTCTCTCAGTAGCCAACCAGAGCCCAGGATAAACCTGGCCTACTCAGCCTAAAGAGGCCTCAGGAGAAGACTCAGGCATGGCCTCCATACTGTCTACACACTCATGGTGAAACTCTTGGCAGATGGCCCAGGCAGGGATGTCACCTTTCCAAGCGGTCCACACCTGCCCGCTGCAGGGTCCCAGAGAAGGCTCTGGGCCACTGGGTGGGCCGCTGTGCCTGGCCAGGGTGAGCTAAACCGCTCTCCTGATGTCTGCTCTCTGCTTTGGTTCCCTTGTGCCTCTGCCCCCGGCAGCACGGTAGAGGAGCAAGGGGTTAAATGTGAGCAAACGCTGCGACAACTGTCACCAAACTATTTATAGACACATTTATCTCTGTAGCTCCTACCAGCCAGCCCATGGCTGCCATTCACAGGCCAGAGTAAGGTTGCAAGTAAACCCATATGCCTCAAGAAAATGAGGGTGAGGAAGCATGCCGGGAGGGCCTGCCCTCTGCCCGGAAGGCTGGCTTCTGGGAACTTGCCATTTTCCCAAGCTGCTCTCAGGGATACGGTGAACCCACCCGGCTCTCTTGATAGGGTGGGAAGTGGGAGGATATGTGGTTTGATTGGCACCGTGAGGCAGGGGGTGAGAGGTGGTACTGGATTCTGTGCCTGTTCCCCTGTGGCCTTGACTGTAGACACGGCCTCGGTCCTCCAATAGCTGTGAATGTTTGGAGGTCAACATTAGGGAGGGGCACGGGTCAGCACGTTCACGGCCTCCAGCCTCAGTGTTGGGGTGCCACTGGCACGGCTCTGCTCTGTGTTGGACCTGGGTCCTCTGCCTCCTTCTTAGATTCTCCTAGGCTCCGCCTCTTCTGGGCACTATGGCCCCTGGCTCTGTGCCTTGTCCTGGCCTCCCACCAAATCAGGGGTAAAGAGCTACAGATGCTGAGCCCCTCTGCCACCAGGGCTGGGGCAGGGGGCGCCACAAAGCTTTGTGGGAGGATAGTGCCATCTTGTGACCTGGCTCCTGGGGGCCAGGCAGAGAGCGTGGGGAGACTGCACTTCCCGGGGACACCTGCTTTCTGTTGTTTTGTTTTCTTTTTCCTGTTCTGCCTAATGCTGTCCAGGGGTGTTCACAGGGATGAGAGGTCATTCTGAGAGCACCCTCCCCTCCTCAGTCCAGAGCCCCCTCCCTCTGGGACTGGGGGTGACACCCTCGGCTCCCCACCCCCCGAGGAGCCGCTACCTCCTCCCTCCCTTCCAGAAGGCTGCAGGTGAGAGGTCGTCCTGGCCCTCTGGCCCGGTCTCCCTAATAAAGACGCTTATAGCTTTAACCATCAAATAAAGTGCCTAACTCCACCTTGTTCTTCTCCCCTGTCCAGCCACTCTGCAGCTTCATTTAGCAGGCCAGTGGTGAGGGGGAGAGAGAAGGAAAAAGAAAGAAAAAAATTCATTAATTTTTATTAACAGGGAGAGCCATTTGTTCCCTGTGACAATATTTGACTTGTCGAAATGATTTTCACCTCTGCCACGAGGTGCGCGCTCCCCACATACATCACCCGATTACTCGGAGCGCGCCGGCCGCAGTCATTAGGCAGTGAATTAACGGCAGTCCCCACCACTATTAATCACCCTGACAAAGGCGTTAGCTCGCCGCTGACCCGAACACGGCCCACGGACACAGCAGCCGGGGAGAAGGCCGCAAGCTGGGGGAGGTGACAGTACTGGGGGGGGGGGCTTTCCCTGAATGCCCCTTGAGGTCCTGACAAGGTAAGCAGGACAGCCCCCAAGCTGTCCTGTGGTGGACAGTGATGGGCAGCAGGGTGGCAGGGCCGCAGGGCAGCAGGGTTCCAGGTGCTTCCCTGTGTCCCTCCCTGCCCAGCGCCACAGTGACCTACCCTCACTCCTCACCGCCCAGCCTGGGAGTACTACCTGGGAGCACTGCCATTAGCATCCCAGTTTACATTTCATAAACTAGACAGAGAGACCAGGACCTGCCCAAGGTGGTGGACCCTCGAGGAGCATTCCCAGAGTGCTGATCCAGGCCCAGTGACTGCAATATCCCCCCAATCTTGGCTCTAACATGTCCCACTCTCAGCCTTGAAGGGAGGTGCCAGGGAGCTGGGGTGTGTCTGCCACTCTGATGGGCTTCAAGAGAGGGCATGCCAACCCTACACAGAACGGCAGAGCCCCAGGGTCAAGAGTCTCAGGAATTGTTCTTGTGGAGTTTGATGTCTAAGCTCCAATCAGTGGTTTTTATGGCAAAAAGGGAGCTTTCTTCACGTGCATGTTGGACACTGTACTGGGCAGGCTCAGTCACAGAGGCTCCAACAGGAAAGTCCCCAGAGGCTGGCCCAAGACACCCCTCCTCCAAAGAAGACCCTGAGGGCTGTGCATCTCTGCCATTTCTTGGGATTCGGTCTTGCAAGATCTTACTTCTTGAGGGTCACAAGTCCAGGGCTGTAGCCCCCACGCCACCTATTGCCTCCAAATTCGTCCCCTGGGTGTGGCTGGAGCTCGCCTGCACAGGGAGCCCTGAGAGCAGGACCCACCAGCTCTGGCTGGAGACGCCAACCTGGCTGGATGGCACCAACATGCTGGGGCCCTCCAGGGCCCAGGGAGCCCTTCTCACAGGCAGGTCAGGTGACTGCGCCCACCAGCGCCACCCTGGCCCCAATCCTGGACGTTTACCATATTTTCCACGTTAACCCGAATAATCAGCTCTACATCCTAAACCAATTTCTCTGAACTAACCCAGGCATCAGATTTGTACCTTAGCCCAGGCTGAACCAGAGTCTGAAGGCCTGAGGAGGTGGGAGGGGATGCTGGTCGCACTCTTCCTTTCTCCCGACTTTTCATTTTTATGCCTCAGCAAACTTCCTAATTTTCCTCATTAGCTACTAATTTACAAGTCTCTTTCCACCTGTCTCTTTCATGGAGGACTTTTAGAAGTAGCCACTTGCTCACTTGTATGATGCTGGTTCTCAGCTTCCAGCAAACAGGGAAATGCCAAGTGGGGACCAGAGACAAGCCCAGAGCCCTACGGAGTGGCAAGGGGGGGGCCCTTCTGCCTGCGGGGGTTCTCGACAGGAGAGTCAGACTATACCAGAATACGAGCATGGCTCCTGTGGCCAGCACTCTGACTGACTCCTCTGCCACCTACCTCTCCCCTTAGTCGGTGGCCTGAATTCAAGTCTCACATCTGGATTCCCAGGGAACTGAGGGCAGCTTTGCACTTAGACACTTGCTGAGTCTGAGGATGGACTTGGCTGGGATCTTCTTCAGAAATTCTCAAATAACTGGTGGGCTTATGCCTCAGCTGAGGTTTTGGCCTTGGACATGACACTCTCGAGCTCAGTGGTGGCAACCTCAGTGTGGGCCAGCATCCACTGTGCCCTTGCTATTAAAGGCACAGTTTGGACTGCACCACGGCTCTCCACAGGAGTCCCTCCAGAGGAGGCAGGAAGAGCAGAACAGAAGTTAGTTTAAGGCCTAAGCACCTTTACTCCAGGATCCAGCTGTAGCTACTTGTCCAAGGGTCCTGAGGTCGCTGGGCCTCCTGGTGTCTATGCAGCAAGACCACCTTGAGACTAAGCAGCTTCCACTTGGGTCAGTGATCTGGCCAGCGCCCAGGATGTGCTGGCATGGGGCGGCTTCACTTCACAGGGGACAATCTTGGGTTTTCTCGAAGAGGCAGAAAGACTGCCTCAGGCTTGGCACTGGCTTCTACCCACCTGTCTCTCCAACCAGCAGAATGTGCCAATAATTGGAGGGGCACATGAGGTTTGTACCCTGTTGTTCAGGAGAATGAGCCAGCAGGACAGGAGCAGGGCATGGATACTGTCCCCTTAATTCTTAATTCTATCCCCTTAATTCTTTCTTTTGAAAAAGAAAACATCTCTTTATTTTAATTACATTAAAAAGTAATTGTGTATCTTTGTTTCTCCACGTATTTATATATGTGTGGTGGCCAGAGGACCTCTTTCAGGAGTTGGTTCTCTTCTTTCATCATGCAGGTCCTAGAGATTGAACTCAGTCATGAGGCTTGGCAATAAGTGCCTTTACCCACTGAGCTATCTTGGGGGCCCTCAGTTCTTTCTTTTAAGGCCTCTAGAGGAGTCTAACCCCAGGGCAGCAGCAGTGGCCAAGAAGTCTCCGATTAATGGGGCCCGAAGCAGCCATGCATAACAGAAGCTGAGTTCTCCAACATCTGAGCTACTCCCTGCGGTGCCTGGGGGCCATTCTGTTTCTAGAATCTTCTATACGTAGACCTTGGAGTGCTGCTCCTAAGACCAACACACCTATCCCACCGTGCCCGCTGGGCCTCCCGGGCACCACTGTCCCCAGCCCAACAGGAAGGCCCACAGCTTCTGAGCAGCGCTCTGGACTGTTTCTCGTCACCTGCTAGCACCAGTTTGATTTTCTCTGCTACTCCAAAGGGGATGGGCAGAGCTCGACCCTCAAATCTGTGGTTTCCCAGCAGTTCATGAATTTCGCTCAAACAGGAAACAAGCGAGTTGACACCCACATGTCAACCCCTGTGTCGTCCAGACCAGGCAGAAAGAGGCTCAGGGCTGGGATGTGTTCACCCAGCCACACCCACAATGACTCCTCCCTGAGCCCCCATTCAACTTGATACGTCCTTAAGCATTTGGCCACATGGTCGGTCATGTCAGAAGGCCCAGACAAAGGAGGCACCCAGAGCCTTTGTTACTGATCCAAATTGTCTGTGTCTGGGTGAGCTGTCAAGCACGAACCAACCAATGGCAGAGGAATGGTGACCACGGTGGGGAAGAACGGAGCAGAGGAGACTCCACCAGGCACCAGCACAGCCAAGGTGGGGGACGAGTCTGCCCGTGAGAGAGTCTGTCTGTTCCTGCCCAGCTCAGCACGTCCTTTAGAAGCTGGGTACCTATCTGAAAGTTGAGGCACACTTGGGGCTCTGCTCTCCACTATAGCACCACCCCCTTATTCAACGCAGCCTCCTCCCCTGATGCAAGCCCTGCCTCATGACCACAACAAAACTGTGACCTCATTCCCTTGTGGGTCAGCTCACCTGACCATGCCTCTTGCAGGCAGCTCGCCTGCCTCAGGCACTTACAGAGCAATCTCTCACGAGGCCAGGCCGAGCGGCCTTCCAGGGACACTTCTCCTGGAGCTTGCTCTGTGGTCAGCAGCGTTTCTGGATTGCTAAGACAGAGCCCAGCTGAAGGGCCTGGCTGCAGCTCCAGTCTGCAGAGTTCAGCCCTTCTCACCCAGCCCAGCCCGGCCTGCGACTCAGAATGCAAGAAACTCACTCCTGCCAGCTGCCAGTCCCTTCCTGCCCCCAGAAGAGTGACATCAATCATGTTTCCAAAAATTAGGAACAAGAGGCAAAACCTTTTAGTCTATAAAACTTTGTCTTCTCAGATTGCCTGCTACATTGTTTGCCAACGTCAGACAACCTAAAATTATTTTAAATATTTTTTTTAAATCTTAGAAAACCATGAAAACAGAATGGGTGTCTTTATCACACATTACACTTTAGCTCTTGGCTGGATGTCTGAACGGGGCATAAATCACACAGTGGAAGTTCACAGGAGACATGGGTCTCGGGTCTACAGGCAAGTGTGATGTCTCAGAAGAAACGGCTGGAGAGGGAAATAGTGGCCAGATGGTCTCTTAGCCACTGTCCCCAGAGGCTACCATGGGAACTCGAGGACTAGGATATTAGTGAACATTTTTGCCCCCTTGTCCTAGTGCTCCCCAAGTTCATGTGTGGCTCTCTGTCCCCAGCTCCATCGGCCACCAGGATGCTGGCAGGACTGAGTTCTTAGCTGAGGGTGGATTCCTAAGGTGAGCCCTCACCCATGTGACGGTGCCATCATACACAGGGAAACAGACCCACACACCAAGGAAGTGCCCCGTGTGAACACAGAGGGAAGTTCAGAGCCTTCTGAGCCACTTGGAAAACCTGCACTTCAGACTCTAGACTCTCCAAAGGATAAACTCCTTCTGCCCGAGATGCCTGGTTTGGGCTCTTTGCTTATCCAGCCCTGGAAAACCAATACACCCACAACCTTGGTAGACAGGGTTTGTGTAAGAACTTTTAACGAGCACTGCTATGCCAGGCATAAGGGGTTCCGGGGCCTGGTGGCTTATGCAAACCCAGCAGGTCTACATGCTGCACCTGGAGACTCCCAGGTGGGAAGAGTGATGTTGAAAGACTCATCGACGGCAGGACCATGTCACAGCTTTCTACACATACCTATTTTCAAGATCTCTGGCTGAGGTGGCCCTTCATCTTCGAACCTTGCTCTCTGACTGCTCACATTCCTTCTCTACAAAGCAGGGATAACAGGAATAAATGAGGAGGCACAGCAGCATTTACCTGAAAGCAAACCTCTCTAACCCAGCGTAGCCACTGCCTTCCACTCAGCTGCCTGGTTGCTGTTGATCCTCAGTGACCTGCTTCCTGAAGACAGTGTCATTTTCCTAACCAGGTCCTCACAAAGCTGAGGAAGGACCACTTAATGAAGACTGGTGCCTGGCAGTGTTCGCAGGCCAATGGCCTGGACCAGAGCAGAAAGGAAAAAAGGAACCTGGCACTGAGCAGGCTGCTAACCACAGAGAATCCTGAGGAGGTCAGAACGGGGAATAAGTGATCGTCCTAGCAGATCCACGGCTACAGAGGCTAAAGGCGGTGACCTTGTGTGATAAGACAATCGCTGGTATAGAGTGCTGACGGCCACAGGACCCACAGGATAGATTCAATGCCACCAAAGAGCGCGCTGACAGGAAGCTGGATCAACATATACTATGTCTAGCATCCTCCCAGAATGCAAACACAAAACCGTTTCTCACATCACAGGCAAGCTTCCCTGAGGTCTCCAGGGGTAACCCTCCTACCCGGCCGGGTTCAGACCCCCTTCCAGCCACAGTCACACTGCACAAAGTGACTTCGCACAAGAAATGAAGAAGGTCCAGGGTGGGCTGGGTTCTCCAGGCCTCAGGGGCACAGAAAGGAAGCAGCTGGCAGACACCCTTCGTGTTCCAGGGGCTCGTGACAAAGTGCCTCCTGAGCCGGCCTGGCCATGTCACTCGGAACACAAAGGGCACTGCCAAGGAAGTGATTTTAAACCTAATTGTTCCCATTTCTTTTGTTAAATGTCTTTAGGGGTGCCTGGAGATCTGCTAGCAGGGAATACAGAAAAAAAAAAAAAAAAAAAAAAAAAACGTGTGAAGGCGCATACCGAGGAACTTGTAAACAAGACTGAGATTCGGCCGCTTCTACCTAAAAACAAGAAGTGCCGCGTGCAAATTTCTACATGTGGGTAAAATCCTTGCACAAATGTCTGATGTGTAGGAAAAATCATCCCTGCTCCCTCCTGGCCTGGGTGAGTTTGCGGCCGGGGGCCATCTTTGGTGACCAGCTTCTCCTGCAGCCGAGCGGGCAGGGGACACTTAATTGTGGAGCCTGTTTGCTGGCAGGAAGCCCTGCCTCGTCCAGCGGGCAGCCAGCATGATAATGAGAGAGTTTCTATGGAAATGAGCTTATAACTATTCATTTCCTCCCCATTCCCGACCCATCCACAAAGGGGGTTTCCAAAAGGACCCCCGTTTTCCTACCCCCAACATCTTCTCACACCATTGCCCGACCCGCTAATCAGCTCGAGGAGAAAGGAAAGAGGAAATGCCGTTCTTTGACAAGATGTGGGAAACCACCTCGATTTGTGCTCCGTGTGGCTGTGACCAGGAAACAAAGAACCCTCGCCGGATCCAGGGGCCAAGTTTCAAGTAAACTTTTCCGGACGCACCAAGCAAGTGTGTTCTTGTGTGTGTTTTCTGGTAAGATCTGAGTGCTCCTTTGCCACTTTTTAAGAACCTCTGAACGCCGCTCTGCTCTGCCAGAACATTCTGTGTCAGTCTCCTTTGCTGGTGTGTGCTCTCACCTGTCAGCTGCTCTCTGGAGCTCTGTGTCTCCAACAGTAAAGACCTGAGGAGGGGGCCTTGTTTTTAGTAATGCAAAGTTCACTCCCTGCCTACCTCTGGGCTTCTCAGGGAGGAGGAAGAACAGCAGGGAGGGGTAGCATTGGGCTGTATTTTCCTGAGCCTTTTATGGTCTCTAGATGGACAGTGGTAGAGCAGGGGAAAGGCTCAGGCCCACAGAGGCTTCTTGACTGACAAGCAGTACCCGCTCAGCCCCTTAGCGAGTCTATGGCCCTGGATCTATGTGTAGGAGCCCTGGCTGCTCTTCTCGGAAGTCCATGTCGGAAGGGAACTCACCTACGCAGTGGGAAGAGCGAACAGGTCGTTCCTCTGGCCTCTGGCTTGCTGTCTCAGGGCAGAGATCATTATCACGGTGGATAATCATTATCATTATCATGCTGCTACAGTTTGATACGAATCTAGGACACTGACAGAGACTCTAGACTTAGGGCCGGTCAAGGGTCCTCCCCGGGAAGGAGGAGTGGGAGGGGCAGCTCTGAAGGTCAGAGAGTTACTGTGACCCCCGCAGTGTCGGGGCTTCTGCGCACAGTAGGCATCACAGCAGTGCCTGGCAAGTTCATAAATGAGGGTAGGAGGCAGGGTAGCAGGGGACATAGCATTCTTGGCCATGCCATCAGGACTGGTTTGCACTGGGCACCTTGCAACCCTGGGAGCCTGGGGGAGCTGAGGTGGCCACACTGCCCCGGAAAAGACTCTGGCAGCCACTGGTTGTGTGTTCTCTCTCTGTACTGCCCAAATGACCTAAGGTCTCACTGCTGTGTCTGGGTGCCAGTGGCCCATTATTCCTTGGTGCCA
Source organism: Psammomys obesus (assembly GCF_907164565.1). NCBI lineage: Eukaryota > Metazoa > Chordata > Mammalia > Rodentia > Muridae > Psammomys > Psammomys obesus. Next base: position 1,543,298 of record NW_026592710.1, on the reverse strand, counting down.
CAGTGTAGCCATGCAGCTGCCCTTGGACAGAACTCCCCAGGCATGATCCTGATGGAGTGTGTCAAGACCCCCACCCCCAGTGGTTGTGATATTGTGAAAGACAGCAGAGAATTGCTGGGCAAGCGTGTCCACATAAGAGTGGGACATTCTGACACTAGGGAAGTGGCCATGGTTACTTCCTGGAGTCCCACGTATCCTGCATTTTGTGTAAGACCTGATTTCTGGTGATCACACCTTTCCCCAGCTGCCTCCCCTGGCAGTGCCTCTCTCTGGTCCTCTGCTGTAGTGAGAAATATGCCAACTGCATGTTCCCATGTGAAATTCTGACTCCAGCACCTTAGAATGTGGTTGTTTGGAAATGGGGTATTTAAAGATCTAGAATGAGGCCAGTAGGATGGGATTTACCCAAAACAACATGTGCCCTTATAAGAAGAGACCAAGATGCAGACATACACAGGGATAGTCCTGTGAAGGCATGGGGGTGGGGGGGGGGATGAGCCATCTACAAGCCAAGGAGAGACGCCTCAGGAGGAGCCAGATCAAAGACCTCAGGCTTCTCAACTCCAGAATTTCTGTGAGCTTAAAGTGCTGTATTCATGTCGCTTACAGCTGCCGAAACAGAGACAAAGCTCTTCCTTCCCACAGCTGTCTCCCCATCTGCCTCCAGGGGCCAAGTCCATATCCTGGCAGGGCCGGGTGGCTGCCCTAACGGCTGCGGCTGCGGGTGGACTAACTCTCTAGCCTTTTTAAAGGAAAACAGTCAACAAGCCCTCAGCTCAGCCCCTTCTCCCTCCATAATGTTGGACCCTCCCTTAGACTCAGTATATACAAATCATAGCTTTCTCCAGGTCTTGTGAGATCAATGTAAAAATACCAATTTTAAAATTCGAAGTGGAAAAATATGTTAAAAAAATAATAATTAAGTGGCTCTAATTTAAATAATCACCCACATATTCAACGCAAGATAAGTTCTAAGGACCCAGTTAGTGCTGATTACCTCTTTGGGAAAACCAGCTCCTTGCAGGAATCTGCAAGCCCTTTTCTGCCCAGGGCCAGCTCTTCTGAGCAGCAAGATCCACCCACAGTCAGTTTACAAGGAGAAAGGGATCAAAGCACTCTCCTCTCAGAGGGGTTGAAGAAGGGCCTGGAACTTGGGGGAAGCACTGCCAGACAGAACACCACAAAGGGAATTAAGAAACGACACAAGTGCCATAAAAAAGTAACATCCAGGCTGTGTTTGGGACATACGTGGACCAAAAGATTATGGGCTGTTTACTGAAATTCGAAGTTGGCTGGGTGTCCTTCGCCAGTGTCTGCCCAGGCTGGCCAAGTTCGCTGGTTTAGAGCCGATTTCAGCCTTGGTGCTGCCATGTCCCACCCGTTGCAGGGAAATTTGTTTACAAGGAACACAAGTCCATCAAGCATATGACAGCTGATGTCCCAGTCAGGGAGCCGGTGTGCTTCTGCAAGACAGGCAAGCTGAAGAGTAAGCCACCATGCTGTCTCAGAAGGAATCATCCTGTGAGTGTGTAAGAGACACAGACACAGACCAAAAAGTGTTTCAGATGTTCTCTCCAGATAATGGGATGTAAGGCTTTAACTTTCAGGACATGCCTATGCTCACTACAGTCAGAATTCATCCGTTATTTCTACAATGTATACTTTTCTATAGTGTATGTTTTTATAATGTGTAAGTTTCATTCATGTCAAAGGAAAGGTGAGAATGGGAACAAAATGAAGTCTTGAAGCTGGGGTAGACCCGCCTACCTCTGGAGTAGTGGGAGGGGGCTACTGGCAGGGCGGGGGTGGGTCCTGGGATAACCTCAGAATTTGGGGCAGCATTGGGTGACCCCAACCAGCCCAGAGACTCTGCTCATCTTGTGTGTGGCCACCCTAACCCTCTCATCTACAATCCCTTTCTATGTCTTGGCCCTTCTTCCCAGCAGCTAGCTCCTGCATCGGTCCATTTGCAAGAAGGAAAATCAGAAGAACCATGCCCCAGCCTCTGAGGGATTAAAGAGTGCCTGAAGCCTGGGAGAAAGAAGTCAGACAGAATGCCACAAGCACAATAAAATGCAGCAGGGGCCCATAACATAGTAACATGCAGGTGGCATTCCAGACATGCATGTACCAAAAGACTATCAGCTGTTTATTGAAATTCAGGTTTGACTGGGCCCCTGCACTTGTCTCTTCTCAGTCTGGCCACCCCAGTGGGCATAGGTTCCCTGCAGGTCAGCCACTGTCCAGTGACTCCTCATCTCTCTCTGTGGGATGGCAGGCGGGTACTGAGGCCTCTCTGTTGGGAAAAGGGGCAGTAACAGCTAGCTCTGAGCCTCCTACCTATTCCCAGCTCTGCCCAGAGGCTTACTGGAACCACCAGGTACTGTGTGCAAGTCCAGTAGGCAGGCCTTATAATCCCTCTGGCTCCCTGCTCCTGACACTTATGGGAACCGCTGGTGTGCTGAAGGCATCTGGTGGCTCCCTAAAAGCTAACGCCCACCCTTGAGCTTTGGAAGCCACATGGTTGATGAGGTGACCCACATAAAACTGATTTTTGTTCCCCTCCCAGTGCAGACACCAAGCCTGCTGTCAGGCTCCGGGTTAGGGTCTGACTTTGAGACAGTGCTGGGAAGAAGCCGCATGCTGGGTCCTTCCCTGGAGCCTGAGCACAGGGCCTCTCTAAACAGGTCTAAAGAAAAACAGTCCTCGGAGCAGAATTATGTTTCCTCTCCCAGTTCCTGTGAGTTGAGACAGAGACAGACAGAGAGGGGCAGGAACTCGACGCACAGCTCAGCTTTCCCCAGCTCACACAATCTCCCCAAACTAGAAAAGCATTTTGTCTATCTTTGGAGGTGCAGATTTCGGTTTGAGCCAAGGCACCTTTTGAATGACAGACACTGACACAATCTAACCTTGAAAACAGAAGCTACAGGCTCTTGGGCAGAATCACCTCCCCCAAAAGTCACCTAAAATCAGTGATAACAAACAAAATTCAAAGGGCCGCAGCCAAACACAGGGCCAGGGCCTGCCTCCCAGGAGCGGCAATGGGCCATCTGTTGCTTGGGGTGGCCGGACCCTCCCTCATTCTATCACAGCTCAAAGTAGGTTATCTAAATAAATGGGAGAAGAAATCAAGGAGATATATTAGCGTGGCGGGGTATTCGTCATCGCCTCTGTCCTTCCTTCCCCAGGAATATCGGTGATGAATTTGCAAATGGCTCTGGATTGTGACAGACCTCTTTTCTCTCTTCATTATTTATCCCTTCTCTGTGCACCTCGATTAGAGGCCACAGTGACAAATGCATGAATAAAAGGCAAAGACAATATTTGAGCAATGTGTTGTAAATCTCCTTCTACGCATTATTAATTTAAAGGAGTCCATTACACCCAACAGCTCTGAAAAGGAAGACGGGGTAATGGAGAATGGCTTCTGCCCGTGGGGGTCAGAGAAAGAAAAAAGCAAGATCAGCCCCTTGAGAAGGGAGGGGGAGTGGCAGGCTGTTCTTTTACCACATCCGAAGCCTTCCGACCACCTTACTTTAGTTACTAAAAGAAAACATTTGCTCCCTCAGACACAGTCTCATTTTGCAAAGTAGGGGACGGGAGTGATGTGAAAGGATCTCGTTTTCTCAGTGACTGCAAAGGCTCTGATGGCAATGGAGATGGGGAACGGTTCTCTCCCTCATCTCCCCCGAGACAGAACCGCCGCTCACATGGGAGAGAACACAGACGACTGGTGAAAGGTGCTGGGCAGAATCAGGAGTATTGCCACAGTGGCTGGACCAAGCAAGTCTGGCTAACAGTGATAACACAGGCATCCCCAGGGCCCAGAGACAGCGCTAATCAGGAGCAGGCACCTCGGCAGCCACCGCCAAACCCTGCAGCCTACATTTTCATTCCTACTATTTTCTTTTCTTTCAAAATCCTCCAAGAAAGGAGTGTGGGCCCCAGATTTCAACACCTGCCTTGGCCGACAAAATGTATCTGCAGGGATCAAGTCGGCTCTGGACTCTCCCTGCAAAGGCATCTCTTCCAGGGACCTTCCTCAGGAGCTCAGTGGGGTTGGCAGCATCTCACAGATTTGGGAGGTGCAGGGAAAGATCTAGACCCCTCCTAAGAGGTCAGGACTATCCAGGAGCCCAAGACCATCGATCGGGCTGGGGAGCGGACCAACGAAAAGCCTCCATCCACTCACAGGTACCAAAGACCTCATCTGGGTCTTTTACTTGTTTTATTTACTACCAGGGCCTAGTTTCCTCTTCTTTTGCCCAGACTTGTTTCCCCTCTGTGAATCATAAAGATTTCCCCAGCAATTCCCATAATGCTGTCTCTGAATGCTAGGTCCCTGGGTGGGCCTCATCTGCAGCCATCCTAACCTGGGCTCTGCTTCCCTTTCTCTTCAGGGTATCAAGGCTCCTTCATCTGCCCATTTTGAAGGGTTCAGAAGACCTGGGGATCCAGTTGAATCCGGGGGCACAGAGGAGTGGAAAGAGGAAGGGCGTCCCTGTGAGCTGCCCAAGTGGACCAGCTCACGGCCCGGAGGCTGAGAGGGGCAGAGGGTGGACCCCGGAGTCAGCGCACCCCACACTCCAGCATCTGTCTCCCTGAAGTTTGAAGCCATTCCTCTGACACTCGTCAACATCCACCAGAAAGTGCACACTCTGTCCCTAAAGCCACCCACCCACCAGATTGACGGGTTGGTATGAACTCCCCCTGCCCAGAGTGCTCATCAGCCCCCACTCCGTGGGAGAGTGCACCAGCCCACAGTGACAGCCCGACAGTCCATTTAGGGGCTCAGTGGTGGACTGTCAGGCAGATCCTAATGATTCATCACCGACCCGGCCCGGTGACAGCCCAGCGGCACACAGAGGCAAACAGTGGTAGGGCCCAGTGGGACCTGCAACTCTAAAATCAGAAACTCACAGACAAAAGGGCTCGGGATGCCGAGGCCGGTGGGAGCGAGAGGAATCCCGAGGCTGGTTTCGTTTTGTATTTCCCTCATCAGCCTAATTGCTTGGGAAGCTGTGGTTTTCTTTGACACGGAGCAAGCAAGGGGAGACTCCCTGGTAACATGCTAAATCAAAAGTTGCCGATGGCGGATGGCGACACAGATATGCACATATTAATTTGAATTTTTAAGACAAGTGCCGCGTGTTATTAATATAATTGCCAGTTGTGGAAACGGTGTATTTATTGCGTTTTCGCTATCGCTTTGCACTCCGTGCTTCTAAATGGTACAAGGGGTATGTTCAGCTGGTGTTTACTGAGCCTCTGACTGTTAATCAGTGTAAATTAAATGTGTACTTGAAACCCTCACTTAAAGCCCAGATAATTATTTTTTGATCCAAACAGGACTGCCTTTTCCGGAAGGGTGAATCGGGGGCTCTCCGGGGACCAAACGATAGCAAGAAAAACCACTGCCAGCTTTGGGGACCAGCCTCCAAAATGACGCCCAGTAACTTTCCCCAACCCATTTTCCTTTTGGCGAAAGACAGGTTGTTTCTACCGAGCCCGCTGCGGCCCAGCCTGGTGGTCAGCCCCGGGCAGTGGAGCCATCGGGAGGAGAAAGATGGGTTGTTTCTACCGAGCCCGCTGCGGCCCAGCCTGGTGGTCAGCCCGGGGCAGTGGAGCCATCGGGAGGGCATGTGTGCAGCTCCTGCCCCGGACAGCCAGTTGTTCACTGGCTGTGAGTCAGCTGCGTGTCTGCTTCAGCCGTACATGGGCCACATTCCCAGGGTTTGTAGCCAGACAGAAAACGACTCAAATTGCATGACACAGACTCAAAACACAGGCTTGCATGCGCTTGTGTGCTTGTGCAGATAAAGACACACCTGTACACATGTGCATAGACCTAGCCCAGGACTCGAGGCCCACCCTGTCCCTTCACAACCCGTGGTCCTCAGCCTTCCCAGATCTCTCCTGGCACCAATCCACCCACTGTCTCCATGCCTCTCCAGCAGTGAGTGGTCTAAGAACACAAAGTAGAGAGAAGGAAGCCTGCAGACGGGAAAGGCAAATAGCAAGAGAGAGGCAAGTTCCAGTGAGGAGCTGGCTCTGGCCTGCTTAGCTCCCTAGATAATTTTCAGACATAGAGGCCCTAAAGGATGGCTTCTGTGGACCTCTTTTCTTTCCCTTCTGAGGACGAGAGAGAGAGAGAGAGAGAGAGAGAGAGAGAGAGAGAGAGAGAACACTATCCCATACCCTAGCATAGGTGAGCTTTTGGACTGAAGAGTTTCATTGATTGATTGACAGTGTTTCATGTAGCCCAAGCTGGTCTTAGAGTTGCTGTGTAGCCAAGGATAATCTTGAACTCCTTATTCTCTTGCCTCCACTTCCCAAGTGCTGGGATTACAGGCATGTACCACCTCACCTGGTTTATGCTGGTGCCGGGGATTGGATCCATGGCCTTGTGCATCCTAGATGCATACTCTGCCAGCTCAGCTATCTCCCTGGAACACTACAAGAATTTTTTTCTTTTTCTTTTAAAATTTTTAAACATTTTTAATATGAATCTTTGTCTACATGTATTTCCATGTACTACATGCTCAAAGGACTTAGAAGTGGGCATCAGATACCCTGGAACTGGAGTTGTGAGCTGCTGCGTGGGTTCTGGGAACTGAGTCTGGCCCTCTTTAAGACAAGTGCTCTGAACCGCTGAGCTGTCTCTCCAGCCTTACTCTTTAGGCAGCTAGGAGCCATGTCCATTTCCATAGTCTTCATCCAACAAGAAGCAGTTTGGAACCTTGGTTTCTCTCCTCTGGCCACTCTGCAGTGAGCTCATGTTTCAGACTGGTGCTCCTTCTTGCAGGCACCGGCTTCTAACATATTGTGCAGGCATCTGGAGCCTACCCTGGCTATCTGAGGCCGCCATCTTCTCTCTCCCTGGCAGGGCCACGGTGGGTCAAATCCATGTACAGCATCAATCTTGGACATATTCCAAGCTGAGACCTTGGCCTCTTGGTCTCCTGGGTGTCAGAGTCTAGGAAACCACCTGGGCCCCTGATCTCCTAGGGCTCTGGATGCTGCTTCCAGGAGAGTGTATCCCATCCCAGGTCTCAGGGTGTGCTGTATAGTTTTATGTCACCTGACACAACTTAGGGTCATTGGAGAGGAGGGAGCCTCCACTGGGAAAATGCTTCAGGAAGGCCAGGCTATGAGCCAGCCTGTGGGGCATCTTCTTCATGAGTGGCTGAGGTAGGAGGGCCAACCCATGGTGAGCACTGCCATCCCTGGGCTGGTCTTGGGATCTGTAAGAAAGCAGCCTGAGCAAGTGCGTAAGGCAGCACCCTCCCTGTCCTCTGCATCAGCGCCTGCCTCCAGGTTCCTGTCCTGCTTGAGTTCCTGTCCTGACTTCCTTCAGTGATGGACAGTGATATGGAAGTGTAAGCCACATAAACCCTTCTCTCCCCAACTTGCTTTTCGGCCATGGCATTTCATCACAGCAATGGGAACCCTAACTAAGACACAGGGGCTCTTTCCAAGTGACACCGACTGTGAATCCATTTCAGAAAAGCCTCTGCCCCTTTGGGGAGCTGTGCTTCCCCAAATCAGTGGCGTCCTGAATGGGCCAGGGCCTCTCTGTTTTAATCCATGAAGTAAACAAAAGCTAAGTTCATGAATTTGTGGGCTTTCTTTAGTGAGACAATGCCCAGCAAAATCTCAGCATAAAATGATGCTCCCTGCAAGAGCTCGTGCGTGCCAGCCTAGCCAACTGAGGCAAACCCCAGAGGGCAGTGTGGGATTAGCTAATAAGCACCCTCCTATAAGCCAGGCCACTTACTCAGCCTCCCTGGGCCCTCAGCAGCTGCCTGGTCAGTTTCAGAGAACCGGATCCACCTGCTCCCTGCACTCCTCATTCTCTGCCCAGATCTGATTCTGCCCCCATCTGCTGGAGGGAAAATCACTGGGTTCTTGAGGAGAAATCCTTGCTGGTAAGTAGACTTAGCTAGCTTGATCTATCCTAAAGAAAGAACTGAAGATTGGGCTTTCTCTCTCCCTAAGATCTCTACCCCTGGAGAGGCTTCCTCTATGTGCCGGACCATGGTCAAGCTTGGGTGTGTCTCCATCTTAACTCACCCTACTAGCCCACACAGCCCCACAACTACTTGCATCCTACACACACACACACACACACACACACACACACACACACACACACACCACACTGGCTTCCCACCAATCTAAAAAGGAGGAATTTACAGGCCAAAGGACTGGGGCGCGCCATGAATGCCAGCAGAACTCTGACTGAAGTCTTGACCACTCCCCTACTCTCTTCCATATGAGAGAGGTGCCTGCTCAGAACTGTGACCTCACAGACTACAGAATGTCTTAACAATGTCTTGGCTTTATGAAATGGCTTCCAAGACAAGTTGGGTCAAGGATGGATCAGGGGAATCTGAACAAGCTCTTAGGGACCTCAGAGATACAGGTGGGAAGTGAAGCTTCCCAGAGCTTCTTGAGCAGCTGCTGCCATGGCTGAGTGAGGTCCATCAGGACTCTGGAGTCTGCCGTGTGATGAGTCAGGACATGGCGCTGGATGGCATGGAGCCAGGAGTCTTTCCTCCCAGGGTATCCAGATCCTACCACATGTGACATGTTTAGTTCGCTTCTCTATTCTGTGATAAAACAGCTCTCACAATGTGCTGAACAGTGTCAACTTGACACAATCTAGAGGCATCTGAAAGGAGGGAACCTCCACTGAGAAAACACCTCCATGACATCCAGCTATATGGCATTTTCTTAATTAGTGATTGATGGAGGAGCGCCTCATCCATTGTGGATGATGCCATCCCTGAGCTGGTGGTCCTGGGTTCTGTAAGAAAGCAGCTGAGCAAGCCACAGGGAAGTAAGCCAGAAAGCCACACCCCTCCATGGCCTCTGCCTCAGCTCCTGTCCAGGTTCCTGCCCTGTTGAGTTCCTTTCCTGACTTCCTTTGACAACAAACAGCAATATAGACATGTAAGCCCTTGTGGTGAGAATTCTGGAATTTTGGTTTCTTTAAAAACACAAAAATATTGTAAGAGCATGTTTTCATTTTAATCCCAGGTGTGGGGATGTGGGCCTGCTTTGCAGCCGCTGACTATGGTTTGCCTTGTGCTCTGAAGGGGGCATAATTTTGCCAGCTGCATATACTTTCTGTGGTTGTGTGATGTTTGGAATGCTGGGGACTTTTCAGAGGGTATATGAATGCTAGGGCCCCAGAGGCAGAGTGGGTTGTTGGTTGCTTTTCACACAAGCATGGAGGTCTGAGTTTTCACACCCAGTACCAGGCATGGTAGCATGCACGTGTAACCCAGGCACCAGGAAGGCAGAGATAGGCAGATCCCCCATCTCCACAGCCAGCCAGGGCAGCCTAAACTGCAAGCACCAGGTTCAGTGAGGTGGGAAGGGCTGGAGCAATGGCTCACTGGTTGACAGCACTGGCTGCTTCTGCAGAGATCCTAGGTTCAAGTCCCAGCACTCACATGACAGCTCACGCCCACACCAGACAAACACATGATGCACAGATACACACACAGTCAAACTCTCTCACACAAGTCAAAAATGAATGCAGCATAGCTAGTGCCTGAGCGATAGAACTCACCCTTTTAAAAGATAGAGTAACTGAAACACACGCCTAACCTCCGTCCTCTGTGTGCGCGTGCACATATCCGCACACGAAGCTGCGTGCACACACACAAAGCACAAAACCAGTAGGTGTTCCGATTGCTCCCCACGAAGCTGGCACGTGCTGTCTCTGTCAGGAAGAGATGCAGGGGTTGAGGGGATGAGAGATGTGTGGCCTGCTTGCTCTCACCAGCACGGACATGGGTGTCCATGTGTTCCAACCCTCTCCTTTCTCTTCTCACGGAAACCCTCAAGGTCATTAAAAGTCATCATCACACCCAGAACACTCACATGCTCAGGGAGGAGAGAGGCACATGCCCACTGGGCCTGTCAGGGAGAAGATGGCGGTGCTTTCGTAGGTGGCTGGCTCTCCTGGCTAATCTGGCCAGCACGGCAGCTCCCAGAGCGCTAACTTTGCCACTGGCACACTCTTGAACTGTTCCTGAGAAGACCAGCGAGCTCATGGGGGTCTCTGAACTAAACAGTGGGAGGAATCTCCTCCAGGCAGCCCTGCAGCATTCTGGAAGATACTAAAGACACTGTCAAGCATCTGCCAAACTGGAGAACAAGAACGTTCTGTAGTAGATGCTAAATCTGGGAAAAGTGGAGCCCAGAGCTGGGGAGAGGCTGCAGAGCCCAGACTGACTCAGCCGTCTGAGCTACGTGAGATGGCTGTACTCGATCCCCCACTGGGGCACTCAGCACGCCTGCTGTGCTGTGTGACCAAGCTGCCATCACTCTGAGCATATCTAGCGAAGATGCTGAAGGCCAGGGCTACCCAGTCCCACCCCTGCAGCACCTCTGCCCTGTGGAGACGGCACACTTGCCGTACTTGCCTCTGAGCTCAGCCCTGACACTTTCCTCTGTTCTACAGGAAGAGCTGGGTGTCTGAACACGCCAACTACGCTGTGGTCAGCCTTTGCCATGCCACTGGGTGTCAGTTAGACAAAGGTGAAGCTGGGAACCAAGGTGGGGATTAGGGGTGGGAGTCCACTCTGCACACAGCCTGTTCGTGAGTATGTTCCCTTACATTTTCCCACCAGCGCTGTCTCTCACATCAAAGCCAAAGACCCCCTGACCCCAAAGGCAGGTTCCACAGAACTGAGAGCCTCTAAGTCCACCAGCCTCTGCCCCAGAATTATGTGGGTGCTAAAGGCGACACCCCAGAAGTGCCCAGCTCGACCTTAGCTCCATCACACATCATCCTGCCATTCATAAATAGTGACTGCCCATCCCCCATCCATCACTTTGGCGCCCTCAGCCTTGTCTTTCCTGAATCTTTGGCAGGCACTAAGCCTGGTCCATACTATCACTGGGCAGTGTTGACGGTAGCATATCTGAAATGGACCTGGAAATGGTCTTTCTGGGGCCTCTGAACCCTGCCGGCCAACTCTAGGCAGTCTCCTGCATCACTGCTCTTGGCTCGGTGTCAGCTGCTATAATACAGATAGAACTACACACAGGACGAGAGGGAGTCGATGAGACCAGCCCAGCGAGGACACACAACAGCCCACCTCACCCCCAAAGACCTGGGTCTGTGAGTGCCGGAGGCGCAGAACAACCCCACTGTTTTGGTTGGACCAGGCCAATATCCACCTCTCAGCTTCCCCACCTCCCTGGGGAGCCTCTGACTTGCCTTTTCGATAACAGAACTTCCTCCTGGCCTACACGTCTGGTCTGTAGTTGCAAACCAGGCAGCTTCAGGGCAGAGGGCTTGTGCTTGCTTCAGGCTCAACAGGGGAGGACCATGTTACTGGGATGCCAGCTTCCAAGCATCCTGAATTGCACTTGAAAATAATGCTCTATGTCAACTGGAACTAAGATGTCCCTCAAGAACCTAAAGTCAGATTTGGGGGTCTCCTCCTTTACAAGACACTGCCAAGCAACAACAGCCTATTCTAAGTACTAAGTTTCCACTTCCCAAACAGGCGAGAGCAGAGCGAACAGAGAGCGGCACAGGCAGCTCGAGGCCTGGATGCCTGGGCTCAGGTTCAACATTGGTGCACCTGAGCCCGGGGACTCTGGCCATGTTTCCTATGCACACAACGGTCCTGAGAAGAGATCAGGAGCATGAGTGGGGTCCAGTGTTCCCACACTGATTCACAGGTCTCCAGGTCTCCTCTCCCCTTCAGGACCCCAACCGACCAGCATTTACAGAGCACCTTCCAACTGCTACTTGAAGCGAACACACACGTGCTCACACACGTGTGTGTGCGCCACCCATGATAGCAGACTACAGTACGGTATGGGACTTCTAGAGCACATTGATTTTGTGAGTCACTTTCATTCGGTCATGATATACGCCTCCATCTCCCAGATGGTCCATCTTTCACAGACTGGGAATATTTGGTGAGAGGCTCTAAATTCCATGTGAAGTTAATGACCATCCATAGGAGAGAGGAGGACAGAGACTATAAGGATGGGGGTGCATAAGGGACACCCCAAAATGCACGAGGAAACCTGATGCGCCCAGGGGGGCCCACAGGAGACCCGCTCATGGCTCCTGGTAGAGCAGAAAGCTGGGTCCCATCCATTCTTAGCAGAGCCTAGCAGCCTCAAGCATGGGTCCGCTGAGATGGCGCTCACACCTGCATGATTTGTGTGACCCAGGGGGCTGTCTGGGGACCTTTGGGATGGCAGCTGACCTCTAGGTGACGGAGCCGTTCACATGCTGGGGCGATAGGGATCCAGGACTCACTCAGACAAATTAGATAATTAAATGGAACCCAACTATATACATTCACTTTGTAAATGAGATTATCAAGAACCTTCGTGGGCAGCAATGACCTCAGTGTCCTTGCAGCAAGGCTGCGCGCAATGGGACCGACCGGCTTTCTTCTGGCCAGCCCTGCTGTTGGCCTGGAGACCCAGGAACACATCACCCCATCCTTCAGATAATGCCTGCACAGCAGACACGGAAGACAGGAAGTTCCCCAGACTCTGTTGATCCTGCCCTGGGTAAGGACACATGCCCCAGGGCAACCAGAGGCCCCACTCCCGTGGAGGACAGCTGGGAAACTTCTCTAAGGATCCCAGCCCCGGCTACAGCACAGAGTCTTGCTCCACCTGCCAGGGGGGACCAGCTGGTGGGAATGTGGCCACAAGCCATGCTTCCAGCCCCTGAACGCCCACCCCTAAAGCGGGCACAGTGGCATATGCCTACCATGCCAGAACTCAGGAGGCAAAGGTGAGAGGGGCAGCATGGGTTACACAGTGAAGCTGTCTCAAAAGGAAAACCAAAGCCACACATTACCCACCATAGAGCCTAGTCTGGGACGGGCCAGCAGTGCCTGGCCCCTTTCTGTGTGGCCTTTGCTGTGCAGAGGTGACAGACACCTCAGACTCAGCAGCAAACTCTGCTGGGTGGCATCTTGGGATTCTGGATTCAGGGAGGAAGGACAGCAGGTGACTTCACATCCTGGGCAAACCTGCAAGCATCAGGGAGCCTGGGCATCAGGGAGTCGCCTGCCAGGTGCCTGGGGCCTTAGGGCTTTATAGGTTGATTCTATCAAGGCAAAAGAAGGAACCTTTCTAGTGCTTCTCCTTCATGTAATGTCTGCTGTTATGCATGGTTCTTCATGCGTGTGTACATGTATGTCTTTGTGTACGTATGTTTATTAGTGCGCACACATGTGTATGTTCATGTGTTTAGAAGCAAAGACAACCACGGGTGTCATTCCTCAGGCTCCACCCTTCTCGTTTCCCTTCTTTTCCAGATTAAGACAGGGTATCTCACCAGTCGGAATAGGCCATTAGTGAAGGCTGGCTGTGAACCTCTGGCTGTCCTGCCTCCGCTTCCCCAGCCCCAGGGCTGTAAGCACCCTCCACCACGACCGGCTTCTTGTATGATATCTAGGGATTAAACACAGGTCCTTTACCAGCCGAGCCTTCTCCCCAGCTCTGTACATGGCTTCTGTCCTTCCAGGTGAGACCTTGGGTTGGTGCTGGGGGAGGAACAAGAAGGCAGAGCAGGCTCTGGCCTTCCCTCACCATGTGGGCAGCAGAGCAGAGCCCTGGGTTTGAGGTGGCCCGAAACATCTGGGTCTCAGATGTCTGTTCCTGTCTAGTTGTTGAGGCCATGAGAATACTTTTTGTAGGACTAGCTCTGGCCCATCTATGCCTCTGTTTTCTCTTCTGAGAGTGGGGAGAACAGATCAGACTCCAGCCAGGGTGCTAAGCGTCTGTGACAGAGGTGGGGAAGCTGGGCTGCTTTTACTGGTGGTTCCCCTGCACATACTCTGAATGGCCTTCCAAATCGTCTCAACCACCTGCCCCAACCTCCACCATCCCGGATGGAGTCAGGGTCTGAACTAGCTGAGGGGCCACCTGGGGCCTGAACAAGCAGTGAGGGAATTCCACTCTGCACAAACATACTGGATCTGTGAGGCAGGGGCGGGCCAACTCTGAGGATGAGGAAACTAGGGACGGGGAACCATTTCCTAAAATTGCAGGGAGCTGTGTGCCCAAGCCCAGGCCTAGCTAAGATTAGCCCGCATGGGCTTGTTTCCCTTGGGAGCTCAGGCCCCCACTGTCTAGAGCTGCTAGGTCCTTGAGGGGTGAGTCCTGGGCAGGGTGCTCAGGGTCCCTCTACGGGCAGTGGTGGTCAGGCATGTACTGCCCAGGAAGGTGGGACACAGTGACAGTGCTTCTGGACCTCCCTCTCACTGTACCAGAGCCTAAAAGGCGGGAGCCATTTCTTCTCCCTGGGTTGTATCCACAGAAGCCAGCAGAGACGTGCAAGGGGCCCAGAGAGCACAAAGGAGGACAAAATAAAATGGGGGCTCAGTGGGTTAGGCAGGCAGGAGAAAGTCCAATTTGGGTGAGCATTTGTATTCAAACACGGCTCTCTTCCCACCTCAACATTCTTATGGGTTTTTCACTCCTTCAGGACACTAAGGAGAAGCTCGAGGATAATCAGATCAGTCTGTCTCCCCTGTTCCCTCCTCAGCCAGATCTCAGATCCTTCTTCTCCCACAGCTCAGATGTCCTTTTGTAAGTTGGACACAGACATGGACACAGTCTTTCCATGAACTTGACAACTCAAGGCAGAGAAAGAGAAGCATAGTTTTAAGCTTAGCTATTCTTACGTAAGGAGAAAATGAGATGGAGAGTTGAAGAGCCAGCCATGGAAGCCAAGCTGCAGCCCAACATCCAAGCCATTCCTCGGAGTCCCTTCTACTCTGGGAGCCCCGTGCTCCTCAGTCAGCCCCTGAGTCCTGACTCTGTCGAGCCCCAGCCTCGTCTGTGCTGATCATACTTGTCCAGGTGGCCAGGACACCAACAGGGAGGCCAAGCAGCAGCTGAATACCCGGTCCCATTTGTGGCAACACTGACTACTCCTGAAGGGGGAATAAGCCACGGTGCCCCTGCCTGCAGCTGCTGATCCACCAACTCACTCCCCCTTCTTGTTTTTATTTAAAATGACAGGCCACCAGAAAGACAGACTTCAAGCTTCTGTGTGCGTGCAGGAGCTCACCAGCCCCCTGTGTGATCTAATGAGAAACAGCCTATATCCAAGGAAAAACATTTAGGACTCCCTAACAGAAAAGCTGCTGCCGGGAGAGATTCCCATCCTGCCCCGGGGTGCCCTGCTTGGGGAGCCTGAGATGGCGGCGGCTGTCCCAGCCACCCTGTGCCCTGAGCTAACCCTTGCTCTCCAACATGCACTACAATGCGCAGGACTCAGCCAAGCTGTTAGAGTCATTTCCTCTGCTCAAACCCTCTGGCCCTTCCGCTGCTGCTTGCTCCCAGCTGCATGGGCGGCAGGTGATTATATGAATTTCCTGGGCTTCCTTGCTCGCACCGTATACATTCAGGTAAACACCGTTCTCTCAGGAGCAGGAGATAGGGGAACACAGATGTTCCTGGGCTGTGTGTGTCCACAGCAGACTGCACGGCAGCAAATGCCGATGGAGGCCCACTCATCCTGAAGCCCAGACCTCCTTGAGACCTTGTATGCTGCATGCTCTGGCCATCAGCCTCCACTACCTGCCTTGGATGAGACGCATCCCCTGGTTTGCTGTTCCCTCCACCAGCATCATGGAAACCCAGAAGTAGCTTGGCCAGAGAGAAGAAGGCTTCCATGGGACAGCATGGGCTAGGACAGGAAGGAGGCTTCAGGTCAGGCCTCCCTTCAACAGACCTGGGGGGCAGCGTTCACCCCAACTTCGGGGATGCGGCTCCCCATGTCCAGGAGGATGCTCATTGTTAGCGTGCCCAGATGTTTCCACTCGGTTCTGCAAATCTGCTCCAGGCCTAATACGTCGCTGTTTGTTCTAGAAATCAAAAGGTCTTGCCTGGCTGTGAAAGATGCTTGACCGCCACCCGCCCTGAGCCCCTCCCCCCTTCCTGGAGGCCCAGACCCACAAGTGCCCCCAGACAAGAGGAGGGGTGGATGCTATGGTAGCAGTTCAGTTTTGCAAGCCTGTGGAGCTCCCACAGGCTGGGTGCTGGAGGCCTGTGCTTGTCTTAGACCACTCTGTGCCCCTGCTACCGTGTGCCCCTGGGTGGCGGCATAGTGTGGCACACACCCCCCGCCCCAGTTTGTAAGGCAAAGCCCAGCATAGTGTATGCTTTCCTTCTTGGTGTACCTGAGGGCCACCGGCTCCCTAGCGCCAGGGCAGTTTGAGTCAGGCCAAGTCCTTCTCTCAGCACCTATGTGAATAACTGAGGAAGGCCTGCCACTGTCCCCAAGCTGAGAGGGTGGGATTGGTCTGCTGTTTGTGGAAAGTTCGAAACTTGTCTCACTTTCTCTGTCCTGCTATTTCTACTCCCTTCTCTCAAAAGCCAAGCTTGGCAAAGCACAAGGGAATAAGGCCGTTCATTTTCCCAGAATTTATCGTCTCCTTAACAGGGCTCTGTGACCAAGGTGTTATTCACATCTCGTCGAGATGGACGGACAACAGCAGCTCCTGGCTCACAACTCCACAGCCAGGCGGCCGAGGAGGGTCTAGGCCAGGCTGCCTTTGATATCTCACTGATAACGTATTGTACAATTAGATCAATTTGACAATTCCCATTATGGCTGATAAAATATTTATCGAGCCTTGGAGATGATGTCTGATCTCTGTGCCATTTGTTCTGCTAATGGGGGAGGCTGACGAGGCTGCAGACAGCGCTCCGAGCCGGCTCCTCAGACCCTCCTCCCCATTAGGTTTGCAAATTGCCAGCACCAGTCATAAATTACCGTCCAGCCCAGCGAGATTGATGCCGGGCTGACAGGGCAGGTGGGTGACTTGTGATGACATTGTTTCATGGAAGCATTAATCACGGAGGAAAGAGAAAATACCCTCAAATTGGCCCATAAGTCTAAATATTAAGGAATGAGAAGCAGGCAGCCAGAGGATGGCTTTAGCGAGAACTGGGAATTGGGAAATGAAAAACATTTTCTATTATTTAACAAACCATCTTAATAATTCCCAGTGTTTTTCCTCAGACTTCACTGCAACCCAACAGGCTGGACCACTCTGGCTGCACACTAGCCATTGAGGATGTGTAATAAACCTTGCCAGGAGATGCTTCTGGGCTGTCTTGGCTGCGGGCTGTGGCATGCTGAATTGGGGGAAAGGGAGACATGCCGGGAGAACGGCGTATCTGTGCTCCTGCTCAGCCGCCTGAGTAGCCAGGCCCATCTACAGACAGGCTAGATTTTCCTCGGCAGGGATGGTGTTGGCATTACTGAGGGAGATGAAGCATCCGGGGATCAGACGCACACTCCAGAACCCAGATGAGGACCAGACGTGTACGCCGTGGAGACTCACATCCAAGCCCCACCCTTACACCTGAAGAAGCTGCAGACACGTGCACACACATTATTGTGGAGCACCTACACTACCTCCTTCCCAGGCTGGGCTCTTCGGGTAAAATATCAGTGTGAAAGATAAATGGCCCTTAATGAATTGCCTCTGATTTAAAGTGCCAACGTGGTTTTAATGGCAAATGAAAAATAAACACGTCAATAAGAGAGTGAGAACTATGGTGCGGAGTCTGGTGCTCAGCAGAGCACTAGGGAGGGGAGGGAGGTCAGCGGGCTCAGAGCTGGGGTCCCAGACTCTCTCCCTTCCTAGAGGGCTCACGCCTCTGCCCATCGTCCTGGGGCCTCTGGGCTCATCCTGAATTTGGGGCCTGAGTGAGGCTCCAGTAGCCACATTTTGGCTCTGAAGGCTGCAGTGCAGAGTAATTAAATTAAATTGATGCTGTCCCTGTTTTGAGGCCACCCTTGATTTAAGGCCAGAAAAGGAAGCAATTAAATTTAATAAAAACCAGGTTCCTGAACAAAGATACATAGCAAGTGCGGCCGTCCAGAGACTGCACCCGCCAGGGAGAGGCCACTGTGGGTGCTGCCAGCACATACAGGGTTTGAAATAATAGCAATAATAATAATAAAATGATGATAATAATAAAATAATAAATCTCCTCTTGGGGCCTCAGAGTCCCTAACTCGCTGATTTAAAAGCCCAATCTCGATGACAATTTTGTTTAAGCCAGACTCCAACAAAGATTTGGAAGGAGATTTGTAGCTGGCCAGTGACAGCCACTCAGAGCTGACCTGTTTAACCAACGACCATGATTAAAAGTGGTCTGTCAAGGCTCAAGGTCAGGGTGCATAGTCCTCAGGCCACAAAAGGGTCAGGTCTGAGACAGGAAACGAGAGCCTGTGTGCTCTTCCATTTACCCCTGCCCAGCCAGACCACACTCAACCAGGAACTTTTCCCCTGGGTGGAAGCAGCCCCAGAAGCAGGCTGAGGCACAAGCATTTCTAAGGGGTTGTGCTTGCGGGCCCCTTTACTCTGAAAAATGTTAGTTTGAACAGAGAAGGACTAGTCACCAGCCTAGGCGAGGAGTGCCCAGGCCACTCCAGAGCTGTGGGTGACAATCCAGTGTTATTCCCCACAGCACCAATAGCAGCAGCAAGCTGGCCGCACTGACTGTCCCCAAGACATGGCACTGCTTACCAAGTCCCAGAAGGACACAAGGTGGAGGGGTCTGCAGCCCCAGCCAGTTCCACGCCTGCCGAATGCTCCATCCAGTGGCTCTGCCAGCTGCGGATCAGCAGGCACAAAAGTGAAAAGCACCATCAGGTTGCTGCCTGCCTTGGGTCATTATTTAAACAGTGGGCCTCTGCACCCCAGGGTCATGGAGAGCGGCCTGTAGCTCTGCTCCTCACACAGATCCTCAAGGACACCATGGATCTCCTGGGAGAGGCTGGAAGATTTGCCACATTTCCCACAGGCTCGGCTTCTGGGCAGGAGGGCACTCCAGAGCCGGACTGTGGCCAGCAGGCTGAGGCATCCGTCCCATCACCATGCAGCCCTCCATGCCCTGCATCCCCTCAAAACAAAATCCAAAAGTTGCAGAGTTGGCTGTGCTTAGGCTGATCTACAAGAACAAGTCAGACTGGAATCTCTCAAGTCCAAGCTCCAAAGTCTCCTCCAACAGCTGCCCCCTGTTCTGATCCCAAAGGGCAAAGTCGAATGCCCACAACACACGAGAAAACTGATGAAGGGGAAGTGAGAGCAGTACCACGAATGGTGCTCACCCATCGTCCTCCTCAGAAGCACCCAGAAACAGCAATAAGAGAGATGAACTGCAAGTCCGCCAACCAACCTATGACAGGCAAGCCTTGCTCAACCTTCAAAGCCTCTATACAAAACAAACCTACCCCAAAACATCCAAAATGCCTGGTCCTTACTGCCTGGAGAACTAGTTAGAACTTTCCAGGATCAAGTCTCTCGCTCCACACAGTGCTGGCATCTTGTTCCAGGGCACAGGTCTGCAGCTTCCCGGCTTCCCCTTCCTCCTTTACAGCCAAACTTTGCTGCCTCTCACAAGCACCTCAATTGGGGTTTCCACCCTGTGGGGGGTAAGCACAGTCCCTTTATGAGCATATGAAGTAAACCTTCAGAACATGAGTACAGGCACCCCTAAGAGTTCTGGGGCCCAAAACTAGTATCAGCCCCAGCCAGCCATAGAGACCTGTCCCTTTAAGACCCAGGACCTCAGCTTTGTGTATAATTGGTGGGTTTTTCTTTCAGCTTTGGTGAGCTGAGCTAGTTCTCTCTCTCTCTCTCTCTCTCTCTCTCTCTCTCTCACTCTCTCTCTCTCAACAGTGATGCCCAGTCACTTCATTGGGGTTACATATGAACTCCATTTCTAACAGAATGCTCCAAGACCGTTGAAGACAGGATTGAGGGTGGCAGTAAGAAATAGCAAGAGACATAAAAGATAATTAAAGATAATTTGAAAAAGTTGGGTCCTTTCCATTGCCAACAACTAAGACAAACCCATGGCTGTAACCAACGTAAAGGGAGCTGTGTCTGCCGGGCAGAGTCCTCTGCAAGAGGCCCAGGACCCGGACTCTCAGCAGGCTGCTTGCTGTCTTGTCAGCTCTGCACACACACCTCACTCACGCGGCCCTAGGGGGTTCTAGGGCAGCTCAGCACAGGAGGAGTGTCTGAAGCCTGTAGCGCACTGGGGAGCTGCTAGACGGCCCACTCAGAGCTGAGACCCTCTAGGATGGCTGAGAAGGAATTGAGAAACCGATATTCTAGTTGGCAATATTTCCATTAACTTCTGGAGTGAGCCATGTACCTGGGTAGGGGGTAGCCATACTTTGCCGGGGGGAGGGGGAGGGGGGTTGAGTGTGAGAAAGAAGCCACAAGAAAGAAGCCCCAAGGTGAGTCTCCAGATAAGCCCTCTTGGTTCAGCTGACTCCAGCCCCTGGCTCCCAGCAGGCCCTGCCTCCAAGCAGGGGTATATGCCATTGGCCTCCCAGGCAGCCACACTGTCCCTAGAATTTTCCTCACACATAATGAGGCTTTGCGGGAAGAGGCAGGGCAACCTGCTCTCCTGCTCAGACTCACAGGCTTGAGTCAAAATCTGTACCTTGTGCTTCATCTTGTGTGCTCACACAAGCCAGGTGGTGGCCAGGTCAGAGAGAGGAGCCAGGCGCCTGCTCTGGATCCCGATATACTCAGGCTGGGAAGGAGGCCTTGGAGACAATCACGGTCACCCATGCCTTGAACCTAGGCTGGAGCAGGATCCCTGATTCCCATACTGCCTTTCTCTGTCTCCATTTCTCCGTCTGTAAAATGGGATAGGACTCTTACCAATGCTCCCAGTCACCCATCTGCCTGCTGACCACCTTGCAGGGGGCAGTAAGCCCCTGGAGGCTGTGGCTGCTCTCTGTGCCCGCTCCTTCCAGACGGGCAGTGGGAGAGATGGCCACCACTTACAGCTTGGCACTGCTGCCAGTGCCTGGGGCCAGCAGGGGTCCACAGCCAGGTCAGCCCCCAGCATCCCTGAGCCTAGGATTGCCCAATCACCCAGCATGAGACAAGGGACAAGAGAAGCCCTGATTGCAGCACCAGGAGGGGCTTGTGTGCCTGAGGGTGGGGAGCTTCTGCCATCTCAAGAGCAGATCTGAGCCTGTCAGAAGCCAAAAGGTGGGGTGCCATTTGGGATAGAGCTCCTGAACCCCTTCCTTTGTCCATAGAAGCCAGCCAGAGCCAAGGGCCATTGAAAACTGCCTTTTTTTCAGTCCTGGAAACTACATGCCCTTAGGCCTTAGCAGCTGCCCACTGGTACCTGTGGACACGGAGATTGAGGGGGTGGTTATTGTGCAAACAAAGGCCAGTTCATCCCTGCCCTCCAACTCAGTGACTATGTAAAGCACCTCTGTGACCAGTGATGGTCCTGGAGGTGGCTGGGTTCAAATTCTGGCTCAGCCACTTCCAAGACTCTCCTCCCCTCCCACTGGTCCACCACTTCCTTACCTCCCCTCCTTAATCTATATATGAGAAAGACCTTCACCGCTCAGGCCCATGCCTATGCCACCCTCCCTCTTACTGGGAGCCCCACACTGGGTGGGGACAGGTGGTGCAGGAACCAGAGGACCCTTACATTCATTGGCATCAGCACCGCTGCTCTTCTGGGTTCAGCAGAAAGAAGACTTGAGGCTGGTAGTCCTATGGCAAGCCATTCAGGGGGCAGGTCCTGAGCCCAGGCCCCACCTGCCCGGTGTCCTGTGCCTCCTGGACAATGTGGGCACACAATGAGATCGCGCTATCCTGCACCTGGGCTTTCTGCCTCAGCTGCTGGGGAAACAGAAGGAAATCCTTGGGCTCTGCTCCCCATACCTAGCTCCCCAGCATGGCACTGCCCAGGCCCCAGGACCCCATCTGGGTGTGGTTCTGGGGGACACTGATAAATAATCTCAGAGAGGGCACAGGGAGACCCAGCCCGGGGACAAAAGGGCAAATTATGGAAGGTCAAAGATGGCTGTGTCCAGCTTGGTGGAAGTTTGGACTGAATGGCACAAATACCTGTTTCCCGGGTAACCCGACCCTGTAATTATGGCTAAGCCCTGGGCGGGTGTGCAGGGCCCACAATGCCTACACTTGGAGGCTGGGTGAAGAGACCCTTAATTGTCATTGCCATGGCAGGGTGATTGAGTCAGATGGGATCATGTTCCCTGAGCTCACAGCTGGTGTGTCACCTGCTTCAGCAGAAAGGGCGGCTCTGCCGAGGGCTTCGAGAGGCAGCGTCAGTTCCCGACCTTGGCAATGACTACTGAAGCACTTGGTGCATTGAATGTCCAGGGAGCCCCCTCCCAGGATGGCGCGATCTCATTGTTTGCCCTCAGATAAGAAACGCGGGCTCGTGTGTTTTCTTTCCTTGAGAAAATGTCAGGTCCCTGGACGGTGTCTGCCAGACAGGAAGAGCTGGGTGCGGAGGGGAAGGGCCTCTCTCAATCCACCCTTCCCACTGCCCAGGACCCACTGGGCCCACTCCCTCATGGCAGCTGGAGACTCAGCTCTGGTTGGGGCCTCTCCTTGAGGACTCATTGCTGGTCTGGGAATGGCTTCTGCAGCCCTCCAGTAGGCAAATCAGCCAATACTGTAGGGAGGGTGTCCTTTCTCCCAGCCACCCCTGACCCAGCTGGTAGCTCCCATGTGGACGCTGGGCTCTCAGGCCCTGGCCTGTGGGTGGTCGGTGGCTCCGGGCCACACCAGCGGCTTGGCCGCCTAATCCTTGACTAATTTGAGGCGATCCTCTCTGCTGGCTCTCAGAGAGGTGGGTCCTGGGTACCCCACGCAGGCTCAGTGGTCAGGCCTCAGTAGAACAAAAGGTGGCCTGTTTCCGCCTTCGCCTCAACTCAGCTTAAGGACATTTTTCTCATTTTTGACCAGCTAACGTCTTGAAAAAGAAAAATAAGTTGTCTGATCGTGTTAAGTTTAATCTTCGCTTCATCCAACACTGTAGGTGCCCAGGGCGGCTTCTCCAGATCAGTGAGGTCAAGGTCCTTCAAGGCCTGTCTGTAAACTCTCTGGGCTTGTCTCAGTCCTTATCCCTATCTCCCACTGAAGGGAGGCAGGTCCCACAGAACCCATACATCCTCACGGGCGACCCTGTAGTGGACATGGCTTCTCTGGAGCAGAAAGCTGGATTCTAAAGAATGAGTGCTTTTCTCCCTAGCCATCTTCCCAGCCCAGCACCCCTCCCAGCATGACATCACTGCTGCCTTGTACACCCTTACTCTTTGGCTGGCCAATTCTTTGTCTTTAGAAACAAAGATGGCTGCCTTAGCCATGGATCTCTCTTGAATACCATTTCTCTTCACCAGTCCTAGCTCCA
This sequence comes from Psammomys obesus, assembly GCF_907164565.1. Taxonomy (NCBI): domain Eukaryota; kingdom Metazoa; phylum Chordata; class Mammalia; order Rodentia; family Muridae; genus Psammomys; species Psammomys obesus. The sequence goes on along the minus strand of NW_026592710.1, from coordinate 1,520,057 downwards.
CTCTAGTCTTTTTTATATGTTTCCTATTTGCCTCGGACCTGAGAACAGCTTCCTCTCCCATTATGTATCTACTCTCAAGGTGTAGAGTAGGACACCTTAGCCCCCAGGACTCAGGTTCTAACTGCAGCTGGAGCTAAGGTGTTTGCTGCTCTCCTTCTGAAGTGATTGGCCTTTGGGGGGGCGGGGGGTCCTTGGGTAGGTGGATGATTTTCCCATCAAGGTGATATCCAGCTTCCTAGGGAAAGGAGGAGCACCTATAAAAGGCCCCTGGCCCCACATCTTTTGCCTCTGGCAGGCAGCACTGCCTAGCCAAGAGGGCCCCCTCCCAAGGCTCTCTGGGATGACAGGAAGTTCATAAACTGGGGCCAGCTGGCTTTCTTACCCCTAGCTGATTGATCTCCATGAGTTGTCAACTTCCACGGGAAATCAGATGGGGCTTAGCACAACTGCTTAGGGCTTACAGGGAGGCGACCTCAGTGACAGTCAGGGATGATCACTGAGGACGACTCCCATTGGTGGTGGATGCTGAGAAACAACTCTTGCAGGCCCTGACCCAGTGACCACAGAGTTAGCACAGGGGCCCTGGGTACACACGGCACAGTAAGGGCAGGTGAGAGTCTAGGTTTTGTAACTGGGTGTTTCTGAACAGAAGCTTCAAGGGGCCATGCCATGCTTCTCTGCCCATCCCCAACCCCCCTCCTGAAAATGGCCCGTCTGAAGACACTGTTGAAAGAACTCCTCAGGCCTGAAAATGCCTCACCCTACCTTGGTTGTGGGAGAAGCAGGCTTAGAATACATGGAGCCAGAGCCAGGGAAGGCCTCCCTCTTCTACACAAAGCTCTTCCTACTCGAGCTGACACAGTGCCTCCCCGAGACAGCTGCTCTGGGCACAGCTGGAGTTTGTGTGGTACTCTAGTGGGCAGTGCGGGTCTACATGGGAGCCTGGGAGTCACACTTGCCATGGGGCTGCTGTCTGATGAGACAGCCTTCCCTGAGGGACACTCTGGGCTCAAGACCACTCACCTGCTCAAGCCTCCAGCCAAACATACGAGGCTACAGAAACAGGCTAAACTCCCCTGAGCCCCACAGCAGTGTTTCCTGTCAATACACAGGGTCCTGTAGCTAGCATCGTAAGGTGTGTGTGTGTCCTGCACAGCAGGAAATGGGTTGCAAGCAGCGAGGACCCTGGATGTGTGCTTGGGTGGGCTGCCCGCCAAACTTCTTAGGCTGTAGGCCTTTGTCTCTGTTTCCCCTGCACCCACTCCCAGATGCCCACGCTCAAAAGAAGCTGGACTAAAGAAGTAAAAATGGCTCTATTTAAAATGAACATCTACTCTGTCAGGAAGCAGAGGTGTCAATGTCTCCAGACAACAGTGTGAATCCTCCAGTGTCACAGGTTCTAGATCTATGGAGCCATGTCAGAGGAGGAAAGATGCAAGACAGAAAGAGGGGAGAGGCATTAAAGATACACCTATCACCTCTGCCTGGCCTCTGGGGTTTGCAATGGTAAACTACACATGATGAGGACTCTCCCTAGTTCAGCCAACTGCTGGACCGTGCAGCACCGTGGAAGGTTCTAGAAAGTTCTACAGGGTTCTGAGATGTTCTAAAAATCTCTGTGTTCTAGACCTGCCCTCATGAGCCCAAGGCATTGCTCTGGCAAGGCCTTGTCTCCCTTCTCCTTCTGTTCAGCAGCTTCCGCTCCTCTGCCCAGGACACGGAGCTGCTCAGACCCTCCATGGCTATCTGCTGTGCACTTCATCCTGGTTCCAGAATTTACCCTTTGCATCCCAACATCCTGTCTGCCTACGCTACAGGGACCAGAACACAGACTCTAAACCCTAAACTCAGATAAGTAAGTTTAAACCTTGAAAAAGTGCCCTTAATGCCCATTGTGCCCTTGATTGCTCATTTTCGCATTATATAATTAGCATGTAAAGAACTCTCCCCTCTGAATTAAATGGCAGTAATTGGGTTTTTAAAAAACTAATTTAAATCCTAAACCCTTTGAAAAAATTGTCATTGTTTACATATTAAATGGACTAGCATTTAAGTATTATGGACTAATTTAACAGCTTGTCTGGGACATAGGTCTGGAGGGGAGGGAAGGAAGGGAGAGCTCGCTGAAAGCCTGGGCTTGGGGAGGGCTCCAGGAAGCAGGCTCATCACTGGGGAGCACAGGGCAGTGACTTCCGTGCAAGGTTTTCCACGTTAGGAGTTCTAGGCTTCCTGAGCCGCACAGGTTCCACTGAGGCCACCACCATACCTACAATGGGGCCATCTCTTATTACCAGGTGCCAACCAGAGCCCAACATGGCCTCTCCTTCTCCAGTGGTGTGAGAATATTTGCTTCTTGTTTCTAGAATTGTCTCGTTAAATTAATCCTTACATTGCAAGGACATAAGGGTCTCACTTATTTTCATTTAAACATTGACTGAAAACAAAAATGTCACATTCCTCCATGGAAGAATAAAAAGTAACAGAGCCTCTTCCAGGGTCCCCCCACCCCATCCAGCAATGTGCTAACATTGCAAGAGATAAAATCTTTTTATTTTCCCTTTAAACTCAAAAAATAAAATGACTTTCAAGTTTTCCTCAAAGGGGGAAAAAGTGAAACAAAAGGAGTGTTTAGCAGTGAAAAAGGAGCCTTGCCTTCCCATGTGTTTAACAGTGAAAAAGGAACCTCACCTTACCATGTGTTTTGGGGTGTCTGGCTGGCTGTGGCAGTTAGGAGCAGCAGAGTAAGCCACACACAGCTACACGCCCGGAAAGAAAGTGAGCCTGGCCAATAGATCCTGCAGGGGTCCAAATGGCTGCTTCCCGCTCTGGAGCCCCACAAAACAAGAGTCCAGAAACCAGGCACCTCAGTGCAGAGGTGAAGTCTGTCCCACAGGATAAACAGGTAAACAGGGGAAGGTGACCTCATCTAACCAAATAGAGGTGAAATCGTCAGTGGGCTTTTGAGACTTAGAAACCAGATACGAAGGTCCCCTGGAAGCAGAAAGGCAAATGGGACACTTTCGTCTCCTCCAAATTTCACTGTGTGTTAAACAGTGACAGGGTGGCACATCATGGGGGCACAGAAGCTAGTTCGCTGCTCCTCATTACACACCCAGTTATACCAGGATCCAGCTATTCCCTAGGTCCTAGCACTGGCGTGGCGCTGGTGTTTGTACTGGCCTCTGTGGCCACAGCTGCCCCTCTTCTTCAGGACCTGACTGACAAGGCCTCACTCCTGGTTGAGACCACACTCTCTGCTGAGGATACACGGAGCCTTGGGAACAGCCAGGCTAGAGTCAGGACAAAAACAGAGGGGCCTGTGAGCTTCTCACTAAGTTGGGCAGCCTCTGCAGTACCTGCCTCCAAAATCCCGGGACCCAAAAACCCTGGGTTACTGATCACGCAGCCCTGGACCTGCAAGGTCTATTCTGGTATGTCCCTGGGGCTTAAGGCCTTAACTCTTCTTTTCAGATGGTGGTATAGAAACTTCTCAGCACTAATCCCACACGGGGTGGGGTGGGACTTCCAGTTCCTGGGCCATGGCTTCCTTCTCTCGTGTGTTTATGTTTTCATGTAGACTAAGAATCCGTTATCTCACACAGAAAAACACATCTACCGACTCACACCAGGGCAGCCAGGGCTGCAACCACCCAGAAATAGCAGCTCACAATAACAGCAAGACAAGATGGAGACACAGGCTTGTCCTCTGGGGCTGGTACGGCAACAGAGGACTCTCCACCCAGGTACTGCCCAGGCCCCACAAGGCAGTTTGCGAGGCACCCCAGCAGACTCCGTTTCTATCCATCTTGTCCTAAGCTACTCATACCAATAGCAGTGGTAGAGGCTAGTCTGAGCCCTTCTGAGCTGGAAGCAGGGGGCAGGAGCAACAGCAGCATGGAGACCTTGTGCAGAGCTGGAGGGCTTTAGACAGAAGGTAGTACAGGGTCTGAGCTGGGTCTTTGGGTACACAGAGGTGCCGAGGACACGGTCCTGTGTGGATGAGCCATGTGTGTACCATGCTGCCAGCCTGAGCAGTCCCTAAATCTATTCCAAAACTTCCAAGCATTCTGGGCTCCTCCACCTCCCTGGGTGCTTCCTTATACTGCTTGCTCCTCCGAGCCACAAGCTGACTGCATTTTAGGTCCCTGAACTGAAAACCCCCGGCTCTTACTCCCAGGCCAAGTGGTTCCCACTTCAGAATAAAAGTTCATCATCGCAGCTAAGCAGAATGCTGGGCTCAGAATGATTTCCATGTCTTCACTCTCCACAGTCTCTCAGGGAACACCGTAAAGAATAGAAAGGCACAGAAGTAACCTCAAAATAGTTCGGATTCTACTTCAAAAGTATTTGAAGACTGCCAAATCGTGGGGACATATACCCAGGTCCCTCGCTGCCCTTCAGACTTTCTGGTCTTTGTTTTCCTCGGTGCTATGATGCAAACTGTGTTAGGGAACAAACTGCAACCTTCCTTTTCATTTTAAAGCACTCAGAATTGAGACTGGCTCCTTTGGGGGCAGGGCTGATGCTAAGGCTTCATTCCTTCAATGGAAGGAAGCTGGTGGCCCTTTTCTCTGGAACTGGCTACTTAGGTAGAGGTTCCAGAAAGGGTCCCTAGATTCAAGGAGCCCCTTGATAGCTGCTAGAGCCAGAAGCTGACCCTTGGCTCGGAGCCCTCCCCAGGGAGCCTCACACAGGCATCTCTGCTCTGGGTAACCTCAGCAGGAGGCCAAAGCCTACAGGCGTCTGGGCACTGCAGTCCATTCTACCTTTTATCCCACTGCTCCATGGCATCCCAGAATATTCTACATCCACAGGGACCCTTTGACCTTCCCACTCTCATGGGGAAATTTGCTCCTGCTCAGAGAAGTACATCAACATCTGCCCGGGCCGTGGGCACAGCCATGACTGGCCTGCTGACCCCCGGCCCACTGTCCCAGCTCAGGGGCTCAGAGCATCTGGATCCTTTTATAGGCCGAAGGGATCTGCTCAGCAGCTAGTCTTCCAAAATGAAACCAGAAACCAGGTCTAATCATTTGAGCTTGATAAAGACTCCCCAAGTGCCCGGGGAAGCCAGGGTTGGGTCGCACAGGCAACCGGTTTCCTTTCTCCCCAGACACATGGATCGTGCAAGCAACAAAATGAAGTAGGTTGGCTGCACCCACTGAGTTAAGGGGTGGGGGCCTATCTCACGGGGCATCGTCTGGGTAGGATGATATCAGATGTAGCAAACAAGAAAAGCAAAGTTCAAGAAACCAACATATATCAGCTTTTGGCAGAGTGTGTGCACCCTGTTATGCCTTCGAAGCAGCTTGGTGCCAAATTGCGGCAGGCGCTCCTTGCCAGGAACCAGGAGAGGTCAAGCGAGGATCGCAGAAGAGTGCAAAGATTTGTCTTTAAAAAGCACAGTGCTGAAATCTATTTTGGTTTTGCAAAACAAGAGACCGTCTGGGTCTCTCTCTTTCCCCTCCCCCTCTGCATTTCCCTTTTCAGTTTAAAACTAACATCTAAACTGAGTCCCCACCACCAGACTCGAACCCTACCCAGGAGGGCTGAGCCTAGTGTGAGAGGGGAACTCAGCAAATCTGTGCAAGGCAGATAGGCAGTCCTGCTAGGCTCCTAGGTACCACAAGAGGCTTCACAGTCAGGCTTAGGTTCACCCTGGGTCTGGGGAAGCAGGCCCCAACTCCTCAGTTTGCAGAATGTATCAGATCTATGTAAATAGTTTTCAGAGCATATCCAGCAAGGGCTGACTGGCATCTCAGTGCTCCTGCCCATCCCAACCCTTACACCTGAATCCAGAGCCTTTCTGACCTATTCCCTGCATCTTCCTGTCCTTCTATCCCGTATGATCCTGTCCTGCCTCAGCAAAACCCTCCTCTGCTTTGCCTGTGGGCTCATCCGGGAGGAGCTGGGGCCACTCCCCGGCCGGCCTGCATCCTGCTTTACTTTCTCCTGCCTTCTCAAAAGTCCTCCTGGGAGCCTGGGAGGCAATGCTTGTCTGCGGAGCATTGAGGGACTCTGGAACTTGGTGTCGGTCATGCAGCCCTGGGTTTTCAGGACACCTGGTGGCGTTGGAAGAATAGCCAGGTGATCTATAAACTCTCTCCTAGAGGACCATGAATACTTAATCTAGTCAAAAACACCCAGATGCTGCCAGCAGGTCACCTACGTGATCCTCATCAATCCCAGGTCTCACTGTTCCCATCTGTACAATGGGTCTGTCCCTGTTTGTCGGATCCCAAGCACAGGGAGGAAGGAAATGACCAGGCAGAAGTGAAGCTTCGGTTTCAGGACATCATGAGACAGGCAGATATTTTCCCAGGCTAGATGATCAGCCAGTGAGAGCCACAGGGACCCGCTAGGCCGGGAAGAGAGGCCAGCAGTGCCCAGGCCCACAATGGCCCCTTTCTCCCTTGGTTGATTGAGACAGTTGAGTGTGGAATATTTAAACAGTTGTATATTCACAGATCGCAAGACGAGAGACGATTACCTAAGGACGAGGTTCGCTGGGCGATCAATGCATAATCAGATAACTGCCCGGCTCAGCAAGGCTTTACGGGACACCAGCCACTCAGACTCTAATTCCTCCTGCTAATTAAGCAGCCTGTTAATTACTCCCGGGCCTCCAATGCCCCTGTCATTATGCCCATAACAGCTTGCTTGACAGCAATGGTCCCTGAGCTCAGGCCCCACAAAGGACTGGAGCCCTTAATGAATCAGAGCAGCGCGGGGACCTGGTCCCGTTGGCCCTGCGCCTTGCCTGTCCTGTCATGTGCTGCACTCTGAGGGGCCTGGCACAGGAGGGTCAGCACCCCTCAAGTGGACCAAGCAGGTTACAATGACATGGCGTGCTTTGGTAGCAGCCAGTAGCCAAGCTCCAAGGGAAAGAACTCTCTCTTTACTCCTTCAAAGATAACCCGGTCTGGAGCTGTGCACTACCCCGACTCCCACTCCTCTGGATGCTGGACCAGCACCAGCCACACAAACCCCTAGACGTTCAGAGTTCACCAGCCTAGTGGCTGCTCTGCCTTTCAAGGAACCAGCAGCAATGGAGTGGCTCTGAGCAAGTTGCCATGCCTCAGTTTACCCTGCATGATCTGTGAGTGACAGCAAGTGCAGGATGGGGTGGGGTGGGGGACAGAAGACTGCTCCTGCCTGGAACTGCCCTCTCCTTCCATCCACAGCAATGCCCACAAGCCCAGAACGCACTGGTCAGCTCTGCGATTCTCAGGCCCAGACTCAGGTCTGCATGATGGAGTGATCTGGGAAATACGGCCAGGGAGGCCTGGGCCTTCTCCACAAGGTACAGCTGCCAACGGTGCTAAGCACCAGGCTTCACTGTCCCTGCTGCTGCCCAGCCTCAGCAAGTCAAAAAAGTCAGAGGCTCAGGCACAGTGCAAACTCAAGCGCGGTGCGTTCGGCTAGCTCTGGCGGGCAGGCTTTTCCGGAGGCACAGAACCCAGAGAGCAGTCGGGTCTGAAGATATGTCCTGCCAGCGGGAGCCTAGCGCTGCCCAGACACCACAGCAAGCCATCACTCCACGAGCACTGCCTTCTTCCTTAGTCCCTCTTCTCCAGGGGCCTGTCCAGCTGGAGAGGAGGGAGTTAGGGGTGGCGGTGGGGAGCACATGTTCAGTGGAACCTGAAATCAGTCTTGAGATTGTTAATATCTCCCTACTCTGTTCACACTCCCAAGACAAGAGGCGTGATGTGCCGGGGCTACCAGGCAGGGTGGGGACACAGGCTTGTCTGTCCAGGGCCCTCTTGGCTAATGCCCTGGTGGGTTTTGGCGACATGGCTGGAGCTGCTTGAGTGAGCAGACCTGGAATCTAGTGGGGCTCCCGGACACTGATTTCCTACATGATACAGCACTTAGAGGCCACAAGGCAACAGACAGTGCTGGAGGTCACTGGCCAACCCAGCCTGGCCATGGGTAAAGAGGCCATTTGGGGCTCAGAAGTTAGATCTTCTCCCGAGGCATGGTGCTCAGGCTGCACCTCAGCCTAGCCTGGGCCTCCCGCTTCCAGTGGTTCTCAGAGATGGGAGACAGCAGGAGTATCTTCCTACTAGAAGATTCTTCCTCAGGCTGGGCCACCACCTGTCCAGGGGAAGGTCACTTCAACCCCAATGACAGGGGACATAGGGACATGCAAACTCCCAGACAGCAACCTTCCATGATGGTTTGGTAAGCATCCCAGAGGCCTTACCTCATTCTTTTCCCCCAGATCAACAGGAGTCATGTGACTTGCCTGAAGTACCTCCACAGAAACTTAAAAGTTGGTAGTCTTACTGCCTCAGCAAGGTTTGGGGCTCTCGTCAGCCACCTCCCAGGAGCAAGCAGAAAGCCCTCAAGATGTGTTGGCCCTATTCTCCCAGAAGTCAACGGCCGTAAAGACCTGACCTTTTGACCTTGCGGGAGTCCTAAAATGAGCGGTCACACCTTCCTTGTCTAGCCATGGCCACCTGAGAAAATCCTGGGCCTCTACACCTGACTAGGGAGTGGGTGTGGAGTCCTGAGGTCTACGCTGGAGAAGTCTACAGATAGTGGCAGTGTCTACATCACAGCCTGTCTCAGAAGGGTTCCAGGCGGTAGCAGGTGGCCCTCCCCAGCTCTGTTGACAAGCACCCTCTCCTCCTATATGCTCAATCTGTCCTGAGTATCACAGCTGGGGTTATAGTCTTGGCAGGTGCCCAGGAATACGCTGTCTCGGCGACTGGTCCCCCCACTGGGGACTGGTGCCTATGATGAGCAGGCAGCTCTCTGGTGCCCTGGCATGGGGCATGAACCCTGCTGGGAACCTGCAGTGGTCCTTCCCTCTCGTGAGGGCCTCAGGCTAAGTGATCAAGCACTGAGGTTAAGTGATGCCAGGTTCTGGGGAACAGAACTGTTCCAAAGACTCCATCCCAGACCCACACAGCCATCACAGACAACCTCAAAGTCCTCCCCATGCTGGGCCTCAGCCTCATCCATGTGTAAGAGCAGATACCAGGAGGGAGGGTTGATCCCTCCACCAGGACATGATAGATGCCTTTCTTCCCTGGCTACCTGAACGGCTATGCCCAGCTGCCCAGAGAACCAATGCTTCCTGGGCCCACGAGCGCCACACACGGGTGCCCTGCCTCTCAGCTTCTTCTTGCACTTGAGTCCTGGTTTGAATTTGCAAGGCTAGGGCTGGTTTTCATTCTCTGGCAGCCGCCTTCCTAGAGCCTACAGGAAGATTCAACCTGTTCAAAGTAGGAATAAAATAAAATGCAACAGCATCTCCCCACCCCGTTATTAAATTAAAAATTCTAGCCAGTAAGGGAAACTCTAAATTTGATTTCCTTTCCTAGGCTGTTTTTAGCACAGGGGGCTGAGCCTGGAGGAAGGCAGCGTCCTGGGATTTGTTGAATCAAATGCTTACTTTTTTCACTCATAGAATGACCCTTTCTTTCCCTGCAGGTACTTGAGTTTTGTTTATTCTGCCTAAACCCTACACTCTTCCACACTGCTGCTCAGAGCTGCCAAAGGGGCCCAGGGCAGGCCGGTCACCTTCAAGTGGCCTGTGGGCCTCTCAGATAGAGCTTTTTAAAGACATTGCGTCAGGCTTATGAAAAACTTAAAGGCATAAGAGGGGTTGCCGCTCGCATCAGACGTCTGCCCTTACTGAGAAAATGGTTTTCCTGTGACGGACACTCTAGGGCTTTCCTAAGCACGCTGGCCTCCCTGGAAGGTTTAGGGGGACATGCTGTTGCAGCAACTCGGCAAAAGGGATCATTATCCTGCTGTGAGAAGTCAGAAACCAGGGTGTCTCACAAAAGGCCTACAAGTCATTAGACCGGGTTTGTTTTTTCCCAAATGAAGAGGCTGGAAAGGGAGAGGCAGGTGAGCAGGCAGAAATACCTGACAGGCAGTCCCAAGGGTGCCAACCTGAGGGTGCCATATGCTGGGACCAGGATACAGCCCTCACCCGCCTGACCTCCCGTCACTGAGGGCAGGAAAGAGGCTCATGGTGCAGTGTGGTTCCTCTAATAAGATCCATACCCGGGTGCACATTCGATATAAAAGATCTGGCGATAGCCCCAGCCAAGACTCATGCACCAGCCCAACTGAAGGGCCTTTGTTTGGGGAGATTACAGTGGGGTTCGCTTTCACACCACGTGACAGTTCTCTCCCTATATCATGGGGTTACTGACGTGGGCCTGGCCTCTCCTCCCTCCCAGCTCCACCCAGGGTCACAGTCCCAGTGGTCTCAGTTCTTCCACAGAGGAGGGAGTTCTCGGTGAAGGGAGTCCTGCAGGGATGGGTCAGGCAATGAGCAAGTAAGGCTCACCAACCTCACAGTTTCAAGGCTGCCTTTCAGCCCTGCCCGAGCTCCCTGGACTGGCTACCTGCCTGCCGTTCACGGGCTCACACTCACATCCGTTTCTCTGCATTTGGAAGTCTATTCACTTTTCACTGCCATGCTTTGTCCCACACTTACCATTTCTAGAAAGAACTGGGATGAGCGAGCGTGGGCCTCTGAAGGCTCCCGCCACTCACAGGAGTCCTAGACCATGGCTGTTCCCCTCGGGGTCTGCTGGCTCCCTGCCACCCTTGCGGCACTTTGTCTTAATCAGGGCTGATCTTCCCTGAAGCCAGCAGCTCGGTGCTTTCCTTCAGGGGAGACAGCTTTTAAAATAAAAAAATTGTCTTTAAAAAGCAAATTCCGTCCTCTCCTGCCAGTACAATGCCACTTTCACAGGCAGACACATGCTAAGCACCCATCCTCGGCCTTGCTAACTCGTGCAGTTCTTGGGGACAGTCTGTTCAGGAGGGCTTTCCTGGACCTGCTGGTCCCATGCTGCCACAGGGTCCACTTGCCCCTGGAGCAGACAAGCTTTCTGCAGGGCAGGCTGTCCTTGGCCTCCAGTCTCCCCTGGTTCCCCCAGCCCTGCCTAAGAGCTCAGCACTAATTGCAGCGTTTTCCTGTACAACAGAAAGAAAGGAGGAGAAAACACCACTTATGTTGTCCCAACACGAGATTCTGACATGTTAACAAGTTTATTATATCCTGTTTCTAATCTAAACACAGAAGGAGTTCTGGGCAGAAGTAGGAAGCCGGCCTCCAACGGTTCTCTCTCGGCTGGCAGCTTCCCTCCTCCTGGTCACTATGACCAGGACCCTACGTGGCTGGGGTAGCTCCCCCAGATCCACTGGTCCCAGGTGACCCCATGCCGAGTTCACCGGCCTTTTACCTGCCCGTGGGTCTGCAGAGCCCTGGGAGAGAGCCTGAGGGCTTCTGGCTTCTCTTTAGCTGTCTCTGCCTCTTGTTCTTGGTTTTTAGGAGGTGGCATCAGACTCCTGGAAGCCTGATAATCAAGGACCAAGTTCACATGTGGAATGTTCTTTTGACATCCGGCAATCCCTCAGGTTCATGAACCTGGACTTCATGAGCTTCCTCTTGCTCTGTCTTTGTGCCAAGCTCCCGGGCCTACAAGTGTCCTTTCAAGCAAGGGAAGCTTGTATGGCTCTTTGCTTTTCTTGATATATCAGCGACACGGTGGCAATTAGAAGAATCTTGAACAAGTCAGTAACCCTGACCAGGCCCAAAGGGAGACACATTGTCTTTATGTGACAGCGTGAAGCAGGGCCAGCATGGAGGCATCCACAAATTCAGTCAGTCTCCTTAATTGCTTGGATTTCAAGCTGGAACTGATAACAGCCAGCAGCTGGGCTGGGCCCTCAACTTCCTACCATCCCCACAGAAGTCCCATGGCTGCTTGTGGAGCCTGAACCAACAGCGGGCAAAATGACTGCTTCTATCTGCCTGGAGTAGGGAGGCCCAGCATCCTGGCCTCAGTTTCCCTGCTCTGGGCCTGTTGGCACCTGCAATCCCTAAGACTCAAATTCCCCAGGACCAAAGGCAGAGCTCCCCCCCCCCCTTTAACCAGAGATGGCTTTGGCTCTGTGTGTGGTGGGAGGCCCTCGGGGGCTGCGGAGACTTACGGCACCTCTACCGGCTGCCTTCTCTCTCTAGAGCTCCACAGATGGGCCGTGTCAGCGGTGAGTGGGGACAATGTGGTGTGACCAAGGGCAAGCCTTTCCCAGCTTCAGCGGTGATGTCCTAGTTGCCTTAAAAGAGAGACCCTGTTGCAAGAATCTCATTGTGTAAAGTTAGCACAGGCAGGCACTCCTAGGTTCTCAGGCTTCGGCTTCCTCAAGGCCTGCAGACAGGCATCCTCTCCCCAGTGTGCTTGCTTGGTCAAGTCAGAAACACACATGTGAGCACGCATGCGTGCATACACACACACACACACACACACACACACACACACACACGAATACACACAGCATTAACCCCTGTCCTAGAAACAAGCCACCAGAAGAGCAACCCAAGTCTCTCAATAAGACGCCCCCAGGTCCTAGGCCAAAGAAACTGCCATGAGAACACTCATGCCCACTTCCACCAGGGGCTATTGGGGGAGACCAAGGCTCCGAGACATTCCCCCACACAGCACATCCTTCAGGAAAATGGCTCTCCACACTGAGGTCTGGAGAGAGGTAATTAAGCTGACCCCAGAGGGCCAGGCCTGCCGCAGCTCACCTATGTGCACACACAAAGAGCCGCCACTGTGCAGGGCCGGGCTGCAGCACTGTGCTAGCGTCATACAAGGCAGGTGACACGCTCTCCCCGTGCCCGGAGGGGAGCCCCACTGTGGTCCAGAGGCGCAAGGGGCTCGCTGCCACTGAAAGAAAACAGCCAGGCTTGCCAGGCGGGAGCCGTCCACACCAGACCTAGGGTCGATGACTGTCTCAATGGAAGCCGGAAGGCCAGCAAGTTGGCCACAACGGCCCTGGGCATGAAGGCAGCACCAGAGCGGAAGGAAAACAGGGAAGGACGGCTGATGGTGTCAGGGCCACACTGTACCCCGACATTCTCCAGCGGCAGCATGGCCCCACACTCTCATCACAGGGTGCTAGCATTTTCCCACACACTGGGTAGGAAGGGAACTTGCCACTGGAGCCACAACTCCTTTCTGAATAACTGTCTTTCTGCCTGTGAGCAGGTCTGAGCAAAACCCAGGAATGTCTGTCTTCAAGGGAAGATGGTTTTGTTTGTGTGTCATCTGTGTGTAAGTACATCTGTGTCTGTGTGGTAGGTGTGTTTATCTGGTACATACATGTCTGTGTTGTGTGTACCTGTATGTGTTGCAGTAATGTGTGCATCCATGTGAATACGGTATTATAATGTCATGCGTGGTTGAATCCATGTGTATACGGTATTATAATGTCATGCATGGTGTTTATCTTTCTGTATGCACGTATCTGTGTATGTGTGTATCCGTGTGTCTCTTTGTCTATGTGTATTTGTATGTTTATGTGTACCTGTCTGTCTGTATTTACCTATCTGAGTATATGGACCCAGGCCTGCGCATGCGTGTGTGTGTGTGTGTGTGTGTGTGTGTGTATTTGTATGTGTGTATCATGTAGATATGTAAAATTGTTTATATATATCATTTATTCATGTGTATCTATCCGCTTGTGTCCATGTATCTGTGTGTGTATGGTGTTCTTATTCATTATTCGTGAATGGGAGCTAGGAGGAGGGGCCAAGGGTCTGTGTGGTACCTGTGTGTATATCCATGTTGTACATGTATGTATGAGGATCCACAGAGGCTCCTTCTGCGGGTGAAGGAAGATTACAAAAGTGCTTAAAATTGGGATCTGCAATCCCCATGGAGCGACAGCCTTGACAATAGATACAGGTCAGGGTGGCCTGTGGTCCTAGCTCAGCCAATGCTGTTCATCTCCAAGTTACACATAAACACTCCTCAGACCCATCAGGAGTACTGGACATTCACAGTCCTAGGCAGGCCCAGGTGGCCTCCTGGCACTGGAGACCAGCCCGAGGAGTCCATGGCCATTCAAAGACTCATGACGAAGAGAACAGGAAACAAAAGCCAGCATGGCAACCCCAAGGGACAGCAGGGGAGGCATGGTTCACTGAGGCTTCAGACCCCTCCCAACCCTGCATCACACACACAGGCACGCACGCACGCACGCACGCACGCGCGCACACACACACACCGGCCACCTTCCAACCACCTCTGCATAGACCCTCAAACCCCTGGTTTCAATTGGCCTGGTTCATGCACGGTCTAATCCGATTTCCTACTCTAAAGAAGCCACGGCTATGACCACCGGAATGTGGGGCCAATACCCCTGGCCCCTGCTTGCCACATTTGTATTTAAAGTGCCCTTGAACCCAGGCCAGCCTGGGGCAGCTCACAGAGGCAGGGGTGGAGGTGAAAAACCAGGAAAGAATTATGCCAGAGGATGTCAGGCTAAAAACCGTGGCCAAAAACTTCAAGTAGAGCTGCAGAAAGGGGGAGTCCCCTTCTGTGGGAGCCACACTGCCCTCGACAGGAGCACTCAGCCTCACTGTACTATAACGGGTGCTGCCTGGGGAACCACTCTGGCCTGTCACCCACACCAGTAGCCGCTTCCCCCCAGCAGTTCGCTGGAGGCCAACCCTCTTCATCCAACATTCAAACTCCCTCTCTGCACTTTGGGAACAGCCTCAGCTGTGATTCCTGATGGGCCAAAGGACATAAGTGCCAGTAAGACAAGGTTCGAACAAGTGCCTCGCTGCACTTGGAAACATGTTGGTTGCTGGGCTGGCTGGGGCAGGGAAGAGGTGCCAGGATCAGCAGGGAGGGCCATAGCCTTATGCTAAGCCATCAGTTTTAGCAAGCAGGGACACCTCAGGGAGTTACGGGGCACGAATTGAGGACAGCATCAGAAGCCTGAGGCACCCTGTGGCCTGGGACCATCTTCTGCATTATAAGCCAGCCACCCACCCCTGCAGCCTGCTGTCAGTAAGAGCTGATGGCAGTCCCACAGATGACTACTAGGGCCTGCGTCTGCTTGCCAAATGGTCTCCTCAACTAGGTTGGCCTTGGCCTCTCTCCCTAACTATTAAAGACTTCTCAGGAATTTCTTCATATGAGAGGCCCTCCATATACATTCTCTGGACTTTGGCTCTGTTGCTACTGTATACATCATACACATACAGACCACACAACCGCCATGAACAGGCTGCCTGGGGTCCTTCCAGACAGTCTCAAGTCTGCAAAGCCCACATAGCCACTCCAGGTGCTGGGACACAGGGCAGGAGGCCATGGTGTTGGTCTCACTCCTTTAGAGAAGCCAGTGAGGAGGGGATGAGGAAGGTGGGCAGCCAGAGGCAAGACAGCTTCGAGAGACATCACCGAGAACCTATCACAGCCCCCCAAGTACCCCTTCAGCACGCCACCCGCCTGAGAGGCACCTCTGTGGGCGGACTGTGGGCCAAAGCCGAATGCCAGGGCCGGGGGCGGCTGTCAGCCTGACTGTGGGGGTTCTCAGAACTTGTAGCTTCTGGGGCCCCTGCAGGGTGCGGCTTCGGTTAGATTACAGGGAGGCTGCCATGGGCAGTGTGTGCACAGACTATCCCTGGCCTCTCTTTTGTCTACATAAATGCTTTCATGGGCCTGGAGCTCTCCTGCCTGATGGAGTATTGATTCTCCGAGTGCAAAGTCCAGCGTGCCGGTAGTGGGATCTGCTCAGAGCTGACACAATCCCACCATTTGTCATGTTGCCTGTCCTGCCGGGTTTGCTCAGGAGCTGGGTGTTTGTTTTACCCGCCACTTCCCAAGCCCTCCCTGGTCCTCTCTGGTGGACAGTAATGGGCTACCACGTTCTCACAGGCCCCCTGCCCCCTCCTCCTCCTTATGAGGCCTTCCCTAGCAGGTCTGGAGCTAACAGGGTTGGCTGTTCAGCAAGCATCCCTCCAAATTTCTGACTCCGGGAGCCACGTTCTGCAATTCCATGATGTCCCCACACCAG
Source organism: Psammomys obesus (assembly GCF_907164565.1). Classification (NCBI taxonomy): domain Eukaryota; kingdom Metazoa; phylum Chordata; class Mammalia; order Rodentia; family Muridae; genus Psammomys; species Psammomys obesus. The sequence continues at coordinate 1,504,208 of NW_026592710.1, read as the reverse complement.
GGCTGGCGGTAAGAGAGCACCAGAACAAAGCTGAGCAGAAGAACGAAGGGGTGCAGCCCCTCTCACACCCGGTCCCCTGCCCTAGTCCTGCGTCTGTACAGTGTCCCTCCACCCTTCCAGAGTTGGCCTGGGGACTTTTTCTGATGGGGTTGAGAGTGAGTGGTTGGTGGGGAGTAGGAGACTTGAGATCATCCGGAAGGGACCACCCACCCTGCTCTTCAGGTGTGTCTGTGTGGTCGTATTCCCAAGTGCCACGGCCTTAAGACAGCGCAGTCCTATGAGCGAGCATCTGCACACACATCTGTGTTTAAAACTGGCTGGCATTGCCCCACGAAACGTCGCTGCATGTTCTCAGTGGCATTAAAAACAATGGAACACAAGGTTGGCAGGCAAGAAAACAGAGTGTGATAATGGGTACTGAGCTCTGGGTACTGCCCATCCCTCCATGCTGAGTACCTGCCTTGGCCTAAGCATCTGTTGTCTTAATCTTCCTGACCTCTTCCTCCATCTGCTCCTTCTTCCTGAACTCACTGATGGTACACTAGCTGTGTGCCATCCCTGGTCACTTCCAGGCTTGGACCTTGGGCTGGAGGGCCACATTCCCTCAGTAAGCTTTCTCCTCCAATGATCAGCCCAAGAGCCTCCAATTATGGACCCTGACAATATCACATGAGTCTGTCATAAACGTGTGACCTCATCATTACCTAGCAGCTGCCCAGCAGCAAGGAGCCTCGGAAGCCCCCACCCGAGCCCTGACTCCAGCAGTGTGGCTGTGTGGGATGGAGGGGGAAGCATGGCCAGTGGCCGTTGCAGGCACCGGCCACAGAAGCACCCCCTTCTCCTCCAGTAGCTCAGTCGGAATTGTTGGTTGCCAAAGCTGCTGGTAGCAAGAATAAATACCCAAGTGAAGTCCACCAGGCCAGGCCTCTAACAGAAGGCCATTGGTTTGCATCTCCCGAGCGCCACTCAGCTCGTGCATTTATAATCAAATGGCACACAGCCTTCAGAGCCTGTGTGCACACAGGCTGGGGGCGGGGGGCTTGGTGACACTGTATTCCAGAGAAACTTTTAAAGCAACGAATCACACACAGGGCTGGGAAGCAACGCCAAGGCGGGAGGCTGATCCCTGGACACCGGGGGCTCGGTGCACGATTTTAAACATTTCTTAAAAGCGGGAACTTGGAGACAAAGACAGTGCTTTATTCTATGTCTCCGCCCTTTGTCACCAGGGGAGAGACACAGCCTTCCCAAGGTCCCCATCCAACTTCTCCTTCCCTAAGACTTTTTGATGTTGCCATCTAAATCCACCCAAAAACACAGGGAAGGCCAGGTAGTAAGCAGGAGGTGGGCAGGAGTTTGACGCCAGCCTTTTCTACTACTTCCTACCTAGATAAGATCTTAATCACAGCCCCCAAATTATCTGGGCTGACATTTATCAACGCCCGTCCTCCACGCCGCCCTCGCTGGGCCATCGGCCTTTCTTCCTGGCCTCCCTCTCAATGGAAGTTAATTCCGAGTACATGATTTATCTTGCTGGGGAGCAGCTCCGAGGCGGCCCACCTTTTCAAAGGGCGGGCCGGGAGTGAATTATAGCCGCGCTGTCCAGTGATTGGGTTCCGCGGGGACACAGAATAGGCAGCAGTGTGTCGCCTGATGGGATGCTGGGCCTTTTCAGCCAGTGAAGAAAAAAGATTAGGCCTCTGACGGCGGGGCTGACAGGCGAGCTTGGGGCAGCAGACAAAAGGCCGTACCTGAAAGCAGGGCCGAGCCCCTGCCCTGAGGGGGTGTGCACACTGCCCTGACAGGCTGTGGCTGCGTGTGCCCCATGCCCCCACCTTGCTTGGGCCCCCCACCTCCTGCCCTCTCCTTTCTCATCTCTCTTCTGCTCCTCTCCTTCTCATCCTCTCCCCTCTGCCTTCCTTCCCCTCTTCCTCTTCCTCCTCCTCTTCTTTCCTCCTCTCTTTCTGCCCTCCTCCCCTTCCTCCTCCTTCTGGTACTCTCCTAGTCTCTCACCCTCCCCTATCTTTCCTCCCTCCTCCCTTCCTTCCTTCCCACAGCAGTCCTTACGCACTAGGGTCCTCACAGTGCCCTGCCTGGCTCTTAGCCCTTCCACAAGAATCCTGCCTCTGTGTGGATTCCTCCTTTCCACAGCCTCACCCTCGGAAAGAGGGAGAATCCTGCCCATCACGCCACCCCCCCCCCCCCCCCACAGCACAGAGAACACACAGAGGCCTGTGAAGACCTTCCCCCACCCAGGGGTGGCAAAGGGCAAAGCCATTCCCTCCTCTCTGCTGTTCCCAGGGGACTTGGCAGGCAGGCTGGGAGTGTGGGCACAGGGAGCAGAGTGGGCCACTGGGCCCCCTAGCTAAGGGTGGAAATGAGGAGAGTGCTACAAGTGCATGGGGCCAGGCGCTCCCCAAATTGTCCAGACTCCTGTAATTGAGCCAAGGTAGAACGACCCCCAAGTTCACCGTCATTGCGTGTGTGCTTGCTGGGCCCCACGGGGCATCCCCACCGAATTTTCCCAGCCCTTACTTCCATGCCCACCAGGTACTTGTGTTCACCATCTTACTCAGAGTTGGTCAGCCTCGGGCCTCCTGCTCTTGGCATGCCTAGCCTTGCTAAAGACAAGAATCCAGCAACTGTTTCCATCAATACAACCCATGTTCTGTCTCCACATGTGTGCTTCCTGCCTCCCTCAGCCTAGCTAGCAATCCTCTGGCTACCATGGCTGCCTTATCCAGTGCCACAGGGACCCCCCAGACCAGAGATGTCAACCAGGGGAAGACTGTCACATCAAGCCACTCTCCACTCTTAGAAACGAGCCATTGCTTTTGTACTCATATTCGTGAACATTTGAGAAATGGTAACTACTAAAACAAAACAAAATGCTCCTCTCAGGACTAAGAGTCAAGGACAGATGGGTGAGGCCTGACAGTCGAGGCAGTTGGGGTGGGTGGCCTTTACTGAGGTCAGCTGGGCCTTGCCCCAATACCAACATGGACTAGAAGAACAGGAGGCAAGTGTGCAACGGAACCAAGGCCCACGTGGGGCCTCACCTCTGCTCATCTCAGGGAATCAGCGTCTACAGGATCAGCGTGCAGGGAGCCTTGCTGTCCTCCCAACCATCATGAAGTGAACCTTGTTCTCAGAGGCTGCCCAGGCTTTCTGAAGCCTTTTTGGTGCAGACGAGGATAGATTTCCTCATTTCATTTTTACCCAGATTCCATGTCTGTTAGGACTCCGGCTGTGCCGGTTTCCTCTACCCTCGCCAGAGATCTGGGGAGAGAAAAGGCTGAAAACTGAGGAAACAGGGTGTCTTTGACACCCCTGAGAATGCCTAAGGACCCCAGCTGGAGTCTGCTCTATGTGTGCAGCCCTCATGTGGAGAGCAGGCCACAGTCCAGGACACCCCTTTACCTGCCAATAACACACTCCTGAAGCTCTTTTCAGGGCACAAGACGATCGTTGCTCTGCAAACGGTGACTGTGTCCTGTCCATGGGAGTGCGGAGCACATGACCAGAGACCCTACGGGCCCCAACTGCAGGGTGATGGGGCTCATCTTCAGTAAGAGAGGATGAGAGGGAGACTCCCCCTCCCCGGCGCTGTTTCCATGGAGGTGGAGGCTGCTCCCTGAGGACCACCTCACCAGAGTGAACACACAGCCTTTCCAAGCCATCCCACCCTCTGCCTGGTGCAAGCGAGATGCCCCAGGAGGGCCTCTGTGAACACTAAGTACCAGACCTTTATAAAGCCAGCTGAGCCCTGGGCTCTGCAGAGAGACCTCACCCTACCTCTCTCCACAGAGCTGCTCTGATCCACACAGGAAGAAGGCAGAACCAGTGTCCCTGGTGGAATGGGATAGCCTGCCTCCCTTCACCAATGGGAAAGTCATACTGACAATGAGCAGAAGTTGGAAGCTGCAGTTTTCACTCCAGCTGAAGGTGCTGGTGCCTCTTCATCTGCAAAAATGCCAAGGAGAAAAAACACTCCAGGATAAGGAAAATTCTCACCACCAGAGACCAGTGAACCACGCACCTAGCTAGAACATCGCCCAGAACACACCCATTCTGTTCTGCTGTTGTTTGTATTTTGTTTTCCAGCACTGTCAGGAAGAATCCACACTGGAGCGGCCAGCATCTCTGTCTCAGTCCAGGGGCCTTAAGCACAGGGCTGGTGTCCTGTACTTTGTCCCAGCCTATGATGACATCAAACTTCCCTGGAACTGACTACACGGTGGCCTCCAGGTTAGTGAGTCCAGAGCCTGGCTGCGTGCTTCTCTGAGTTCAAGCCTTGAGCGACAGCAATACCTCAATCTCTCAGGACCTCCATCCACTCCCGGGGCAGATATGAGCACATGACCCAGGACACACGCCCATCAATGCGTTTGTTATTAGTGCGAGGTACTCCAACAGCTGGGCTAGATCCCCACTCCACACCACAAACAAATTCACAGAGGTCCCAGCCTCACCCCACACACTCAGATTCCCAGTACAAGGAGTAAGAACCTTTAATTACAGAAAAAAAAAAAATCAAAACTTCAAAACTTAGGCTGGAGTGCCTGCCTGGCATTGCTCAGGGTGCTGTGACAGTGTCTCCCAGGCCGCAAAATCAGAGTGTTGACAGCCCCCAACTCAGGGGTTTATCTCAATCAGGGAATCGTCCTCCGCTTCCTGTGACAAGCCACACTGCAGCTGCTCCCCAGACATCCTCTCAGACAAGAGCCTCAGATTTCTTTTAGGTTGACCTGTACTCTGTGTGGGCCACTCAAGAGAGCCCAGCCCCAGGCTGGACATGTAGTGGTCACTGCGTGTGGAACCAGGCAGACAACGAGCTGAGTAAGACCAAACCTCACCTGATTGAAGAAACCAAGACCTAGGCCCAGGGGCAGGCACCCCGATGGGAGGGGAGGCGGAGGGGGGAGGGCCCCACACTTGGCCAGGAGAGTTCTCAGGGATCGTGTGTCTCCCTAACAAGGGAAGGTGGTGCCAAGGCGTTAGTCCAGGAGGAAGGACAATAGGAGACTAGAACCTATCCAGAACGCTTTCCATAATTACTGTGTTACCCTCACAGGCTCACCACAAACACTGCCACAGGGAAATGGGCTGAGACCAGAGAAGTTAACCAGCAGGTGTGATGCGAAGAGGCTGCTGTCAGGGAGTTCTGTGGGCTCCCTGCCGAGCATTAAATGATATATACTTAAGAGATTGCTCTATTTACAGTAGAATTAGCTGTGCAGACTGACACCAAGGATCCGCTGGCTTCAGACCTGAGCCTGCTAATCCTTCCTTAAGCCCCATACGCTAAACCACCTGGGTGCAGAATCTCCAGTCTAGGCTCCTTGGGGCCAGGCTACTCTGGGTAGGAGCCACAGCCCCCATGGCTGCATGCGGGCCAAGCCATCTGCAACCCACCAGACTGGTCCCCAAGACCAGTCAGCCAAAACGCGGGCAGGGGTAAGGCTGGAGGGAACAGCGCGGCTCTTGCCCACACAGCACAGAGAGATGCCATCAGTGCGGCTCTTGTCCACACAGCACAGAGAGATGCCATCAGTGCGGCTCTTGTCCACACAGCACAGAGAGATGCCA
>NW_026592710.1:1495185-1498609 GCF_907164565.1 Psammomys obesus | reverse complement strand
AGATGCCATCAGTGCGGCTCTTGTCCACACAGCACAGAGAGATGCCACCCCCCCCCACAACCCTGAGTAATAGAGTTGGTCCTTGTAAGACCCTGGGTCCTCCTCTGAGGTCAGGGTAACACAAGACACCAAATCTCAGTGACACCCACTGTCCTTGCCCTGAGGGATTATGGGAAGGGCTATGCTGGAGGGAATAGGCAGCCATGGTACCATACCTGTCTACCAGGCAGTAACACCTGCTGGACCACAGCTGGCCTCTGTACCTCTGCTGCCCACCTGTGGCGGCCCAGCAAGGGCAGTGCCGCCTCCCTAATGCCCACTTGGACCCTGCAGCTCGGCAAAAGTGTCCCCTTCCTATGTCAATCCTGGCCATCCACTGGTATTCAGGAATAAGAAGAAACAGATCCCTCTCTACAACCCACCAGCACTTCCTGCCACTCCAATCCCCTGGCCCCTGCTCCTTCTGTGCACCCCAAAGCCTAGCATCACACCCACCTGTTTCACTCAACAAACAGAACTTGACTCCCGCTCCTCCCTTGCTGAAGGCCATCCCTGCGCTAACCCCTGGAGCAAAGCAGGTCTGCCTTGTACAGCCATGGGCCCTCCATTCTGACCCTTCCCCTCCACGGCCTCCTGCCCCCACTGATAACCAGGTTCTGGAGGCACCAGGCTCTCCTCAACCCCAAGGTTGCCTCTCCTCCTCTCTGCTACACCAGCCCCTGCCTTTAATATCCCGTGTCCTTTCTTCAGGTTCCAGGCAGAATGATCCATCATCCCAACTCATCTGAAGAGCCCAGCTCCTGTCGCACAAACATTGCCTGCCTCCCACACAGAAGCAGGTGCAGGCCTGGTTTCCGGTCTGCTGGGCTGCTCTCCCCAGAGGATGAGCTCTGCTCCCCCCACCCCACCCCCCGCTTACCAAAATGACTGCATCACTGTGCTAAAAGTGAGACAGGGCTGGCCCGCCTTGGAAGGAGACTTCCCAAGGCAAGAGGGGTCTTACTCCAGTCCCTTCTTGGCCCTGGGTCCTGTACCCAAGGGCCTATCATAGAAAACCAACAGACAGTAACTTCCTGGGGCCTACTCTACACTCACACCGTACGGACACAGTCAAGGTGATTTTCAGGGTCACTGGGTACGACTGGGAGAGGTTTCGGTGCTGTGTTGGCCTGTGGACTGACCCTGCTGCCCTGGGCATCTCCCAGGGTGCTGTCCCTATATGAGGAAGAGAAGAGGAAGGACGCTGTAAACAGAAGTGGCCTCCTCTGGCCTCTTTCTCAGGGACCTGAAGCCAGGCTCCCGAGCAGCTAATTAGCATGCTGTTTGGGCCTGAGTTAGGAATGTAATTACTGTTGGAGGCAGAGCCCGCCCAAGGAATGCATTCTGAAGGTTACCATAGGAATCCAAGGGCTATTCATCCCGCAACACTAATCACAGTCATAAGGAAGGGATTGGGGACAGGCTGTAGGTTAACATCTGATGAGATGCCCCTGAACAAAGCCCCCGGCACTTGCTCCTTAACCCTTTGGGGTCCAGAGTGATGACTGTCTAAAGGGCCCCTTGGTCAGGTCCAACAACCAGGCCCACCCCTGCTTCCTCTGCTGGGTCCTGGAGAGAGACAGGTCCCGGCCTCTGAGGACCTGCCACCAAAAGTAATGCAGGAACAGGCTAGCCGGCTCTTGACCTTCAGGAGACTGTTGGGCAGCAGAGGCCCCTCCCGTTAGGGAAGGCTTACTTCCTTTGCTTGTGAGAGGGCAGCTCTCTGGAATGGCCCTAAATTTCCTACCTCCCAGGTGTTCTTAACTGGACCCCCAGTTATATACTGTATATATAATACTGCTCTGTCCTGTCCTTGACTACAAGGGCCACGTACTCCAACCTGTGCCCTCTCACCTCAGTGAACACTCATCCCTCATCCTTCACGTGTTCAGCACAAGTGCTGAGCACCAACTGTCCGGAACAAGACCCTCCTCCTTGTCCCTCAGGGGTCACAGACTTTTGGCGGGAATGACCACAGCTTGGAAATGCTCAGCTAGGAACAGAATGGCACATGTAAGAGGGGGTTCATGGGTCCTAACCAAAGATGGCGTCACTGGGGTGCAAAAGCCAGGATGCTCTCCTAGGTGGTAGGAGCTAGGGCTCAGAATCAAAGGGTAACCCCTAGGGCTGAGCTCCCAGGAACTTTGAGGGGTGGACCTCAGCCCCTTCACTTGGGTGGGCTTAGGGCTGCTTAAGCACCATCTTTAGCATAAATCTCCTTACTCTCTAGAGCAGGCCCCCAGGAAACCCCTTGTCTCCCCCTGGAGAGATGCACCAGGGATGACACACACAGGAACAATGTGAGCATGTGTCTTCTAGTGTCTCCCAAGACCTTCCAGAACCTCGCAAGGACAGCATCTCCTGGCTGTTTGCCAGCCTTTTTTCCTGCGGTGCTGCCTCCCTGGTCCCCACAATGCTACTTGTTAGCTGGAGTCTTGAAAAGAGTGGCAGGGTAGAGCACGCACTTACATCCCAAGCTGCACTGCTCTCTGCAGACCTTGGGGAACCAGCCTCTGTGGGAACCACCATTCAGTGGTGGCCTAACTGTGTTATCAACACCAGGCCACAAGCGGGAGGAAGGCAATTTGTTTGTGAATTTTGCCCTTTGTTATGGAGAGCTGCTGGGTTTTAAAAAATTGTAAAGGTTTGAACTGTTAACTCCCAGGGTAGTCCCGCCCAGTGGATGGGGAAGTTGTGGATGTGTTTATTTCTTGAAAAAAAAAAAATACAGAATTGCTGTTAAGTAGCCGTATGCAAATTTCCTGGGGCCTGTTGATTTCATTCCCTTGAAATCTTATTGAAAAGGATCAACCCCACAAAATGGGAAAAATTGTGCACTCCAGCACTGATTTCCTCAGACGCTTCCAGGCTGCAGGCCTCTCTTTGAAATCGGTTGGATCCTTTCAGGAAATTGTGGGGGTTGACTACAGCTTTCTCACCCTCCAACCCTGAACCCCCATTCCTGAGAGGCTCAGATGACCCACGCCCCCACAGGTGTTCTATATTGCCCCTGCAGGCCCTCTGCCAGTAATTTTAGGGGTAGAGGATGCATTAAGACAGTATAGAGAAAGGTGGCTGTAGAGTCAAAATGAAGCAGTCACAAGTCACGAGAGAGTCACGGAGGGTACACTGGGGTGGCCGAATCATGTTCCCCAAAATTCCCGTATTGCAGGTCTTACCCTCAGTATCTAAGAATATGACTGTTGGGGGGTATTTATGTGGATGGTTACATTAAAATTGATCTTTAGGTGGCCAAGGTCTGTGGCTCAGGACACAGATGCACAGGACAACAGGTAGACACAGGGCACCGTCTGTGAGCCAAGTAGAGTAGTGTCACAAGACACAGACAACAGGTAGACACAGGGCACCGTCTGTGAGCCAAGTA
>NW_026592710.1:1477308-1495175 GCF_907164565.1 Psammomys obesus | reverse complement strand
AGAGTAGTGTCAGCAGACACAGACAACAGGTAGACACAGGGCACCGTCTGTGAGCCAAGTAGAGTAGTCAGCAGGCACAGCCTGCCATATCTTAATTTTGGACTTACAGCCTCCGGACTTGAGACTATAATAAACCCATAGGTTTAATGCCCAACTATGAACATAAGGGGAAAGGCCAAAACTCCCATCATCCACCACAGTCCCAAGGCAGGCTATGTCAGAGAAGAAGGGCACAGCCAACCTTCCCACCCCCGCCTGGGATGCTCAGAATTCACACCAGCACATCCATCCCACCCGAAGACACCTGAAAGTGCTGTCTTCAGCTTCACTTGGAGGGTGGGAAGCCCAAGGGCGTTTAGACAGCTTCCATCACTGCTGTCTGTGGAGAAGCAGGGAGATAGGCAGTAACAGAACTGCGTGTGCCCAGCACGTCCCCAGAGAGGCTGGAAGCTGGCCAGACGGAGCCCAGAGCTCCTGGACCACGACAGCAGCAGCTCTCAACCTTCCACTGCTGCAGCCCCTCAGAGTTTCTAATGTGGGGACCCCAACCCTAAGATTATTTCATTACTACTTCATAACTGTAATTTTGCTACTGTTATGAATCACAGTGTTTTCTGATGGTCTTAGACAACACCTGTGAAAGGGTTGTTCAACCCAAAGAGGTTGAGCCCCACAGGTTGAGAACTACTACTCTAGGGTCTCACAGGGTCCCAGTGTGGGCTGTGCCTTGTCTCCCATCCTTGACAAGCTCTGGCTCTGCCTTGGATGTGCTCAGAGACCAGTAACAAGCCAAACCTCTTTGAAAGCATTTTCTATTATTCCTGAGGACAACTAGAGGTATCTTCCTAGCTAAACGTCTTTCCCCACATATGTTAAAGCTCATGAAAAGGGAGCGTTCCATGCTCAGAGCAGAGAAAGCCAAAAATCGGGCTTGTATCCAAACCTAGTGTAGGGCTAGTCAGGGCTCAGGATGGCCTTGGGCAGTTCCTCACCTGCTCCGTACCTGGAAGTGTCTTCTCTGCTCCCTCAGCTTCCTTTTGGGGGGCATTTGTCTGTCCTGGTGATTCTGTGTATAGGTGGGCTGGGGTGCGCCTCTCCGAAGAACATACAGGGAACAGCTAAATGCAGCCAAAACTCGCTTCACTTCTTCCCTGCTAGCCTCGCCTTGCGCCACCTCACCATGTGTATGTCCTGGACTCACTGTCTTCCTGCTCTGAGCTGTGTGTTCTCAGACATGTCTTGGGAGTATTGGGAAAGACTCTTGAGGCTCTGGTCTGGCTGGGGGGAGTCCTCCCCAACTCTGCCTTTGACTGCTCTGTGGGATGGGTTTCTATTTAAAAGATGTCAAGTTCTGGAAAACCACTGGACCTCCTTCTTCCCATGAAGCATGGACAAGGGTTGCACTGCCTGGCCAGCAGAGACGGTGCCCAGCCCACAGCTCCCCTGTTCGGTCTCACTAGACTGTGGGAGGCTGGAGAGAGAAATGAGGCAACTTCCCAGCTCTGCCCATACTGATGTCATCACACATACAAAGTTCCAGCCATTGCCTGTTGAACTAGGCTAGCTCTCTTCAGCCTAAATTCTTACTGCTGGCCTCCACTGCCCTTTGGTGAGTGCAGTCTTTTATTCCACGTGCCTGCAGCAGAAATCCCCCCTGGCTCTAGGCCCCTCTGTGTGAGTTACTTGGGGCAGATGATGGATAGACTCAAAGTAAGCCCACTCTTTTCTGCCAGGACCGCCGAGGCCTCACCAGCTGCTGGCCTTGGCTTCCCCGAAGGCCGCTGCTCCCCCAGCCGTTTGGAAGGTGCCTGGACGTCCACTCGGCCTTGTGGTACGGCCGCCCATTCAGCACAGATAAGCCCTTTAGAATCAAGGGGGAATTTAATTCAGTGCCTGAGTGACAGCACGAAGATTTATCCCCTGGCCAGACAATACAGCCCTGGGGCTTTAATCTCCCCCAGACAATGCGCTGCTTCTCGGCCCTCATCGCAGCTTTCCCACGATGGCTGCTGATTAGCCGAGGTGCGTTGGATGGAAGCCACTATCTCTCAAGGAAGTGTTTGCTCCTCCGCCCAGGGCTGTGAGGAGGAGAGAGCCAAGCTATCTCATCCCAGCATATCAGGGGACATGGCAAGAAAGTCCCCTGTGCCCCGCAGGGTGCAAGCCATGAAAGATCCATGCCCCTCAATTCCAACTACATTTTCCACGAGGGAGCAGCTCCTGCTGCTGAAGACGTCACTGTCCTGCCCCCTGAGCAAGGTCAGAATGTCAGGCAGGTGACTCCTATCATGGAAATCTTGAAGCTAACCCCTTCCCGCCCTCTAGCCTTGCTTGGTCTCCACCTCCTGAAGGGATGTTGAGTACAGTCTTTGTGACCTATGTCACCTCCTCCCTTCTTCAGGACCACAGGAATCCTCCCTTCCCCATCTTCCACAGTCCAAGGCCACTCCAGGCAAGGCCTCAGATTCACAGCACCTATCATGGATACCTGACGAAAACCCCCTCAGTCCTCCTCACAAGGATGCTCACTCATCTTCCCAGCCCAGAAATACCAGCAGCGAAGGGGCTCCAGGAAGATGGAAGGTGGTAAAGGAAGACAGTTGTGAGTGTCTCATAGGAAAATCTAGCCTGCTTCTCCAAGGCCTTGAGACGCTTCAGGACCGCTGTGGAGGATTTGTCCCTGGAAGGAGAGTGGCAATCGGTGTACAGACGCATACGTGAGGCGGTGTCAAGGCTGCTGTGCGCTACTTTGTACAGGAACAACCGTGGAGAGCACGTAGGAATCATTCCCACTGCTGACAGGACTCACGGTCCACTCAGAGCTGTTGCGTCTGTTGCGTCTTCCTCACTTGATGCTCCTCAGTGCGGCCCTGGACACCACCTGTCCTTGACCATATGGCCGCAGCTGACAGGGCGCTGAAGCCATTGGATCTTCTAGATCTAGCTTCTGCAGACTGCCCTCCTCCCTTATCTCTTCATCCTGAGAGGCCTCTGCACACAGCCCCAGCGTGGGCCCCGGAAACATGCTCTGCAGAGGATGGTCCCTGAATCCCATGGTCGTCTGCTTCTGCCCCAGCTGGCTCAACTCAAGGGTGCTACTGTGTTCTCAAACCCTTAAAGACCCCCACCTCCTGCTCGGAGCTCTGACCAGTGCTGTAGGAACGGCCTGTCCTTGGAGCCAGCAAGCAGAGGGATGCAGTAAAGAACCTGACAACAGTAAGCAGAGCAGCCGGCATGCGTAATTATCACACACAAGGACAACTCCAGAGGAAGACCCCAGATCACGCAGGAAGCCGTCCTCCTGGGAAGATGCGCCTGCCTAGCTGTCCCTAGAGCAATCCCCCCTTTTCACAAACTTGTCTCTCAGCAGAAGCTAGCTCTGAAGCTCACTGCGCCCCCACATACACTACGACTTGACTCTGCCGTTACCTCTCAGGGGCAAGTCCATGTCAAAACAGGGTGGTCACCGCCCTGCAGGACGACAGGAAGAGGCTGAGCTGCCATGCAGGAAGGTTTTGTAGTCTAAAATCTAAACCATGAAAGATGGTCAAAATACAAAGAGCATGAGTTTCATTCAGTGAGCACATATTTTAGAGAAAATGGGGGTTTCTTCTTTTTAAAAAAATCTGCTTGAGTATGTCACATGTGCCTGTATGCTCTAAGGATGTCAGAGGTCATCCTTGGGCCTCAGGCCTCACTTTCCACCTTGCTTGGGACAGAGTCTCAACAAGATTGTTCAGTACTGCACACTCCAGGCTTCCGGGGGCTCCTGTCCCTCACACAGGGGTGCTGGAATTGCATGTGTGTGTGTCACCTGGCTTCCCATGGTTCTGGGATCAGAACACAGCACCTCATATTTGTGTGGCTGTGTCTTATGCCAGAGTTATCTCCACACTCAGGATCTCCTCTTTGAACAGCTGTTTACGAATGGAAGAAGCTTGTCCAACGACAGCGGTTGCAGTGCTGTGTAGGAGCCCAGCACGCTCTCAGCCTGGGCACGTGCAGAAAGGTGTTTCAGACACCCAGCTTGCTGCTGCTCTGTCTTGCTTTCATGCTTACAAAGCTCCTCCAGGCTGGGGCTCAGGCTCCTGTGAGCCATCAGCTCCCACAATACACAGTCTTCCCTCTACTGGGACAGCGGGGCTTCCTCTATGCTGTCCACTCCTGAAGACAGGTGCTTGACTCAGATCTTGGATCTGTACAGCTCAACCCACAGTGGCCAAAAGCCTTACTTTTAGTCTACCCCATGAGGTATGGCAGCCAAGCTGGGGTGTAGCTTCTGCCCACAGGGCTGTCTAGGCCTACTGAGTTGTTGTGCTGACCTGGTCCCACACCTTGATTGCCTAAGAAACAAGAATAGCTGTCCACAGAGCTAGCTCCAGAAACTTACCCTGGACCTGCCTGAAATGCCCCTACAAAGATACTCAAAAGGCCAATCACAGGTGTCCACCCATCCCACCTCCACAGAACGGATGTAGATCATTGCCAAGTCACAGACTGGGCAGGAGTGTCCTGTTCTGCTTCCTATCCTCCAGCCAGAGAAAGGCCAAAGGTCCCCTCTCCACACACCTTAAATGAACATGGCACAGTCTGAGCCTGAGGCATAAAGAACAGAACAGCATCTGACGATACCCCCAAGAAAGCAACTGGAGACAGGAGCTGACAGGAAGTGGAATGGCCGAGACTGCCCAGGCCGGTTACCCAAAGGGCAATAGGGTGACCGCAGGGAAGCCCCTCTGCCTGGGCTGAGACTGTATCCATGATGCCCAGAGTTCTCATTTAAAATGGGGTAGAAAAAAACAGAGAAGGGAAGCAAGGCTAATTCTATGACTTTCCTTCCTACTGGGGCCAAAAATGACTGAGAAGGCTTTTCCTGGGGACCCACAGGGTAACACTAGTCAGCCACAGGGCCACTGGTCCTTTGGAGGGCCTCGTTTGGGGTAGCCAGAACCCCGAAGTCTGACAGGCCAGGAGAAGCCCCTCCCAAGAGTCACGTTACTGGACTAGCAGGCTGTAATTGCTGGGGTCCTCAAGCAAGCCACCTTCTTCCTGTTCCTGGCCTCATTTGTCTTCTGTGGGGTCTATTATTCACCTGATGGTAAGGTAAATTCATGGTTAGAAGAGAGGGCCCAGGGCAGGCCTGACTCCCTGCAGACATTCATGATCTGAAGAATGTGTATGCCCTCATTTGGAGAGCAGTGGGAAGATTTTCTTTATTTTCTCTGTTTTGTTAAGAAATTTTAAAAATGTTTCATGTGTTTCTGTTAGTGTGCCTGAATGCATGTGTAGCGTGTGTGCTATGCCCAGGAAGACCAGGAGAGGGCGTCAGAACCTCTGGAACTGGACTCACAGTTGTGACATGCCATGTGGGTACCAGGAACCAACTCCCAGCCCTCTCTGCAGGAGCAGCAAAGACTTCTAAATGCTGATCTCTCTCCAGCTCCCCCGACTCCTTCCCCCTTTTTAGCTTCCCCGACCCAGGTCTGGTGGTACATGTCTGAACCCCATCACTCAAGAGGCAGAGGCAGGTGAATCATTATGAAGCCATGCTCATCTACATGGAAGTCTCAGGCCAGCCAGGGCCACGTAGAGAGACCCTCTATGTAGACCCTTAAAAAACGAATAAACATCAACTGAAGGCCCTTTCCTGAGCTCTTTCTGAATCTAGTGGCAGCTCTGTGTCCCAGGTTCAGGGGGAGGAACACCTCCTAGGAAACACTTAGAACATTTCAGGGCACCGCAAATAACCAAGGACCAGAGCCACCGCAGAGCAGTGCTGACACTCGTGAGCCTCTACCCGTCTTGGACAGGGGCCCAATGTCAAGCAAATGGCTCTAGGGCATACAGCGCCAAGCCCAGGCCCCACCACCATCAAGCTGTTTACTGAAAAAACTGAATCCAGATCCCTTTAGATCCATCTCCTTGGGTCCCCTGAGCAGCCCTGAGGTACGGTGGGGAACCAGCACTACCCACCTTTTTGGGGCATTTTGAGAGTCTGGGGACCCAGGGTTCTACAGTGGGAGGGCCAGGCTAGGTTCAGATGTCTCAGAATTTATACACTGACAGTGTCAGGATCATCACCTCACCGGACAAAGAGAAAGCCCTAAGAATTCCCACTGCATGTGGCCTTGACTCTTAAGCAGCTGCCCTCGTGATGTCTCCTGGCATTCTGGGTGTGCCAACTGTGGCTCATAGCAAAGTACTGACCCTCCGTGATCATCAAGGGAGAGGCAGTTCCTTCTCTACCCCTCGTCATTCAAACACTCGCTGGCCAAACACTCTGTACAGCTCTAGGCGACAGTGTCACCACTGAAGGAGCACGGTCCCTCCCTCCAGTTCATCCAGCTAGCTGGGCCGAGACACAGGACAGCACCTGCCACCGCCGGCAGAATGGCGAGACCCGGATGGTGAGAGGGGCGTGGTCAGCTCTGCTGGGTGGACAGGAAAGGGGCTCTGAGACCAGCTGGGTGGCCCCTTTGTATCTTTAGGATTCAAGATATTCTGAGGCTTCAGAAGTATGTTCACCCCCTTTAGAAAATCAGGCACCTTTTACAAGGCAGGGCACCAGTATGAGCACCCACTCTGGGCAGGTACCTCCCTTCTGTGGTTTTGCCATGAGAACCAATGGGGAAGCCAGACCTTTCAGCATCTTTCTAGCCACCTGGACAGCCATTCATGCCCACTGATGTAACAATTCTGCCCTCTGAGGACCATTTCCTCTCCCCTTCCTGGAGAGTTCCGGCTTCCAGAAGGGATTCTGAGGGGGAGTTACATAGGAAAGGGTTAGAGTAAAGGCAATAAGGAAGGCCCTGGCCCAGACACATCAAGTATTTCTGGGAGCCCTGGGGGGGCAGTAGGGGAGCATTGCCCAGAAGACAAAGGCCCCAAGTACAGCAGCCTGAGACAGCTCGTGGTGACACTAGCCCTGAAAAGACCCACCGAGCTGAGACAGGCAAGGCAGGTCTGGAAAGATCCCTCTGTCCTCATGGGCCATGCAGATGTTTGGGACCTGAATCCAGCAAGGTGGCACCGAAGCCACCATGGGGTCCCACTCAGGCTCAGAGGCTGTTCACCACCAACAGCACAGGCAGCTGTCAGCATGGCCACACCTAGGCTGGAGAGGCCACTCTGCGAAGGCCCCTGAGTTCCAGCTTAGTGCACACCCGGTGAGGGACAGGCAGGGCGCTGGAAGTCAATGACCATTGGTACAACCGGATCTGCCCAATGGGGGGCACAGGCCAGAACATGGACATGACTGTCTGTCTACTGCTGGAGCCATCACTAAAAAGGCTCACAAGGCCCAGCGCATGCCGGGGTTTCCCCAGGCCTTCGAACACGTGACCTCAGCAGCCCCCAGAGAGGTCAGAAACTATGCCCAAGGTCACACCAGCACTGAAGAGCCCAAAGCACCCAAAGCCCTTCCTATATGGAGCCATGATGTCGCCTTTGGCTTATGGGAAGGACCTCCAGTCCTGTCCCTGGCCCCTTGTAACCTCAACAACCCAGGCAGAAATTCTCCAAGTGGCTCTTCTTTACCTGAGAAATGGCTCTGCTTTTGACCTCAGTTCCAATCTATGATCCCCAAGGGATACACACGTCCTCAGCACATACCACTGACACAGATAATGCACCTAGCATCTCAGAAGGAAGGTCTCCAGGAAACAAAGATCATAGACACATATACACACATACACACATGCACAGACATACATGCACATACAACATATATGTACACACATACATATACACATTCACAAACAATATACACACATATACATAAACACATATACAGGCATATATATGCACATACATACACACATATACATACATATATACACACATGCACAAACATGTATACACATACACACAGACATACACGTATACACATGCATACACATATACATACATGCAAACACACGTATACAAATGTACATACACACATACGTATATACACATATATTCATAGACATATACACATACATACAAAAATACAAATGCATACATTCATGTACATGTATATACACACATACACATATATGTACACACACATACACACATCCACGCACAGGAAAATCTTAAAAATATGTCAGGGATTAGAGGAGGGCCTCAGCAGATATTAAACAGAACATCTGAAGGCTGAAGTAGCCTCACCGTGGGCCTGTTCCACTTCAGTGAGTGGACTGGACAAGGAATACAGCGTGAAAACTCAAGAGGTTCTGAGTGCTTCTAGGTCTGCCGGGGAAAAGGAGGAGAACCAAAGCCAAAGGCATACCCACCTTGTTCTCCAGGCAGGCACGGCCCGTTCACCATCTGTTTGGGAAGCGTCAGAGAGCTGCCAGCCCTGGGACCAAGTTTCGGGAATGGGAGAGCCCCTGTTTCTCAGCCTGTAGGGTTTCTGTGTGGTGGCTACAAGGGCCTAAAGGAGTGCAACAAAGAGACTGTGAACCTGGAGTCGGGTAGGCAGATGCCCGTGTGGCAAAAGAGGAACAGCCCTGCACGGAGGGGAAGCTCTGGCCTTGCAAGTTTTTTCCAGACTCAGCCAAGAGGTACAGGTTCTAAAAACAGACCCTCTGGCCTGCACGCACGACCAGCCGCCCCTCCCATGACCTCATTCTTTCCCAGTAGTTCCAGTTTGGCCAGAGTTCTGCAGAGGCAAGGGAGATAGGGGCTCCCGAGAAAGCTGAGGGGGAGCTGAGGGGGAAGCCAAGGGTCGGGCTAGAGAGGTCAGACAGGGAGGAGGCCACAGCGTGGGAGCCTCCAAACAGGGCCTGTGGTAAGAGCCCACGAAGATGTGCCAGAGAGGAGGTGGAGAGCTGCTGGTCTTCCTTTCAGAATTCTAGGGGTGCTGGGCCTTTCTGGGGTCCCAGTGCTACCATAAATGGATAAGTATCAGACACACTGGCTGAGAGGCAGTCAGGAGCAGACAATCGCCACAGTTCTGCAGGATGGTAGACACCCTCGGCCAGAACTCACTAAGCCATCTGTACGGTGAAGAAAATGAGGGAGGGAGCAAGGAGCCCACCCCCGCTCTGCTCTGAATGTTCTGATACCCTGAAGCCTCCACTGAGTCCACCCTGGGGAGCAAAATGCCAACCACAGCGAGCCTGCAGCAAAGACGGGGCCTGCACATAGCCCTAAGCAGACCCCAAAGCTTCCCTGCCTGCCATCACTAAGGTCAAAGCTCTCTACAGCACACAGGGGTCCCAGGCCTGTCTGCATGAGGCCAAAGCCCAAGCTCTGTCCCAAATCCACACACTGAGCAAAAACCAAGCTCACCAGCAAGAAAGGCTGCGAGGCTGTCCTGGTCGGCCCTCATGCCCACCTTGGATGGGAAGCCCCCATGCCATCTCCCCAGTGTCCCTCAGCTGCCCCATCTCCATCTTCTTCCTGAAGAACAGGCCTTCCCCATTCCCCCAGTAGGCTCCAGTTTGCTCTGGAGAGCCAGCCCCCAATTCTGAGAAGACACTACCATCCCAGTGCTCACCAAGGGCAAACTGAGGCCAGGCTGCAGAGGGCCTCAGATGCACCCCAAATAGCTTTAATCAGTCAAAGTAACTAGCCCTTCTTCCCAACCCTCGATGCCAAGCCCAGCCTGCCACTGAATGACTCCTTCAGCAACTCTAGGCAAGCAGTGGAAAGGGACATTCAAGCCTCTTGACCCAGTACAGGAAGGGCCTTTCCACCTTGGCCAGGCTGGGCAATGAGAACTTAGCCAGGGTCAGTGCCTGGGATGCCAAGGTCACCATGCCTGAGAGTGGAGGCCAGGAATCCCACGCTGCGGTGGGAAAGGGTGTCTGAAGGTCAGATCCCAGCAGCCATGACAAGCAGCTTCACCTCTGTCCCGGCACCTTTGCTGCCACAGAAGGTGCTGGATCAATCTCCCACCTCCAAGCTCCATCAAGGAAGACACAGAAGAAAGCCCCAACTCCTCCCCAGACCTGACAGTGCTTGCCTGGAGTCCATGTGGCACCAACAACAGGAATGAGACCCTGGCCTCCAAGCTATACCAAGTCCCAAGAACCATGAGCCTCTACCCAGATTTGCTCATTTGCAGAGTCTTCAGTCCAGAGCACAGGGCATGGCCCACGTTTCCCAACCTAATGAGTCTCTCAATGCCAATAAGCCAAATGTTCTGTGTTCACAGTGTGACAACCACCTCCCATCACAGCTCATGAGGACATAGTCAAAGTGACAGCAAACATGGCAGCATCCCAGCCCAGAAGTCTGCTCTCTTGGCCACGCCCGCTCTCAGGATTAACCTCCTGTAGACCTGGTTCCGACACCACACCAAGGACTGTAGCCCTTTATTGCGGTCCTGGACTGGGGAGCTTGGGAACCATCACTGACTCACAGAGCCCTCTTCTCTGTATGGCAACATGGCTGTACTGAACACAGGCCTGTACCCTTTCTCCATGCTAAGTGTTTGTGGCCACCTGGCAGTTCTCAGAAACAAGGACATTACAGGGACAGGTTAGCAGTCACAGGGCATAGCCTCCTGCCCAGTGCTCTTCACACACACACACACACACACACACACACACACACACCCCACCTGTGGCTGCCTTTATGGCCTGCTGGCTTCTATATACTGAGAATTCCCCCTGTCCTGCAGCCAGCTCAGTCTCACATGGCACCCAGCCACCCTCCACCCTGCACCCTCAAGTGTTCATTTTCTGGGTCACTGGCAGCCACAGACCACACTGACTGTAGCCACCACTTTCTCCAGACCAAAGTCACTCGCAAAGTCTCCACTTCTCCTTGGCACTTCCCAAAACACGGCACCTGGCCACGGACCACAGAAATCCACAAACCCACGGTGGCTTCTTTTACACAGTTCTTGGAGCTCAGTGAAAGTTGTCAGGGACCCCTTCCTTCTGCCAGCCACTCCCTGCTTAGGCGTGTTGGGTGCACAGGCCCCACAAGCTCTCCCGTGCGTTCTCAATCCTTTCCTGCACTCTGGGACCCATGCCGGGGTGCAGCCAGGTAACAGCCAAGGTTTCTCCCGTGCTTTAACAAGGATCAAATGCTGTGTGCCCCAGCCCTATATGGAAGAGGCTCCGGCAGCCAGTGCTCAGCCTCTCCCTGCACATGCCCCCATCACCTCTTCGTGAGAAGACAGGGACAGCACCAACACAGAAGCCCCGGCTCCACACAGTGGCACGGCTGGGCCAAGTGTAGCCCTTCCCATCCTTTGCTCTCCAATTTGAGTGTCCGTGGCCTGGAAACACCGAGAAGAGAGGAGAACGCTGGGGGGATGCCCGGAGTCTTGAGCACATGAAGACCTACCATGCTGGAGACTCTCACTGTCTCACCCTGCTTCATCAGCGTGTCTGCAGAGACCCACATCATGAGCTGGTTAGCCATGCAGAACAGATACCCAGGGAGCCCCTTTCTATCTCTGTGGCAGTGTGGTTCTGTGGAGCTCAGCAGAGGGTGGCCACCCATTCAGTGCTATCCCCAAACCACACAGTACCAGGCTCCAGCCCTAGCAGGCTCCTCTAAAATCAACCCTTCGCACCGTGCTTATCCAGGCCCTTTTCTGAGATAGGCTTTCTCTGTGTCATAGCCCTGGCCATCTTGGACTCACTTTGTAGACCAGACTGGCTTGGAACTCACAGCAATTCGCCTGCCTCTGCCTCCCTGAGAGAGAGGCACCATGTGCTCCATCATGCCCAGACTGGGCTCAACTCTTGATGTCAGCTGTCTGGGACCTTGGGAGGGTGGGCTAAGGGGTTGTGAGTGGGTGACAGTCCTCTGTCCTGGTGAGAACAGGAAGAGCAGAGAAGCCACAACAAAGGCAGTCAGTAAGGCTGACTATACTTGACTGGCAGGGAGTGGTGGTGAGGTCCAGGAGGGACTGCAACACAGCCCATGGAGACCCTGCGGCAGCTCAATCTCCTCCCCACCAACCCAAGATGTGCGTCAGGCCACACCAGTGCCCTGGCCCAAGGTCTCACAGGCCCTGAGGCCAGTGAGAGCAGCTTCTGCCCCCATCCCAGCCCTAGTCCCTAGGCCTACAGAGTTAAAACCACAGTACTCCAGCCCTTGCCAAATGGGGGTTGCCTGGCCAGCAGGCAGACTCGTCCCTCTTCCCCAGGTACATGCAGTCCTGGAGGACTGTTGTGATTTCCCACTCGCTGGTCACAGACAGTGGGTGTGAAATATATACCAAGTGGTGTATTTTACCACAAAGATAACGAGAACAAATGTCAGCCCAGCTGTGGTGGCACCCCACGCCTTTAATCCCAGCACCGGGGAGGTACAGGCAGGTACATCTCTGTGAGATCGAGGCCAGCCTGATCTACAAAGTGAGTTCCAGGGTAGCCAGGGCTATACAGAGAAACCCTGTCTTGAAACACCAAAGGAAACAAATGTTCATCTTGTTCATTGCCTGAATCTTCTCTATGCCTTGACCAGTGGCACTCAGAGGACATGGACATGAGAAAGCTTGTGAACTGGCTGTCTGCTCTTACAGGCTCACACTTTGGGGGAAGACATACAACACTTTGTCCAAGTTGCCTCTCTGAACCCCTCGAGTCTGGGCCTCATGGAGAGCCAGACATAGTCCCAGCTGCTGAGACTTCTGACTTTGTCCACAAGCAGCTGATGCTTGCACAGCATTGCCAGTCCCAGAAATGAGGGTGCATCCTACATGCCAGCCTTTGTCTACAGTTGTCTGCATCTCTCCTTTACGGACAGTCCTGGGTCCCTTCCTCAGAAAACCTTCCTGCCCCACCTACCTAAAGCGGCCCTCCTATCCCCAGCACTCCAGAGACCCTGTTGATTTTACCTGGGGCTCCTAAACTCTGACTCTTTAGCACCTGACATTCACCTGGATAGAATGTGGGTCCCTGGGATCAGGCCTCTCTCTTTGATAGCCTTGCTAGCAAAGGCTATACTTCTGTGGCTCTCTTGGTGGAGACTGGTGGCTGTGCCCGCCCATGGCAGGGACACAGCCCGCACCTGTGTCGTGTGTCCACAGTGAAGGCGTCTCCTAGGCTGAAGGCAGAGTTCTTACCCTGCTCAGTAAGGTCCCACTGCAGAGCAGTGTGTGACCTGCAAGAGCTCACCCTCTCCCGGTGGCTGTCCCTGCAGCACGTGGCAGGACACGACTCCAAGGCCGCAGAGAGAGGAGCTGCAACTCAGGGCACACAGGGCTCTTCCCAGCCCTTCCCACTAATTCCTGCAGGGTCTAGGCACTCCCGGAGCCCAGCACCATGCACTCTGGGGTATCTTGGCCGGCTTAAACAAGAATAAGAAGGCTGAGCTGTGCAACCCAGAAACTTGGCACCCTGTGCAAGTACGGGTGCACCTCCTAAGGGCCTCCAGTGCTGACATCACCCATGGGTGATACAACTCCTGAGTGTTCACCCCTGAGGCCACATTCCCCATCATGGGGACCTGAGAGCCTGGCTGGCTGAGCCATGACAAATGTCGACCTGGGAAAACCCAGTGTGGCCCTCTATCCAGCTCTAATGGCCCCATGGCCTCAGGAACATTTTGACATCACTCTCTAGGCTCTGCATGGCTGGAGGCATGGCAGAACCTCCCATCCGCATATACCTGCTTCACTGTGGCTGCAGACAAACCAGGGACAACTAGATGACCCGTGGGCACTTGCCTGCACACTCTAGAAGCTTGGGTAGCCTGGCCGTGTGGGAGAATTCCTGAAGGTCACCCGCTGCCACCATCCACAGTGTTGGGGACAGGTTCCGAAAGGACCTTACTCTAAGTTCCAGTGGAGGCTGGATGGCCACCAGCAGCAGAGCAACGTCAGCCACTTTTAAAAACTTGAACAGACATCTATTTTCTCTTCTTGGGCCCCAAAGTAAGGTCGCCATGTATGACCAGGAACTTCAAAGTCAAAAGTCTCCCAGGCACTCACAGAAGGCCTAGGAATCTGTGGGAGCAGCGAGGCGGGGTTTGGGGTATCTGAAGGCAGCTCTGTACCACAGCCCAGGGCTGAGACTCACAGGTAGAAGAGAGAGGATGCCTGGTTTCCTGGGAAATAGAGGAGTCTGGAATTTTAGAGAGAAAACTGACAACTGTTTCCCTGGCACATGGACAACTACAGTGTAAAGGGAACTACCTAGGTACACACGTCTTATCTAGGCAGAGGACTGATCCAGAAGCAACACCACTTTAATTCATCCAAGGCGGAGCCAGGCATGCAAGCTTCCTCAGTGAGAGGGCCACAGAGGTCAAGTAGCTAAGCAGGTAACTCTTAGTACTGCCTTGGACTGATCAGGAAAGCCAAGGACCCAGCCAGGAGAAGCAAGCCCACCAGGTACACAGACAGGACATGAAGACCGACTTTAGAGCCCTAGGGCGCCTTCTGCCCTGCCTGGATGGACACTCGTGTGGCAAGACCTCACACCTGACTCTGCCCAGAGGCACCTCGGGTCCTGGGGGATCCCGGTCCTCGGCTTCACTCCACCCTGCCTGGCTGTCCTTGGCAGGGTCGGGATCCTGTGTCCTGTGATGACAGGTTCCAGGAATCCTCCTCTCTCACCCCAAGTGACAAGTGGACAGAGTTAAGTGACACCAGTAGGACCCCCAAAGAGTAGAACAGTGGTCGGTGTGAAGCCAGGGTCCTCGGCCACGTCACAGGCTGGAGCAGCCCAGGTCTTGTGCTTACCTAACTACTGAATGCAAACTGGGTCTGTGGTGGTGGTGGTTTCGTTTTGTTTGGGGGTTTCTTTTGTTGTGGGGGTTTCTGTTTTGGCTCTGTCTGCGTGTTCTCATGTAGTATGCGCATGCATGTGCTAGCGTGTGCATGGATGCGTGTGCTGGGATGCGTGTGCTCATGTGGAGAAAGGTCCACCTTTGGGGCCTTCTTTTGCTCTCCTTATTTTTTGAGACAAGGTCTCTCACTGGACCTGGAGTGGACTAATTCAACTAGTCTGGATAGCCAGGAAAGCCAACTGACCCTCCTGCCTCTGCCACGTCAGGGTTAGGGTTGCAGTATGTAGCGCCATGCCTGGCTTTTTCCACGTGGGGCTTGGGGAGTTGTCGAAACCAAGGTCCTACTGTTTGCCTGGGCAAGTAGTTTGCCAACTGAACCATTTCCTCAGCCCTAAATATGGAGTGCTTATACCTCGTTTGTATGTGTGGGAGGTGGGGACTGAATTTTGAGGGCAGAGCCTCACAGGGGAGGTCCTCCACAGCCACTAAGCCAAAGAACAAAGGAGAGAACCAGCATGAATGGGTCACAGACGGTATAGAACATGTTTGATCCGTTAGCTTTAGGTGACGGTGTAGCCAGCATGCTCTGGGTCCCTCCACTCCTGACAAAGTGGAAAGAGACACAGGGAAGGTGGGAGGACTTGAGCTCATGCACATGTCCTAGATTTGGGGGAGCCAAGAGATGGGGAATTCACAGGGGATAGACAGAGGCTCCTTCACAGGTTTCAACAGGGTTAGCTCCCCATGAGCAAACCACCGAGAAGCCCACATCCAGAAGGGTGTTTCTGTTTAAATGAGGAAGTTGTCCTACAAAAAGGCCAACTGATGGAGTTTTATGGACCAGAGACACTCTGATGGGGTTTGTTTTTCCTGAACGAAATCACAGCAGACTGCTACCCTGAGGGGCGCCCACCTCTCTGGCCTATGGCCCAGCATCTTTTCACAGCTCGATTCCAGACCCAGGAGAGCAACTGTAGTGTCCATGAGTCCGGGGCTAGAGAGGAAAACACCAAGCGCCCACATCTTCCAGAAGTCTACATGCTGGCCTGGCTAGGCTTAGGCTCCAGCTTGTAGGTAGATTGTAGTGCAACCACAGTCTACACCTCCTCTCCTGCTTCCATCCAGCTGCAAATTCCCTTAGCAAGCGGGTGGCTAGTGCTGAGCAGGCAGTTCTCAGGAGTACCCACACTTCCAAATGCTTCCAGGAGTGGAAAAAGGACCCCATGTGATCAGGGAGAAACAGAAGGCAAGGGTGGGGGAGGAGGTACCCCACGCACCCCTTCTCTGCCTAGTGAATAGCTACAGGGCTGCCTGCCCCCACAGGACTTAGAAGCCGATGGAAGGGTAGCTACTGGCTGCAGTCTCCATACTTTCCTGTCCTTTCTCACCTGAAAAAGCACGGAAAGGGAAATTCCCTGGGACTGTCCCCCTCCACACTCTGGGGTACCCCACCAGAGGGCCAGGCACACAAAGAGCACATATGTTGAAAAGCCTGTTGGGGGTTTTTGCCCTTGTGGGTGGCTCACAGCAAAGCCCCTCATTCCCTGCTTTGGCATAGTGAAAGGAAAAGGTGGCGGGGTTTTGCTACTGGTTTCAGGGCTGAGCCCAGTGACTCAGGCCCCTTGCTCCTGCCTGAATCCAGCTTCCAGAGCCCCACCTTTGTCGCCAGGAAGAGATTTCTCAACTCAAACTCCAGCACAGACTTGCTGTACCCAGAGCCATGGCTGAGGTCAAGCAACACAGCAGGAAAATAAGACAAAAAAAAAAAAAAAACCTTAAAACAAAAAAAAAAAAAAAAAAAAATCATTTTTTTCTTGGAAGTCACATGTGTTGCTGTGGCTCTGGGTACACACTTCAGTTTGAGGACCAGACTGAATCAGGGCAACAGAAACAATGAGGCAGGAAGGTCGAGGGGCAGGGAAGCCAGGGGAGACAAGGAAAGCAGGTGCTTCAAGAGGAAATTCAGTCTAGTCCTCAAACTGAAGTGTGTACCCAGAGCCACAGCAACACATGTGACTCCCAAGAAAAAAATGATTTGCCAATAACCAGAGATTTGTCTAAAGGCATTTAAAACAAACAAACAAATAAAGAAATGCACTACATGAATGGCCACAAGAACACAAGATGGCTTCTGGAAGAGGTGACAACTCCACCAAGCATCTTGTATGATGGGTAGAAATGTTAAGCTTACAGTGTTCGAGGAACTGGGCTGACTGGGTGTCTAAGACTATGGACCCCTCCTGCCCCCATGCAAACAAAGGAATCGAAATTGGTCATCTCTGACCTACAAACTGTGAATTTCCTCCTCTGAGGTTGGGTCCCCTGTGGAGCACACCGAGGGACTGCAGACCTGACCCTAATATGGGAAGTTTATTTCCAGGCCTGGCTCAAGCAGCAATAGCTAGACTAGGCTCCAAGGCTGTGTCCTTCTGTGGCAGTGAGCAGAGAAGCCACTACCTGCCCTCTGCTGCCAGCCCAGCCATGTTCTCTGAACTCACCTGGGCCCACAGCTCCAGGCAGGCCTGGCTGGCACCCACCCAGAGTGCAAGAGTAGTGCCTCTCAGAAAGGACCAGAGCTTCAGAGATGAAGGACAGAAATGTGTTTATTTCATGGTCGTTTCTGCATTCCCTACAAACACATGGGTGTTGGCATGAGAACTACCTTGGATTTCAGATCTTCTTTTTCCTCCTTTAAAAACAACTGTCACTGAGGAAGGATGATGCTGTGTCTATCTTAGATGTCATCACTTAGTTGCCTCATTCCTGGAAATTTCAGGAGGGTTCCCATTTTATGTGGGAATCTCCATGCCTGACATATTTCTACAGAGCTTTTTGCCTAATCAACAGCCATAATTCATAAAAATAAAGAAAGCAAACGCTGATGGAGTGAGCTAAGAGTTATTCCCTAGTTTCAAATAATTGAGCCACTGCAGAACAGTGAATGAAAAGAAAAAAAAAAAAAAGAATCTCCATTCAAAGGGTCCTAGTAGAGGGCAGGAACCTTGGACTTGGGTTTGGCATCCACTTTGTATACATCACAGTCCTGAAAGACCTCATTCACCCACAGAGGCCACTGCTAAGCAAGCCCAAGCTCAGGAAGTGCTGAAGTGAGGAGGGAGGGGTGGAAGAAGGGGAAGAGGGAAGTGAGGAAAGGGGGTGAGGAAGGAGGGAAGGAAAGGAGG
>NW_026592710.1:1461900-1477298 GCF_907164565.1 Psammomys obesus | reverse complement strand
GGAGGGAGAGGAGGAAAGGAGGGGAGGAGGGAGGGAAGGAAAGGAGGAGAGGAGGGAGGGGAGGAAAGGAGGGGAGGGAAGCAGGCCAACAGCTCCAGCTAGTAGAATCTCCTCCTCCGTGTGGGCCTGACAGCAGTCCTGAGTTGCTGTTCTCAATGCCAACATCAGGGCTCAAGGAATCTTGGCCTTCGGCAGCAGCTGCAGGTGGGAACACATGAGCTAAGGGTCTGAACAGGTGACAACTATGGCGCTTTTTCAGGCCACGGCCTGGTTGGGACAACACAAGACCCTTACCCAGACAAGCATCTTGGGAGTGTATAAAAATTAAGTAAGCATCAAGCGCCCTGAAAAAGAATCAGGCTGCCACCCATCTTTCTGCCGTGCAGAAATGGAACCTGGTTTGGGAGCCAGCCAAAAGACCCTCAGCAAAAGGCCCCTGTCCAGCCTCCATAGAGGCCATGTGCCCTTCACCAGTTCCTGGCTGCCAGGGCCCATGCATTCATTATGAGGCTGAGTGGTGGGCCATGTCAAACCAGGTCGGTGGCCACTGCAGTCAACCTAAGCTCTGAAAAAGGTACTTTGCCAGAGTCCAGTCAACACGGCCATATGTTTGTGAAGCTCAGATACACAACACCAGAAACCCTGTCAGGCCCAAGGCAGCACTGGGCATGCACGCTCCAGCAGTCCTTGGGGGAAGCGATCTGACCAAAGACCTCCTGCCAGCTGCTGTTGTAGGACCCCAAAGGTCAATCCTCCATCCTGGCCACCAGGAGAAGAGCAAGCCCTTGAACAGGGTGCTGAACAGGATGGCCACGAGGCAAGCTCACAGGGCGTGCCGCTCTTGGGGAAGATGGCACCTGGACTCCTGGCTGTGGCACACAGCTTACAAAAGCGGGAGGTGTTGCCATCCCACCCAGCCTGCCTGAGTCCCAGGCCTGTGCCAAGCACTGTCAGCCACACTCTGAGGGCAGACGCTCCACAGTCTGGGATGCCTCTTGGGGTCGTCCACTGTGGCAAGCCACTCCGTGAGGATGAAAGCCACACATCTGCAGTATTCCCAAGTCCTGCTGGCAGGAAGATAAAGGGACTTTCCTCGCCACAGATGACTCTAACCCAGAAAGGCCTGGTCCCCATTACTGTAGCTTTACCAGGTCCTGAGCACCTCCCAGCTTCCAATCGAGGATACAGGTGGCCTGAGCAGCCCCTTTCTTCCCGAGTCCTCAGTACACAGGTATGTGCAGATAGATGAGATGGGTCAAGAGCACCAGCCTCTGGGAATAGCCTTAAGCTAATCCTGACGATCATGGAGGGACAAAGAACAGGTGGGAAGGGGGCCTGAATTGTCCCAACTGCCAGGATCAGCTTAGGCCAGTACCTGATGGGCACAGGCTCACAAGGCTCCTCTTCCACCCAGCACCCTCAGCCTTCCCAAACCCAGTCTAAGAACATGTTGTGGCCACAGCATTCGCCCTCCACAAAGCCAGCTGGCGTGCTCCAGGAGATGCCTGAGGCAGTAGCCACGTGAAGGTCTGCCAGGGCCTCTGAATCTTCTTTTACCCACTTCTTTTTCTACAGGTGGCAAGGGCTCTGGGTAGAGGCAGATGTGGCTTCAAATCAAATTCCCAAGGGCAAGTGCAGAGTGGACCATGCCTCCCTGGCTCAAATGTCCCGGACAGCAGCCTCCGTTCTGGGGCTGCACCTCAGGTTTCGGAGACAGAGCAGCCACAGAAAGCAGCCTGCTTTATCAGCTCTCCATTGCCATGGCCCCTCACCCTGGCATTCCATGCCTCCCAGGGGGGCAGATAATCCCACAAAGGGCCTCGTGCCAGAGTCTGGACACTAGAAAGTGCTTTCTCCAGCCGGGAGCCTTTGGGTTTGCTGGAATCTTCTTACTGGGCCCCGGGGCTCAGATCGAATATCCCTTTGAAAGGGCCGGAGGCAACCCCTGTGCTCTGGTCTGGTCTGTCTGACACCAGATCTAGGGGTGATTGAAGAGGATAGCCCCCTCGACAAACTGAGCCCCCCCAAGACCATGGTCCCGGTCAGTAATGAGAAGAGGAAGGAGGAGGGAAAGACCATATCGTGTCCCAACAGATGCCAACACCTTCTCCCTCAGGAACTCACAGCTAGCTTCCCTAGCTTGCACCTTCCTCTTGCTCTGTCCACAGCCTACGGGGAGTGGAGACCCAGAAACGGCTGACCATCCCTCAACAAGAGCCCTGTATACCTGACAGGATGGTCTCTCGAGTCCGGTGTATGCCATCATGTCTCTGCAAGGTTCTCTGAGCGTATTGCGTTGGTGTGGCCTGCATGTGTTCACACTAGTGTATTTATGTACTGACATATCTCACATCCACAGGTACTCACAAGTGCGCACGTGTGAGCTCAAAATGACTGCCAAGGAGACCCCTAAGTAAGCCTGAAGCATGCCACAATGTCAGGAGGGAGACTATTGAGGGCACAGAAGCAAGCAGAACTTAGTTGCTCAGAAAAACATCCCTCCTGAGCCTGGAGACACAGGTGACAAGCGACCCCTGAAGGGAGGGCATGGGCCTAGAGACATTGACCCTGTTCCTCCTCACAGGGACAGGAAGCGCCATCTCCTTTCCTATGTGCTGGCATTTTTGTCCTGCTACAGGGTGTCCCTGAGCAGCTGGTACACGTCAGTGAAAGGCTACCATGGAACCTGTGGTCTTCTGTGGGAGCATAAAGATGGGACAGACCCCAATCCAACAATGATGCCTTTCCTGCCAGCCCCACACTAGACAGTCCATCAGGTGCTTGTGCCAACTGTCCACGGCCTGGATGGTGGCCTCCTAAGGCCTCCTGCGATCCCTAGCAGGGCTAACGCAGGTGTGGGCCACTGAGTATCTAAGCGCCAGTGGCAGGGCTTCATTTCATGGGACGTGTCCAGGGCAGTCGATGAGTCTCTGCTATTAAACTCTGCTCACGAAGTTAAGTGAACAGGAAGATGAAATCCATGGAGGCTCCCCAATTCTGCTCATGCACACACACAGACACACACACACACACACACATCAAAATAGCTGTTAACAATGACAACCTGGCACCTGAGGACAGGACTGTTTGGCCATTATCACAGCAGGGCTTAGCTGGGCTCTGTGTGTGCTAACTGCAGCCTCTTAAGTCTCCTCTGTATTGTTTGGATACGTCATGCCCTAGGCAGAGATGAGCCCCTTCCCCAAGGAAGAGGAAAGATGCAGGTGGGAACTTCACTTCTAAGGAGCTCAGTCACACACTCCCTGTTCCCTTCCTCCAGCATCACCAGGCACTGGGGCCGAGAAGGTGAGTTTGTGCCTTCACATGCTGGTGGCTTGGAGGAGACAGAAAAGAAAATGGGCTCTGGCTGTGTCTCTCTGTCTAGAGGGTCCAGCTCAAGGCCCTGGGCAGGGGGAGCTTGCACTGACCTGTGGTTTCTCACTGTATTCTGATCCAGCAGAGGAGGAGAGCACCCAGGTGCACAGCTGAGGCCCTGGGGCTAAGACCCACGCTTCCCTCCTCAATGAAATATCATTTCTTGAGGTTCTATCCCTAGCAACTAAACCCAACCTCAGCCTGAAGCCTCTTTGGAAGCCATAGTTGACTCTGTCACCCTGAGTTCCTAGCCGGTGAGTCGCATTCCCATCCTAAGGGCATGGCCAGATGGAGAGAATGAGCCACGGACCCAGCCTTATAGGGGCCTCCATTAGATCCCAAATGCCACAGAGAATGGGGAGGGGTTCTGCTAAGCCTCTATGGCTACCATAACCTGACCACACAGAAACCACTTAGTCACACCAGAACACAAAGGTCAGCCTGCTGCCTGTCCATCTAGTCCTCATTATATGGCCCGAAGTCAGACAAGGTGGTGGACCCTGGGGTTGAGTTCAGAAAGTAAAATCCAGGGGCCATCAGCGAGTCTGGAGATGGTGGAGTCAGCTCAGAGGACCCCTGGAAAGGCAGTGGGGCGGCCTGAAGATTGGAGGCGACACTCACAGGGCTCTTTGCCATGCCTAGCCGGCGCCCAGGCTTGGCTTCTCCAGGTCTTGCTAGCAGGCACTGAAACCCTCTGGTCAGACGTGAGACGAGAATGCTTAGTGTTAGGTTTTGCTTTTACACATTCAGTGAAGGGCCAGAGGCCTCAGGGAGTGGGGCCAGCTAACTGGTCTGGCCCTCAATGTGCCCTTCCCTGTACCTGGGCCAGCCTAAGACCACTCCCTAGTGCCCAACACACGAGGACGGAGCTGAAGACCCAGGTGTCCTGCCACAGCCATGACAGCCTTGCGGGGATTGTCCCTGGCTCCTCCTCCTCCCCACAGACGGGGAACTAGTCTGTGTTCCTCCCCTCGCAGCCTCCAGGGCAGGGATGACCACACATCTACCCAGATCCTGGTGGAAGCAGACTAGAGGCTGCGGTCTTCCTTCCCTTCACGCTGCCACACTGTCTGGTGGTCCAGGGAGGGGAACGCTCCAATAAGGCCCAGGTTACTCACATCCTATCCCCCACCCTGTGGCCAGCAGCTCCTATTCCCCTTTGAACGAGGATAGTCTGTCAAAATGGAGGCAACCTAAAACCCTGGGCAACAAGAGAGCTGGGACAAGAGAGAAGAAGGGTTCCCAATGGAGGCTGCCAATGTCAGGGACCAGGTGCAGGGGTGGGGTGGTGTGGGGGGAGGCAGCTTGAACTTGAGGCCACTGCTGCCATCATTAGCAGATGAGATTCAATTCCAAGCTGCTGCTTTCAGGGCTTTACCTAACCTTTGGGAAGGTAAGATTAACACCTCTGATGGAGGGAAAGTTAAAACTCAGGGCCTCTGCTTTGCAATTCTGATTCTGTCCTGAAACTGGAGAGTGCCTCCTGGGGCTATCTGCCCAGGCTTCCGAGCACTTACTCTCCACAGTTTATAGAACTTTCGTCTTAAGGGCACTCAGCCAAATGTGCAGCCTCCAAACTGCCCCTCCACGGTGCGCTCTCAGACACGTGACCCTTGGAAAGTCTCGAGCCTCAGGGATCAATGCAGCCTTTCACTGGAGACGCCTGGCTCCCACAGGTTCCACGGGGACATTAAACATCTTCCACCTGCCGCCTGCCTGGAAGAAGCCATGGGATGGCTGCACCAGCCCGTTCTTCTGCACCAAATCCAAGAGAAGTCAGCCTTGCTAGCGAGCAGCTGGCCTTGCTAGCGCCGGCCTGTGCGAAAGGCTGCAGGGGCAGGGGCATGGCCCTCAGGAGTCTCACAAAATGGGCTGGTGGCAGCACAGATGAGATAATGAACTCTGGAAGGTCTGAGGATACCACCCAGCCCAGCGAAGCAGCCAAAATCACTTCCAGGGAGGAACTGATCTGTCTCTGACAGCGTTCCCTCCCGCTGATGTGATAAATGAATAATTAGCTGCATCACTGAGTCATCTCGTCCAAAGAAAGGGCAAGGAGGTGGGCCGGGACCGCGAGGCCGGCGGGAAGGCCGGGCCAGCTGTAAGTGCCCCATGTCTTCTGACACCATGTGTGCTCTGTCAGTCACTAGCTTATGCTCCGCCTGAGCTGGGAACTGAATACCCTATTCAAAGGGTACTCACGCGGCATGTTATTGCAATTTAATATTTTCACACGGAGACACGTCATTATCTCGCAACCCGACACTGGCAGCATAACTCTGTAATTTTCAAGAGGCCTGATTTTCCTCCACGTGAGCACCAGGGCCCAGGATTGTCCAAACAGCCCCGTCTCCTCTTTGTTCCACCTCAGGGCCGCAGACACACACTGTCACAGCGCCCTGGCCTCTCTTCTTTTCCCATGACAGTCAGACTACCAAGCAGCTCAGGGTTGGCCTGGCCCCGGCTGCTGGTGGCAATGCTCTCCACACCTTGAAGACTGAGGGGCACAGGGACTAAGAGGGCAGAGAAGCCTGTGGTAAACAGAACTACAGTGTAAGCCTCAAACAGCAGCTCCTCCCCCGAGTGCCAGCGCACACGTGTGTACCGACATCCAGCACACAGGTACACACCTAACGTGACTGTCCACTGTATGGAGTCAGGCCCATCGTGTCTGCCGGGGACTCCACCCAAGCGGCCATTTTCCTCTGCAGCCCTGTTAACACCGCCAGCAGAACACGCTGGTGTTCTGGTACTTGAGGAATGTGTCAGCACTTCCAGGAATAAGAGCCTGGAGAGCCTGGAAGAAAGGCCAGGAATTTCCTAGGGAGATATTGACTCAGATATGCAGGTGGCAAAGAGGAGGCAGCATCCACCATGCCTCAAGCCAGGCCAGATCTCTGCTGGCCGCTGCCACCTGAAGCCATGCTATTCTGTTCGAATCTGCAGGTGTTCTCTGGTGTCCACAAGGGACCCAGACCTGTAGGAAGAGTGCTGGCTGCCTGCATGCTGACTGCCCAGGAACTCCACTGATGACCCTGAGGCTGACCTGGCCAGGGTGCCAGAGGGCTAACCTACAGGACCTTCCGAATGCGGCCTGCATCTACCAGAGACATCAATTCTGAGACCAGGGCAGCCCTCATCATGTGGCTTTTCCTCCACATGGGGTTCCGATGGAGCCTCCAGAGAGGGAGGAGGCAATGGGGGTCAGAGATCAATGTCCAGGATTTCCCAGGCCGCTCTGCCGTCTTCCTCTTTGCCCCGGAACTGCGTGGTCTCTCTGTGGCCACCACTCAGGCTCCTCTGGTGAGCGTAATTTTCAGTCTTTGTTTAAATGTTTTATGGGCTGATGTGACTGGGCCTCTGAGGAGACTGTGGCCGCCCATTGGGCAGATATAAATGTCTGAGCCTTTTCAATTCATGCCCCTTTCCCTCGGAGACCTGGCTGCAAGGAACAACCTGAATCTATTATGGAAATCTATATTTTGGTGTAATATCGACTGTCAGCTTGTGAATATAGACACAGGATTAAACAGCAGCACAGCAAAGTGTCCTAATCATTTTCGGAACTCGTTCTTCATGCACTGGCCCAGTCCCGCTCTCTTCTGAGATGCAGCCGCCCTGCCGCTCGGGGCTAGAGAGCGCATTACAACCGAATCTGCGAGGTTCTCCAGCAAACTTCCTTCCCTCTCTCTCTTCTTTCTGCTCTCCCAGTGTGAAGGAGAGGTGGGCCCCGGCATGGCATTCTCCATCAGCACAGGGCAGGGTCCATAAGACAGCCAGCGTATGTCAGGAAACTTCTCCCCATCTGAGGAGAATGGACACAGATGCACAAACCCCAAGGCAGTACCTGGCACAAAGAACCCAGATCTAATGTCTTTCTCTGATTAAACTTCTGAGCAGCAGTCTGTCATGAGGGTCCTCTAACCCCTGCGAGCCAAGTTCAGAGCCCCACTCACAGGAGACCTTGTGCTGGGCTTCTAAGAGAGGTGAACAGGCCTTTACAGAGACGGAGCTGCCAAAACAAACCAGTCTCCCACCCCTGTAGGACCTGGGAGGCCTCTGATAAGGAAAGAGCTGGCAGATGCCAACAGCTGTTTCAGGCCCAAAGACAGATGTAATGTTGAAAAGGGTTGCTCGACTAAGCTAGGAAAGCAGTGGGGAGGGGGGCCAGCTAGCTTTGAACACACTGAGCCCCTCTGCACACACACGTCCACAACAGGCCCAGACACCTGTGCCTCTGAGCTGGAAAATGAAAGAAACAGTGAATGATCTGTGTTATGCTTTATCTCAGGACATGATTAAATGGCAGGAGTCAAAAGCGGACCCTGCTGGCGGGGAGCACGGCCCACAACAGGCATGGCTTCATGATCGGGTTTTAGACTCCCTCACGGCTGTCCTGAGGCGATGGGCGCTACACCCTCCGCCTGCCCTCAGCGCCCTCCAGGGCAGGAAGCTGAAGAATGACAAAGCCATTTCCAAACGGAAAAGTTAGGGGGAAAATTGCTCTGATTCCCTGTCTTATCTGAGCGAGATTCTAGTGGCCCCAGGCCCCAGACTCTTTCAGGTCCTTCAAGGCAGCGCTCCCGGAGAAAGGCAAGGAGCTGCAGTGTTTGGGACAGAGTCAAACGCATACAAATGCTGCAATGTTTCACCCAAGTTAAAACTGACCTGCACCTCTACAGCATTCTCACCTCTTATCTGGCAAATCCTAGCTGGACCCATGGATCACGACAAGGCAGACAGCACACACAGCACAGGCGGGGGAGGACCCCCACCACCCTGAATGCTCCCCCAAGCCTGTGCAGCAGGAGCAGCGAGGCCCACTCGAACCCTCATGGGTAGCTTCTAGGGCACTTGGGCCAGGCTTTGCCATTGGCACCAAGCATTCAGCTTTGTTGTTCTTTCTAAAGCAGGGAAGTAGACAAAGCCACTTATTTCTCAACTCGACAGTGGACCGACTGGAAAGCAAACTGCAGGCATATGGAGGTCACTTCAGGGGGACTGCTCCCAGAAGCAGGGATCCGCGGAGACCAGCACCAGACAGGGCCCGCCTGCTCTAGCAGGCGCCGGCAGAGAAAGCGGTGCACGGCCCCATGCCCTACCTAACTCACCAATGCTGAAATTCATTTGGAATATATTCTGCCAGAGAGGGGAAAAACGAAGTCTGCCCAACTCCATCTAGGTAAATGATGGGGGCAAAAGAAGTGAAGGAAAATCCTGAAGGAGGCCCGAGAGAATCACCCACGAAATCCCCAAGGCCTGGGAAGCCTCAGTCCCCAACAGGCCCGCTCCCTGCTGTCCCACTCAGTCACCTGGTGCTTTTCTTCCTCGGTGGCTCAGGGTTAGCATTGCCTGGGCAGAGAACAGGACACCCACCCCACTGGCTAAGTCATAGTCCTCCTGACTCTGCCTGGGTATGGAGTGACCCCACAGCCACACCATGCAGCCAGCTCCATCACACAGACACGCACTTTGAGACACCACTATAAAAACTGGCTTCCAGCCACTATCTCAAACCACCTGGGGGCACAACTCAGAAACTAAAAGAAGCAAGAACCCAAAGGGCCCGCACACTCACCCACCACCCGCTCGCTACAAGACCCTCCGATTCTGCCTCAATGCATGCTGGGAGGAATGAGGGTCCTCTCAGCAAGTGCAAACTCATCCTCCGCTCGTCCAAGACTTCCATAGACTGTAGATCCAGCACACACACATGGAAGCACACATACACGCATGCGCTGATCACAGAGCACTGACCAAGAGGTAACTCCACTTTCTGACACGTGTATGCTTCCCACTGAGTGTCATCGCCAAGTCTATGCGGCTGCACCCTGAGACGGGGCTCAGAAAGCCAATGTGTGAGGACTGTGCTTTTCTTGCTTCCCGGAACAGGGATGCAGTGTGAGCACAGGGAGCCCTGCACAGAGCCGGGATGTGGATGGTTTGCTCCTGTGCCTCTGAAGGCCTTCCTTCCCACCTGAGCCAGAGGCTGCGTGAGACACATGCCCCATGGAGTGCCCTCTGGCTGTAGGGGGCTTCTGATAACTTTGGTCAGCTCCCTGTGCTCTCCAGCCCGGAGCTCTGGCCAGAATGGCAAAGGTGCTGTCGTCACAAGGTTTGCCTAAACACACACTTCACTACCTCAGTTCTGAAGGATGAGCACTTGGGGTTGGGAGCTGCCCAAGCCTGGATGTGCATGTGCACAGGAAAATGCAGAGCCATATTTAGGGGAGATGAAATATTCACTAGGATCAGCCATGTTTTAAAATGATTATAAATTATTTTAACAGTGCATTTGCAAAGGGTTATAAAAACAGCCATAATATATTTTTTTCCTTAGATTCTAGAATTACCAGTATGACAGCTAATGCAATAATGATTTGTTTCAAATGCCAGTGTTTAAGCTGCACAAAGCTGATTTCAGACATTTTTTTCCAGTAGGCCACATTGTACTTAATGAAATTAAACACACCAATCGCGTTTGTCCCCAGGGGACGAGGAACTGAACACACCACTGGTTTATTTTTTTATTAAAATAAATTGCAGCCGGCAAGATGGACTAATTGCATACAGAATTGAAAAAGAAACATTCCATTGATATAATTAAGCCAATTTTCATGGACAGAAATAGTTATAGTGGATATAAAATAAGCAAAGCCTTCACCAGAATCTGCCTTCCCTCCCTTTTTTTACACAAAATGTTAACTATTAAACAAATATGTATCTCAAGTGGCCGGCTCTCCTGTCTTCAGCTTTCTCGTGGTATTGTTCCTCTCTCTCCTGAGAGGTCCCTCCAGAGGGTGGACGGTCTGAGAGCAGGGAGTGGCCGGCACGGGGAGACCACCCGTCCCTTGTCTGAGGACCACTAGGGAGGGGAGCGCTCTGGGTGCTGAACAGTGGCTCTTTCCATGAGGTCCCAGCCTGAGGGACAACAGGCAGCAGCACCCTGCCGTAGTCCTGCCCCTTGTCTAGTGGTGACAGCAGCAGAAGCAGTGCAGGGCACCAGATCTCCCTGAGGAGACAGGTGGATTTTTTCCCTGAGCAGTTGGGGTGGGGCGAGTGGGCAGTCTCACGCCTCTGTGAGAGGTTTTTGTACTTGTGGTGGGCAGAAGGCAAAGGGGGGATGGGAAGTCAAGGCCGTTGACTACCTAGAGAATCTGCCCTTAGAGACGGTAGCCACAGCCAGGGGAGGTGAAGCTGTGTGGTCATTTCCCGGAGAGGAGAGTCCAGCTCTGAGCAGGTATGATGTCTACCTGCAGCAAGTGGGGAATAGATCTGGTGGCTGCATTCAGGGGTCAAGGTGCATGGACTCTACTTGCCCTTTAAGAATAGACCACGGTAAGCATTGGTCTCGAGATACTGTAACGCTGACACATTTAATTACTTGATTCATTAATTAACTAAAAAACACTACGGAATTAACCATCGTCCGCAGTGCCATACTGAGGCACCCTGAAGGTCTTGAACTTGATATGCAATAGCATGAGTTTCTTCACCTACCTAAGGTCTCCTACTAGAGAGTGGTGCACACTCCCTCCTCTCCCTCCCTGGGCCAGTGAAGGGGATGGGGCAAAAGGACACCCACAGGTGCTCTGAGGGTCACTCCCCAGGCTGCTGCCGCTCAGAACAGGAGCAGAGCAGCTCACACAGCAGCGTCACCCTCCACCCTCCACCCTCCACCTGGGTCACATTCCCCAATCCACACCCAGGGTGAGCAGACACACCCGTGTGCCTAGGAAGAGTAAAGGGAACACGACCTTGCACTGGGGATTTGGGGGCCAGCTGGAGGGGTCTGGAAATTCAAGGGGACACCCAGGAAGCCTGAAGGCGGCCCCCAAGTAGACAGGCACTGCTGTAGCGGCTCTGGGGCAGGGCGGACATGCTGCCGGCTCCACTGTGGCCTAGACTTTGTGAGAGAGAGCTGGGAGGCTGGGAGGTCCCTGGGCAGGTGCCCCGGCAGGGACAGGCAGTCTGAGATGAAGGAATCTGCACTCCCAGCCCCAGGCTGCCTTTCTGCAAAGCTGAAGCGGTGGGTGGGTGGGTGGAGACGGAGAGAAAGAGAGAGAGACACACACAGAGAGACCGAGAGACAGAGACTCCCTCCATCTCATGAAGTTCTTTTCTGACTGGCGCTACCATCATTCCCCAGAGCCTTCTCCTAGAGCTTCCGAACACAAGTCAAAACCTGATAAACTGTATTTAGTGCTATTTGAATTTTTAAAACGAAATTTACTCAAAAGGTTTTTTTAATCCTGGACAATTTTGTTGAAACTCTAATTATACATAACCTTAATTACCAATACCAGCCCCCTCCCCCCAAGGATCCCTAATTGCCTCCTAATTGAATAAAACAGAGGGCTAATCACACCCCACCAAAGTCCTGGAAGCTGAGGCAGCTGAGGCAGCCCTGCTCTCTGGGGAGGGAGCTGGCGGCACCCTCACCTAGCCTCCCTCCGAACAGAAAGTGAGGACTTACTTCTCTGTCCCTAGCACTGTGCAGGTAGGGGTTCAGGGGTAGTGGGAACTGCAGGACTGGGAGGGGCTACGAGGTCTAATCTGCACCTGTTCCTCTTTCCCAGGCCTCCAGACTGCAGAGAAGCAGGCAGCCCCAATCCCAGGATGGTTAGAGCCGCTGGGACACAGCCTGAGGGGAGACCTAGATCCAGCAAGCTGGCTCTCTGAACTGGCTCTACAAGCTGGCATTGACCCCTCAAACACCATCCAATGGAGGCGGAAGCAAGGCCTGAGAGCCTTGGGGCACTGGCCACCAGCCCTGCACTCCACCCCTCTACCAAGCGGGCTCCACCGTTCGCCTAAAGCGGGCGAGACAATCAATTCCCACCTACAGGTTCGCGCTGCTCTTGCAGCCCTGTCAGTCCCAGAGAAAAGGTTGTCCCCTGGGCTCTCCAGTCCCGGGGAGGGTAGAAGGAGGGCAAAAGCCAGCCAGACCTCGGCCCCCTGCTTGTCTCAACTCGAAGGGCATAGGCCTTGAGCCGGGACTCCAGTCCTTCACACTGAATCAGCAATTCCTCACCCCCAACACCTTCAACCCTCCGGGGAAAGGGGACCACAGGGCCTGTCAACTCCACAGAAACCAGGCCTCCAAGGGTGGCTCTAACGGGGTCCTAGCCGCAGAGTCCGAGTTGTGTTATGTAGTTGCTGAAGGTCAGGAAAGCACCATCATCAACCAAATCCCCACCTGCCCACCTGGGTCCCAGCAGTGGCGAGAACAATAAGCTATTGTCAAGAATTTCGTTTTTTAAAGTACTGGCCAGCGAGGGCCCAGGCTGAGCAGGACCCCTGCCTTGAACCATCTTCACTCTGCCCCTGGCTTAGGCTTCGGTTCCCACCAGCTGCATCGCAATCACCCTTGGGGGGACCTTGGAGACCTCCGTTCTTAGAAAGCTCCACGCGTCTGCTCTGGGACCCTAAACCCCACCAAGTGGGACACTCTCAAAGGCCCGGCCTGAGTACGCCTTGTAGGTGTAACAGAGACCTGGAGTAGGATCACCAGAAAATACAAACGAAACTGTACCTCAAGATACACAGCCTGGGACAGGCCCCAAACCCATGCCCCATGTCCTGAGGTTACATCCTTCGGTCCATTTGTCCTTCTACCCTCAGTAAGTTTCAGTCACAGCTCAGGGGCCCGAGTGCAAGGGCAGCACAGAACCCTGAGCAACCATGACCTTGCTCCTTCCCCTAGCCCCGGGGCCAGCCTAGGAGGGTGCTGGTCTAGCGAGTGCCTGCGGTCACCCTTGCTTCTTCAGGTAGTGAAATCAAGTTCCCAGGAGCCTTCCACATCCTCTTAAAATACTGTCTAATGAAACACAACAGTCCCCAGTGGGACCCCAGGGCTCTCTTCCGTCCAGAGCTGCGCCAACCATCTTCTTGAGGGGGCCTGAGTGGTAGCAGCCTGGAACCAGGTCTCAGAGTGCCGCCCAGGCGGGGACTCTGGGTCTGTCGGGCAAGCTTCTGTGGGTTGTTTCCAAGGACGCTCCAGAAAGAGAAGCCTGAACTGCGTGCTCCCACCAGCTGTGTCCTCCAGTTTTAGGCCTCCAGGGAAGGCCTCAAAGACCTTGGCTGGGCACCCCGTTTCGATCCTGGATAGGGCCGGGGCGGGTAACCTTCCACACCTGGCGGAGGAGGAGCAGGCGGAGAGCTGAGGCCCAGTAGGGCGCGGAGCGGGTGTGGACCTCTGCGAAGTTTCCGGGGCCGCGCAGAGAGCACTGAGCTAGTCTCTCGCTTGCAGCGAAGGCGGCGGCGACAGAAAGGACGCAATGGCTTTACTCTTCTCTCCTTCCAGCTTTGGGTTCTTCTTCTGTGAGAGCCCGACCAGCCCAGGCCTGCAGCCAGGGGATCGAGACTCCAAAAGGCCCAGGGTGCACACCAGGCTCTGAATAGCACACAGCACTCCCGCTCCGTGCGTCGTAGACAGCCCCACAGTTCGCACACCGCCCCTTCGTAGCCACGGGGAAAGGCGACCGGCCCGGCCCAGTTCGCACCAAGAGGGGTCAGAGGTCAGGGGTGGCCCAGGAGGCTGAGGTCAAGGGCAGCGGGCCAGGGAGCTCGGCGGGAAAGGGGCTCCTAGCCGAGGGGCCACGAACTCCAATGGCAGAGCTCGGGGAAGCCTGGCGGAGGCTGGAAGTTGCTTTTCCCTGCAGGGTGGGCGCGCGGCCTAAGGCGGCCGCGGTGGGGCCACGTTCGGCAGAGTCCCGAGCTGAACGTGCCTGGCTTTTTCGGAAAACTATCACGAATCCCAGACCCGCTGGGCTCAGGGTTTTGAGAGTTCGGCTCTGGACGCCGCGGGGCCGGAGGGGGCAGGATCCTGGCCCGGAGGCGCAGCCCCCGCGGCCTGCTGATGGGGCAGGGACCTCCAGCCAGCGTGCGGCCGGGCGCCCCTTTCACGGGCCCGCGGTAGAGGAGGGGGCGGCAGGGGCGAGCGACTCGGACCCGCTGCGCGCCGCGCTCACCGCTTCGCTGCAGCCGGACCGCGGCCCGGTCTGCCGACGCCGCGCTCCCCCGGCCGCGGAGCGGCGGGTCCCACCTGCTGGCTACCGGGCCGCAGCTCCTGGCCCGGCTCGCGGCGTGGGGCGGCGCGGGGACGGGAGGGCGCGCGGGCTGCTCCGGGACGCGGCGGCGGCAGCGCGGACGGCGGGAGCTCTCGGTGGGGACCGGCCCGCGGCGGAGTGCGCGCGGAGCCCCAGGCTCGGCCCAGGGCGGAGCGAAAGAGAAAGTAAGACCCGGGCCCGGGCAGCCGGGCAGCCGCGCCGGGGCAGTCCGTCCCGCTGGGCCTCGCGGGTGCCAGGGAGACCGTGTGCTGGGTCGGAGCGAGGGCAAGCGAGGCGGGGCGGAGGGCCGCCGAGCGGCCGGGGGGACCCGCTGCCGGGGCCCGGCGCCCGCGGGCCCGAGCGGACTGCTGGACCGCGGAGGAGCGCCGGCCACCACGCGGGGCACCACTTGGTCAGGAACTTCGCGGCCGCAGTTCCCAGCGCAGGAAAAAGTCTCCACGTCGCTCCCCCAGCGGCCGCGGCCGTCCCGCCAGCGCCAACTGCGCCCTCGCTCCCGGGGAGCCGGGTGGGCGCCGGCCCGCGCCCCCTCCTCCGCCCCCTCCCCGGCTCAGGGTCTCCCTCCTCTGAGCCCGGCTGGCGGACGCCAAAGGCGGTGCTCTAGCGCCCACTATTTCAAAAGCCCGGAATATGATTTGACCAGGACTGAGAGCCACTCGGAGAGAGAGAGGGAGAGAGCGAGCGAGAGGAAAAGTTACTCTCCCCTTTCGTCAACTTTTCGCTAACTTTCGCTTTTCTCTCTCCTCCACCCCCGGCCCTCCCCCTCCGCCCCCCTCCCCGGCCCCCACCGCGCGCCTCGGGTTCCCGGGCCCGAGCGCCTGACACTGTGGGGGGGAGGGGGTTCGGCGGGGAGGGGGCCGGCGCCTTCGGGGAGCGCGCGGCCCGGGCGCCCCGAGCCTCCGCGCCGAGCCCGGCCGCCCCGGAGCGCGGGAGGCGGAGCAGCCCCCGGGCCGC
>NW_026592710.1:1389338-1461500 GCF_907164565.1 Psammomys obesus | reverse complement strand
CTTTTGGCTAGCTTCCTCGCCCTCGCCTTGGATCGCATGGTGTCGGCTCGCGGAATCTCTCTCCTCCTCCTTGAGCCCAGAAGCAGCTACACACTATCTTCATCTCCCTAGCATTGTCAGTTTGGACACCTTCGCACATGCGCACAGAGCACTCAATCTGACACCCCTCGCCGGGGCCAAAAAAACTTTGCAATGTGTTCATCATCCTCTTCGTCGCGCCGCCGCCGCCGCCGCCTCGGCGCGGGATTGGGGGGCTCTCCGAGGCCTTCCCGGTCTTCACCTCACTTCTCGCCCTCCCCCTCCCCCCCTTTTCAGCGCAGCTCGGAACTGGCCCTTTAAGAAAACATTCCCTGCCCGCCGCTCCCGCCTGGGGCCCGCACCCCGGACACTTTAAAAGGACCCAGGTAGCCCCGGAGGCGAGGCGACGGGCCCCCGCCCCGCGCCGCGCGGCGCCGCCGCTCCCGCCCAGGCCGGGCGGCGGAGGGAGGAGACGGCCGCCGCCTGCCGCCGACCCCTCGGCAATCCCCGCAGACGCGCGCAGTGTCCGGACGCGGCTCCGGGCCGCCGCGCGGCGTTTGGTTGCGTTTTATTACTAATTAAAAAGCTTTCGTTCGCCGTCGCCCCGGAGCGCTCTCTCCCGAACGCCCCTCGGTCCCCGCCCGCACCCCGCGCCCGCCGAGGGGGTGTCGGGGCCCGCGTGCCCCGGAACCCGGCTCCTCCGAAGCCCCCGCCGGCCGCCGCCCCCGCCCCCGCCCCTCCCCCTCGCCCCCACCCGGCGGCCGCCGCTTCGGGCTCCGCGGCTCGAAAACAAACAGCCGAGGCGCCGCCGGCTCCGCGCTCCGCCACCGCCCGGGACGCCGAGCCGCGCCGGACCCGTCGGTCCTCGGTCGGGCGCGGCGGCCGAGGGCAGCGCTCCCCGCGCCGGGGGGCGGCCGTGCCAAGGCCGAGCGGGGCGTCCCGCACCTCTGCGCCTCCGGGGCGGGCCCTCGGGCCCCGGCCTCCGCGCCCCGCTGGGCTGCGGCCGCGGCCCCCAGGTGAGTACCGGGCGCCGAAGCGCCGGAGCTCGGCCACTCTCCGGAGCCGGGGTCCTCTCCGGACACTCCCCTCCGGCCTCTCCCGGCCCTGGTGCGTCCTGGGCTGCGGAGCCCGAGGCACAGGTGGAGGAGTACGCGCTGGAGAAAGCCCGGCGCCTCCGCCCCTGCCGCCTGCCCCTCGGAGCTCA
This sequence comes from Psammomys obesus, assembly GCF_907164565.1. Taxonomy (NCBI): domain Eukaryota; kingdom Metazoa; phylum Chordata; class Mammalia; order Rodentia; family Muridae; genus Psammomys; species Psammomys obesus. Next base: position 1,460,278 of record NW_026592710.1, on the reverse strand, counting down.
GGCCAGCGAGGGGCCTGGCCGGGCGAGCAGGGTGGCCCCAACTAAGAGGCCTAACGGGGTGAGTGCGGAGTCCCCGTTCCAGCACGGCCACGATTTGAGTTTCAGTTGCGAACAAACGGAGGCGCTGCCCGGGCTGGGTCACGGCCCTGGGCGCCCTTCCCGAACACCGAGGTCCCTCCAGGCAACGAGATTGAGAACTGTCAGGGCGTCACCTGAGCCTTAGCAGGGCCAGGCGCCATTTGGGGCTTTCTGCCTCCCAGGTGGGGCTTCTCGCCATCCTCACCCCTTCTTTGTTGTGCAACGAAAGCAGTCTCCTAATACTAACATCCGCACACCGAGTCCCTGTTAAACAGCAGTCCTCAGAGACTCCTTCCTTTAGGCTCCTCACCTAATGGAGAGCGCTGCCGGGCCCGGGCTACCCCAGAGAAAAGCCCCAGGGCGGTCGAGCAGCGGCGGCGTGCTGAGCCTTCTGACCGCCAAAGGATTCCCCGCAGAGACCCAAAGTCTCTGAGGAGCCCACAGCTCTGGGTGTCTGGCCCTGCACCCGGCTGGCTGCACGGACTGAGGCCCTTTCGTGGAAAGGCCTCACTCCTCTCCCTTTCTCAGCCTCTCTACCTAGGTGGAGTCACAGATCCGCTCCGTTTCGAGTACTAGGCTCCCGGGTCTCGCTGCTGCAGCTCCCGGTGGTCTTGGAGGGCCCTGAATCTGCTCACCTCCAGGAGGGGGGGGGGTGATGGAGCCGGCAGAACCGGCGACACTGCTCCACCTGGGCCGGGAGGGACCCTAGTATGTGCGCTCAATCTGGCTAGCGTAGCAAAGAAGGCTCAAGGCCACCCAGTGTAGCACCCCAGGCGGCCCTTGATGTTTGGGGAACACCTGGGAAGACACAGAGTTGCTGGTAAAGAGCTCTCTGCTGCAGAGGGACCCTGAGCACGCACACACACCCCGGCCGAGGCAGAACCCCTGCTTCCTCCAGGGAGTCCGGTTTGCTGGAGCCCCTCTTCTGGCCCCTTCTTTGCTAAGGAGGACGCAGAGTTCTGGGCAGGTTGGACCAGCTCAGCCCAGGATGGAAGCAGGCGCCTTCCCTTGCCAGTGGAGGTGTGCGGAGCTGGCGGTAGCAAGTCCCTCCTGCTCTTAGCTGCCACCCTCTGAGCCCGGAGGGATGGCTGCCTGGGGAGGAGGCCTGGGAACCCAGGCTGACCAGGAGCCCCCAGGTGCAGCAGGGGCTCTAAGATGCCGGACCTCCTGGCCTGGAAAGGCCGTGGCCCTGGCCAGGCCCTGCCCCCGCGTGGCCGGAGTTAGAACCTGAGAGGTCAGAAACGGAGGAATTCCTCAAGGAGAGTGGGAAAGCAAGGGAACGCAGACTCCAGTCCCCTAGGAGGAAGTTTTGTACTTCCATCCCACAGAGAATTTTTTTTTTTTTTGGCAGGAATGGGGGTCGACACAGAGGAACAAGTGTGGGCAAGTGGAGGGCCTCTGTGGGAGCGATTCTCACTAGATGCTTTAGGAACCGTTTTTAAAGTCGAGTCAGGCCTTGGGGGAGTGTAGGGTCCAGGGATTCTGCAGTGAGAAATGCTGCCCACTTTGGGGCTGACCAAATAATTCCCTGTGCTGGACAACTGCTAATACTGCCAAGTTCAAGGACCAACTTCATTGCTGGCGGGGGAGGGGCATGCTAGTGAAGAGAAGCCCAGCAACCTCTACTGTGCTCCCTGCTAGGGAGATGCCTCCCCTTCTAGCTGAGAAAGAGGCTGCAGAACCAGGTCAGATCACGGTCGGGCCTGGGGAAGGACCAGACTGTGGGAGTGGTCCTCAGTCCCCTAGGGAGCGCTGAGTGCCCCCAGCCTTCCTGCTGCTCTGGCCTACGGAGTTTCTTTTTTAGCCACACCCAGTCCCAGGCCTCCTAGGGGAAGCCAGCCTCTGGAGAGGCTGGGGCTCAGAAGCCCCGTCTTTACCCCTCTCAGCGAGGCGGGCAGCCCCTTGTGCAGCCTGGCTAGGTGTGCCTGCCACCACCTTCCTCCTCTCTCCTCCCCGCTCATGAAGCTCTTCCTCCGTGTTCTCCACAAGTTCAGTCTGTACAACCTCCCGGCTGTGGTCCCATCCTGCCGGTGGCAAAGGAGACAAAAGCACCTCTCCCTGAGTTGCCACGGGCTTCTTCGTGCAAGTGTCATGGGAGGAATCTCAGTTGGACTCACCCTACCCTGGCACGTGGGCCACCAAGCCGGGACGGGTGAGTCTCCTCACCACGGAGGTGTGTTTTCATGCTCCACGCCTTTGGTGGAGGTGGTGGCTGGCTACCACTGCACAGACTGGCAAAGAGAGCAGAGACTGAGGCAGGGAGAGTCACTGCCTGCGGCGAGGAGGCCAGACCGCTCGCTGCAGCTTGGGTCTGACCTCGCACTTAGGATAGGCTTAAAAATACCTAAAGAACTGGTCCCAGGCAGGCCTAGAAAGTGTCCCCAAATGGGGGGCCCCCAGCACCCAGGCTTTACTGCATGTGCCCCACACTGGACACATGTTTAGATCCTGCTCTGCCCAGCTGCCCTCCCAGCTCCAGGGAACCTTAACGAGACCTGAATGACCTTGAGAACGGAAGGACAGTGGTCAGACTTTCTGCCCAAGGGGTTCTCTCTGAAGGCTTGGGACCTCCCAGGCCCAGAGTGTGGCTCTGGGGGGTGTGGGGGGCTCTCTCAACCAAGCCGGCCCAGGAGTGCTAGCTTAGCGATTTTGAACAGCCCCCAGATGTTCAGAAACAGACGTCTTTGGATCACAGGACGACTTTTGTCCCTGCGTGCGCAGCGTCCTAGAGGTCTGCACGGGAGTCTTTGCACGGGGGCTGTGGCGGCTAGGGATTCCAGCAGAATCTCGTCTGGCCTCCGTCCTGAGCCCCTGCCGTCGGGACGCACAGGAGATGATTTGCCGCTCACCTGCACGCCTTTTGGACAGTGAGGACAAAGTGGGGGGGGGGGATGTTTTGCTTTAAAATATCGAGAGCTTGGGCCTCCTGCACTCCCTTTTCCTCTCCCCGCTTGAGTACAGGAGGGAGTTGGCTTTTCTGTCTTGCGGAGGGGAAAACCCGCTCCAGAAGGCGCTGGACGCTCCCAAGGACTCTTCCCGCCTGGAGAGCACAGTGTGCGGAATCGAGTGCAGAGAAGCCTGGGCTCTTCCAGCTGCGCAGAGGCTGCGGCCGCCGGGAGCAATAAACGGACTCTGTTCCCCGCTACTTCCCTCCTGATCCCTTAACCTTCGAAAATTCGCCAACGAATCCGAATCTGCGGCTGGCGCTGCGAGTGTCCGCCAGGCACGTGCTCATCCCGGCCCGGGCAGCGGCGCGGCCCGTAGCTTCCTCCCCTTCGCCCGAGCTCACCGGCAGCAACTTCGTCCTTGCAGGTAAAAGCCGAGGCGTGCGCTGAGACAGTTCAGCCGAGTGGCACCGCTCCGGCTCCACGCTGCCGCCAGTCTAGGATGCCCCCGCTTCTAGCGAGCGCGAGCACGGAGGGCCCTGGCAGCAACGAAAACAGCAAGCTGCCGGTGCCTCCCGCCCCGAGACTCGGGCTCCAGAGCCGCAGAGTGGGAGCCTGCCTTCCAAGCGCAGCCAAGTCCAGAGCTGGGTAGGCTGGCCAGACAACCAAGTCTCCTCGGCTCATCTTGAATCCGAAACGACATTTCGTTTTTGCAGAGTCGCCTACTACTTAACGATTCGGTGGTAGATTCGGCTCGGTACAGCTGACACTGTTTGGGAACCAGATTCTGTGTTTGGACTTAATGCAGTGTTGGATCTCACAGTTCACACTGTTAGGAGGGAGCTGCTAGGTGATTCTCCTCCTTTACCCTTCTGTGACTCGGCCATTCATCCTTCCCTTCAGAGTTCTGCGTGATTGGCAGGCAAGAACGGTTAGTTTTCAGGGCCAGGCTGAAGGCTGAGCCGGCAGAGTGGCACAGCGCAGCCCACCCTCATGACCACAGTTTGAGACCGAGACGTGGGTGCTCAGAGAGGAATCTCCCAGGCGGCAGTGGGGCGGCTGTCATGCCTCTGCAGCCCTGCTTCCTCCCTCGCGCCTCCCTCACTCCGTGTCGGGTGGGGGAGTTGAGAGTCTCTTCTTGGCCCGGGAGAAGATTTAACAAGGCCTCTCCACTTGGCACTCAACATCCTGAAGAAGGGGGACAGGGTCATGGTGCGGCCAGAAGGGAACAACCTTCAGAGGCTCTAGCTCCAGCCGCTTTGGGGGACACTGGTCCACCCCTCCCCCACACCTTCACATCACCCCAGCTCCACCTGGCCGCCTTAGCCTGGCATGTGTGGTACACACTGCAGAGACCAAGCCCCGACGGAGGCTTCTGAAAACTTCTCTCTGGGAGAAGGCGGAGTGCTGTCCAGCAAGAGAAGAGTGGTAAAACTTCCTGTCTTTCCTCACCACTAAGACCTCTGATCCAGCAGACACCGAGAGAGGCCAGGGAGATGCTCAAAAGGTCTCTGCAAACACACACACACACACACACACACACACACACACACACACACACACACCTTCTGCTTTCTACTAAAGCAATAACAGCAGAACTCTGTAGATATGCTTTGTGAGCCAGCAAGAAAAGGGCAGAGACCAGTATGGCCTGAGGCTGGGAAAAAAATTAACAGTTCTGCAGGGTCACTAAAGGTGATGGAATCAGTGGTCCGTGTCCTCCAGGGACAAGGTGCCAGATCCCCACCTGTTCCCAAGCCCCAAAGGTGGAAAAGCCCAGGGCAGTGGCAGCAGGGAGTCCTAAGGGCTTCACCTGGCTTTATGACTTTGGATCACTGGCATCCTGCCCTCAATCCTCCTGACACTCAGCACATGGCTCCTCAGTTGCGCTGCGGAAGACACACCTGGGTTCAGCATGGTGTCTGCCTGCAGAGAATAGGGACGGGGTGAAGCTGACTGGTCTCCCCTGAGCATCTTCTCTGGGGGTGAGGTGGCTGTTGTAATTGTAACAGGCATCAAGTATCAGTAGAGGAGGGCTGGGTTGGGTCCTGCCGGCTGCTGGAGAAACTATCCTCTAAGCCAGCATGAAGCCATTTGATAAGAGCAGCTTGACTCCTTGGAGGCGACCCCCTGAGGTCAGGCTTGCAGAAGGTGAGAGTGGGGAGGGGCCTCAGAGACCCTGCTCCCACCCACCCACCTTTTGTATGTAATTCTGCCGTAATTGCAGGTGGTCCCAGAGGGCTAAAGGATGCGGTCTTGGTGACTAAATGGGGGTGGACAATTCTAACTGTGCAGCCCTGGGGACTTCATCCAATCTGGATGTTGCTCTGGGTCACTCATGCTCCTATGAGGAATCCTTCACCCATACTGTGTTGTCCATGGAGTGTGAGAGAGCGGGGGGGGGGGGGGATTAGGTGGCCTGTAATCTTGACAGCCCACACTCCTTTGGGAGCCTCCCTCAGCTCCTTGGCTTTACAGACCCTGTTTCCTGGTGGCACGGGGTGAGTGGGTGGGTGAACCTGGCAGTACCCTGGCAACAGCCTTCAGGGGAAGAAGGTTCCGCCTGCCAGGAGCTCCCTGTGGATTGGTTCTGTGGATTGGTTCTGTGGATTGGTGACTGCAGAGGCTAGGACCCCTTTCCCTTTGCTACTTTCTCAATTCCTCTCCCAGAACCTAGAGTTTGTCCCCAGAGCTTCGAGTTGAAGCCCTGGAAAGCACCTGTCCTCGGCTGGACAGAGAGGGCCATTGGAACCATGTGTGGGGTTCATTCCCTGTGGACTTCTTACAGGCTTCACAGCCCCTGAGCTCCAGGCTTGTCTGGAACTGAGCAGACGCAGCCGCTTGGGCTCTGTGCTTCCAGAGTCCGGTACTCCATGGGCAGTCAGGAGGCCCTTACCCTAATCTCATTTCAGGGCTGAGCTGTGGCTGTCTGGGGTGAGGGAAGCCCTCATGCCTGAGACAGTCGCTCTGGGGGTCTCATCGCGGGGCTAACACAGCGAGGTCATGTTCTGACACACCAGCATATTCTGTATTTGCGCTTCTATGAGGCATTTTTAATTATAAAGCAATGTCACCAGGACAGAAACAAACAGTGTCCGTTAAGCGTTCGTGAGGCCTGCAGCACAGGGGACACAGTGGTCCCAGTGAACATGAGTAAGCCAGTTTTCACATTAGAGAAATAACAGTTCTGGTAGAAATGCAGCACTTTTAAAAGAGGTTAATTAATAAACAGCAGGTAATTGCTCGTGGCACGATGTGGCAGAGGGTAATTTTCATTTTTGAGGGTGGAAGGACCAGATGCCCCTCCCTCCCCACTCAGCATTTCTCTGTAATAATCACCTTGGCTTCCCTTCCGCCTTTAATTTTTACAGCTGGAGCTGTTTATCATCGCTCCAACTTTCACTAAAAAAGGCAAAACTATCACTTAAACAAAGCTATTGAAAACTCAGCATCATATGTGGGTTTCTTAACATAAATAAATCATACAAACCAAGATTTATGTTCAAGGATGATGTCATTCATTGAAGGCTGCCTTCTCAATCAGATCAGTCTCTCTCTCTCTCTCTCTCTCTCTCTCTGTGCGTGTGTGTGTGTGTGTGTGTGTGTGTGTGTGTGTGAGAGAGAGAGAGAGAGAGAGAGAGAGAGAGAGAGAGAGAGAACAACTTCTCTAGCACCCTGGATGTTCTTCTCTTTGTCTCAGGTCATCGAGATGATCATGCCTTGTGTCAGCCCAGCAGAACCAGGCCTAAGTGGCAAGAGCATTCTTCTCCTGCAGCTGAGGAAGAAAGCTAGGCTTGCCCAAAGAGCCCAGTAAGCTCTTGCTGTCGGTCATGGTCCCTCTGGTCTTCTGACTTTTGGAATGAGTCCAGCTAGGAATGGCTCTGCCACAGAAGCTTAGCCATGCTGAAATGACTGAGGAATGTTACAGCCACAGAGAGGTAAACAAACAACAGCCAGGCCATCCATACACAGTGCTGTGTGACCTCAAAGGGGTGAGACACTGACCTGTGCTTCAAAATGACGAACCTCAGAAACATGGCAAATGCATGGCGCTGTCCATTAAAGGCCACACACCACATGATTCACAGTCCAATAGGTCCAGAACCAGAAAATCCACAGAGACAAACGGGGGGGGGGGGGGTGGAGAGAGAGAGGGAGTGACTGTTGGCGGATGAAGTGATGAAGCTCTGTAGTAAGCATGGTACAGGCTGCACATGGAGAAGTTTAAATGTCACTGTTTTGTTGACCCTAATAAAGTTAATTACGCATCACAAATCGGCATTTGAGTCTTTAAAATTAAAATATAATTACCACAAAATCCAGCATTCAAATTTAAGGAAACATTCTTACTTTTCCCAGTGGACATAAACAAATAGTATTCATCCCAGATCTGGCACTAAGGACAGAGCAAATAAATGATTCCACTTATTTACAGGACTATAAGCCACTTAAGACTTTCCCTCCCCAAACTATTAACTGCATATATATCCCCAGGGATGGGGGTTATGGTGCCCTAATTGTACTGATCCCGAGCTCTCTCCCCCATGAGGGAATGTTCGTGAGTGCAAACTTGTGAGGGCTTATGGTTTCTGATAGGTAATTGCTGCTGCTCAAGATTCAAGACAGCAACTGCCATGTTATACCAGGAGAGCAGGGTTACACAGTTCCATGCTCATCTTTAAAGCTTTAACTTTCAAAGTGATCACACAAATAAGGACTGTATCCTCACACAGCTTGGAGAGCAGTACACAGGTGCTCAGCTAAAAGATGGGTGTATATCCTTCACAGCTCTCCCTGTAGTTGGAGGTTTGAAGCCTTCCCCTTCATTTGATGTGCAGTCTTAGCCAGAATCAAAGCAAAAGAAGACAGGCATCTTTCCATTTCTAAAGGGTGAGTAAAATATCCTCCATTCATTCTCTCGGGGTACGGTGAGCCATGAATGGTAGGGCGCTTTTACGCCTCAATGTGCATGAACCCTGGCAACTACACGAAGACCTGAAGAGAGCCAGTTGCTGAAGGTCACATGGTACGTGATTTCAAAAATGTCCAGGCAAAGTTACCGAGACAGAATGTAGAGAGGGGCTGCTGGCAAGAACTGGAAAAGTGGTGATGTCTCAACAGAGCAGATGGAAGTTCTAGGTCTGAGAGCAGGTGTGCCTTATAAGTCCAGCTTCATCCCCCTGAGGATGTGCTGAGGGAAACAGCCCTGACCCAGATCAGGTGCCTAGCAGACTGAACTGCGAGCCTTTTATTCTTCAAGAGTTATTACAAGAGCTGGAGGAATGCCTCAGCTGTTAAGAACGCTTGCTGTACCCACGTGGTGGCTCCCAACCTTCTGTAACATGAGTTCTAGGGGATCCAGTGCCCCAAGAATACAGTAGTGTCCCAGTTAGGCCTCTAATTTTCTTGAGGTCACATCCGTGTGGAAAGGCAACACTTCACAAGCTGGGAGACTTTCCTAGTAGGCTAGAAAGTTCTGAATGCTAAAGACACAACAGGGTTTGAGATGTAACTCTTTTAGGACTTTACCTGTCTGAAGATGTCTTTTTCCAGCATAGCAGGGGGATAGTTGAGCTAGGTATGGAATTCTAGCATAGTGATGACTTCTTCATTCAGATTTAGAGAATGTTGGCCATCTTTTCTTCCAAGGGAGCTAAGAAGTCCATGAGAGATTTCACTACCTCGGCTTTTATGTGACTTGCTTTTGCTCTTGGAAAAATCATAGAATCGTCTCTTTGTCCCTGGAGTTCCGGTGTTTGCTGAGCTTGTGTCCATCGACACTGGAACCTTCAACTTTAGGTAATTTTCTTGAATTGCTATTGTTGATTTTCTGAATTATTTTGTCTGTCCATGGATTTTGAAACTTGAAGGCTGTACTGCTTTCATCTCCCCATGTAGGACATGCATATACCAAATGTCTGTCTCTCCTTGGCTGGCCATTCATGCCAAGGAACTTACTGAGAGAAAGGATTTGGAGCTGCTTATCTCCATGGTTGAGCTCCATGACTGGATGCTGCTAAGAATCCTGGGTGTTGCCATCTTGAGGAATCCATCTAGTCTCCCAGGGGCTTTTCCAGGAAGCTGTTGGTGGGGGGGGGGGGGGTCTGGCTGTCAGCCTTAAGTAGCCAGACTGAAGAGGTGGGAGTCTCTGCAGCTTCAGGAGAATAGACCTTTGGATTTCTGCTAACAGGAGGGGAGAAGTTGCTTTGTGGAGAAGTGAAGGGGAGCTAGGAATTTAACTTGTTTATAGCATACTCTTCCTAAATTCCAGGAGTGTTCTTATTAATCCCGAGTTTAGGGAGCTCTATTCTCTAGCCCAGGGGAGTATTCCTCTTGTTTTGTGTTCTCTAGGATTTACATATACTTCAGCTGTGATCCCAGAACCAGCAGGTCCTGTAGGAGGGACTCCCAGCCTGATTCTTCACCCCCAACACAGGGACATTTCCTGTGCAGAAGACAGGAAAGAAGGGAGATGAACAGCTTGATGTAACCCAGATTCTTGAGGGAAGGTAAGCTCTGACTGTTGCTCACCCTGCAGGTTCTTGCATCTGGTTCTCGAGGACAGCGCTTCTCCAGGACCTTGCAGTGACTATCTTCCTCATGATTCCAAGGAGGGCAGGACACCCCAAGGGAGGAGCTGCGACAGGGGAGTCTGCCAAGCCTTCCTCCTTTCATACTACCCTCCTGCTGCCTTAACTCATACTTAGTCCTGCGTGTTTTCATGTAATTCAGGGAGCAGTGCTCTTCCTGCATGTTTCTGGCACTTTCTTCCCTATATCGGACCCTATTGTGGGTGAACTCAGCAGACCTGGCTGAGGCGCTGGCCTCATCCTGCAGAAAAAAAAAAAAAAAAAAAAAAAAAGATGATGAAGCTGAATTGGGCCCCTCTGAGACCCTACTGTGTAGAGTCTGGGTCACTCTGAGGCTCACAATGACTCCAGCCAGGTGAAGCAGGGGCGTGTTGTTCGGGTCGGAGGCTATCCTCACTGCAACCTCTATCCAAATATCCCCGTGATCCCACACAGTCGCCTGTGGTAGAATGTGGACTCCCTGAAAACGAGCCATGGCAGAAACAGCTGCCCCAGGCTCCAAGGCTTTTATAGGTTTGCCTTAAAGATTTTATTCCAGAAAAAACCCAAAGCAATTAATTCAAATTACAGAGTAGTCATTTGCGATAATATTTGCTTTAAATATATGTTTTTTTAAAAAACCCTCAGCTGTGGGCCTTGAGTGAGTTGGAGGTGAAGGACACCTTGAAATAATTACATTTTTGCGCATTTTATGTTGTGAAAATGGCTTAGTCAATTTGGAGAAGAACATAAAGTGTTCGGCTGACTCCCCTGTAAAGTCCGTGCTGTTTCTCTTCCCGTTCCTGCCAGGGCGACCACGCTGGGATCATTCGCCCTTTCGCCTCCAAGGTGGATTTCTTCCAGAAGGCACCCAGGCACTGGCCCAGCTGCCTCTCCGTCCAGCTCTTGGCAGCAGAGAGGAGCAAGGCCTTTTTTGGAGGTCCACCTGATGGTGGCATGGGGAAACCTGGAGAACAGATCTGTGTGTGGGCGTCCTCAAGCTGGCCCCCAGCTGGTGGGGAGCGGAGTGGCGACCCCCCCTGCCCACTCTGTCCTGGGAGCTTTGATAGGGGCTTTACCTGCAGATGGGTGCAGTTCAGAGTAGGGCAGCAAGCCCAGCTGGACTGTAGCCAGCCTACATGTCTGGAGAGAGGGTCAGAGCCTGGAGAATGGGCATTCGTTAAGGTGATACCGTGAGTGGAATGGCATCAGGATGTGGGCCTGTTCGGATTCAGGGGTGCCTGATGCTCCCACTGCCACAGATTCCTCCTCCCGGCCACACAGGCAAGGATGGAGACTTGTCTTCCTGTTCTGCTTGCCTTTTCTTTCCGTTGTTTTTGGTATGCCGTGGGACTTAAATTTCTCCTTTATTTGTATATATAGGCTGTATGCGTGGGTGTGCATGTCACTCATGTGGTTCTTTCCCTTCACCGTGTTGGTCCCGGGGATTGAAATCACGTTGTCAAGGTTCCTTTACCTGCTGAGTCCTCTTAGCAGCCCGGGTCTTACAAGAGCTATGCAAGCACTACCCCAGCCCATCTGTACATTTGCTTATTTCAAAATAAAGAAATAAATAAATAAAACAATTGAGACAGGGTCTCATGTAGCCGAGGTTAGCCTTGAACCTGCTTTGTATGAAGCTGAAGATAACCTGAAATTACCTCCCGCATGTTAGGATCACAGGTCCACACACACGCACGCGCACACGCACACACAGCAGCCCACTCCAGTTTATTCTGTGTTGTGGACAGTGCCCAGAGCGTCACACCTTCTAGGCAGCCATCGTTCATTCAGCCCCTTGAGCTCAAAAAAACAAAAACAAAAGCCCACATTTACATTTTAGCAGCATCCTATATTTTTTCCACTAACAATTTGTTTCCACTTTTGTTATACTTTTAAAAATCCTTGCCTAACTCAAAGCCAACACTGTCTACCATGTTAACCCTAAAATTTTATATATTTATTTTTAGACCAAAGATATACAGCAACAGTCCCAGCTACTCAGAAATGAGGCAAGGGGGTTGCATGTGCCCAGAACTTGCGGGCGGGTCAGGACAGCAGAGCAGAAGGCCCGTCCTTAACGGAGAGTGGAGGGGCTGGAGCCCAGCGGTTAAGAACTGGCTGCGCTGGCAGAGGCTTGGCTCCCAGCACCCACACCAGGTGGTTCACAACCAACTGCAGCTCCAGGTGCAGGGGATCCAACACCATCTTTTGACCTCTCTGGGCACCTGCATGCATACTCACACTCTTATAAACACACAAACCTATGTATAAACAAAACTAAATATTTTCTAAATAGCAAACTCATGTAGGGTCTATTTTGAGCTAGTACTTACGTTGGAGGAGCTTTGTAAAATTTATTTATGTGTTTATCTATGTGTGTGAATGTTTTGCCTGCATGCATGTGCGTGTACGGCATGCATGTCTGTGTCCTTGAAGGTCAGAGGTAGGCATCCAATCCCCTGAAACTGAGGTGGTAATGGTTGTGAGCCTCCGTCTGGGTGGGGGGAAACAAACCCAGATACTCTATCAGGATAGCAAATGCTATTAACTGCTGATCCATTTCTCCAGCCCCCTCTTTTTATTTTATTTTTTAATTTAGAAAGTGACTTTTAAAATGTATGGGGGGACAGACATGTGGAGGTCAGAGGACCTTGCAGGAGTCTTTTCTCTACTTCCACTGTGTGGGTCCCAGAGATTGAACCCAGGTCTTCAGGTTGGCAGCAAGCACTTTTGCCCACTGAGCCATCTCGGCAGCACTGAACATGATTTTCTTTGCGTGTGTGTCTAATTGTTTTGGCATCACTTGTTGAGAAGTATTTGATTTCGCCATGGAACCAATGCTATGGTTTGCATCTGAAATACCCCCAAATTCTGTTGTGTGGCAGGCTCACAAGCGGGAGTCTTTTGGAAATGTCTGGGTCATGGGGGTCTGACTTCATCCATAGATTCATCCATGGATGGGTTCTTAGCTTAATGGGTCTGGAGAGGAAGGCGCCTTCATGTGAAAGTCAGTGCTCTGCTTGCTGGGCTTCATGAGGCGAGCAGCGGCCTTCACCACACATTCCCACCAGCACACGGAGCTTAGCCACCCTGCATTGAGACCTCAGAAACAGCCAAGGGAACCTTTCCTCTGCTTAAGTTGTTTACCTCAAGTGTGTCTACAAAGTAACAAGCTGAATCACTTGGGTTGACAACCTTGCAAAAGCTAACAGGCACGAGTGAGTCCGTGGGCTCCACCGGGTCTGTCTGTCCTTCCTCCCACCAATACCGCACTGCTTGCCTCGCTAGTGCACCATAATATATTCTGGGGGATGTTGTTACTGTTTTTGTTGTTTTGTGCGCTTGGTTTCTTTGTTTTGTTTTTTAAAACAGAGCCTCCCTGTGTAACCCTGGATGGCCTGTAACTTTTTAGGTAACACCTGCCTCTGCCTCCACAGTGCTGGACTAAGTACATGCCAGCTATAACATGCTCCAAAATATACCATGTCTTTCAAATTCTGTGGGGTTTTGTTTAGGCTACTGTGCTGGCTAGTTTTATGTCTGCTCGACACAAGCTACAGTCAGCTGAAGGAGGGAACCTCAGTTGAGAAAATGCCTCTAAAGCATTTTCTAAATTAGTGATCTGTAGGGGAGGGCCTGCCCATTGTGGGCGGTGCCATCCCTGGGCTGTAAGAAAGCAGCTGAGCAAGCCTCCATGAGCAAGCCAGTAAGCAGCACTCTTCTGTGGTTTCTGTCTCCAGGTTCCTGCCCTGTTAGAGTTCCTGTCCTGATTTCCTTTGATAATAAACTGTGATGTGATGACAAATAAATTCTTCCCCAACTTGCTTTTGGTCATGATGTTTCGTTGCAGCAATAGTAATCCTAACTAAACAAAGAGCTCCTTTCCATGTAAGCATGAGAACTGCCCCATTTCCAGTCGACGTTGAATCTGTTGGCCCAGGTTCGGGAGTCCTGCCTTCCTAACGGCGCTGAGCTTCAGGTCCATAGACACAGGCCCCTTGCACTCTGGGTGACATTTCTTGGTTCTCACTGTGTGAGATGAAATAAACATTTTGGGGTGGGGAAAGATTTAAGGCCCTGAGATAAAGTAGACATATTTCTGGATGTACACTAAGTGTCGAGTTTGGCCCAAGAGAAAACAAAAAGTTACAAAGGGTCAAAATGGGAATAAGAAACGCCCTTCCGTCCTCTGCCCTTCTGCCCTTCTGCCCTTCTGCAGCAGAGCCCTCTGCCTGCATGGATTGCAGACCAGTTCTTGCAAGGGGCAGATGTTGTCTATTTTAGAAAGGATTTTCTAGAATGTAACAAAGGGAAAAAACACTCTGTTCAATTTTTTTGAGGCACCATCTGACTAGGTAGATTGGTCTTGAACTTGTGATCCTGTCTCAGATGCTGGGATTATAGGTCTACATTGAAAGATGGGTTGTCATGCCATTCCAGCTCCTCGCTGGACACCAGATCTGCTGGTGCCTAACTGTGGGTAAGGTGCTTGCCATGCTCTCCTGACCTGTGTTTGGCTCCCCAGAAGCCATGTGAAAGCCAGATGCACAGTACAAACATTTGTAATTCCAGCTGCTCTATGGGAAGTAGGTGGACACTGGCCAGACAGCCCGGCCTACACAGCAAAGACCCTGGGTAAATCGGATTTTAACTAACTTATCACAAGTACTTCACTAGAGTTTTGAAACACTCTTGCCAAGGCCAGACAAGTGTGCTCACCATCATTTTATGACTGTTGGACAGCCGTGACCAGTTGCCACCGCTGCCAGGGGCCAAGGAGAAACCAGGGTGCAGAGACTTACAAGCTTTAAGGCATGTGTTTTCAATACCAGCATCCAGGAGGCAGAGGTAGAGAGAGCTCTCTGAGTTCAAAGCCAGTCAAGCCTACATAAGCAAAGAGCCTGTTCCTACAGATGAACTGTGAGCATCTGTGCAAAAATTATGAATAAACAAAGACAAAACATTATTGTCATTATCAGTACTATTCTAGATGAAAAATCAACACATACACACCCAACACACATGTATATAAAACACACGCACACACAGTATGTATACATACAACATACATGTACCCACAACTCATATACTGAGAACACATGGACAGATACACATAGCATGCATACAGAGAGTGTAACATGCACACACAACACATACCTGTTTGTATACCTTCCATCTATATACAGGACACACACACATACAGTCAACATTGTACACAGAAATCACACATGTATATGTTCATATATTTGTATGCACATATGTGCACATATGTGTTCATATATGTGTATATACGTGTGTGCATGTATATATACGTATATATTCCGCCACCATACTTATGCCCCAGACGGCTGCCCAAGGCAGAAGAGGAAGGATGGAGAGGAAGGATTGGGATAGAGTGTAAAATGACAGAGGCAGGTGCTGAGGAAAGGCAGCCACAACCATGAACTAGGAGCTCAGGTAGCTGGGCTGGGGGCGGGGATGGGACGCCACACTCAGGCTAAAGGGCTCAGTTATGCGGCTTTGGCACCCGTCTCCACACGCCTTTGTCCTCGTGAGTGCCCCACACCTCTGAAGCCCTGGCATTCCTGGAGCCCGGAAAGGGGAAGGGCACGTCTTCTTCCCCATGACCCTGCTCTGCCCCGGGCCAGAGTCCCCGAGGTTTGGGCCCACACTTGACCAGTGTCTGGGTGGTCTGCCACAACTACTCTCCGGAAACCCGACGCCCTCCAGCCAGTCGTCTGTCTGGTGGACTTGCAGCTGCAGGGGCAGGCTGCCCCGGCAACCCACGGCCCACACCACACCATTCCCAGGCTGCTGCAGGGGGATGCCCCTTCGGTCTCAGTTTAGCAGTAGAAGGGCAGCTGTTCCCAGCTGCATCTCAGTGGGACAGAGACTGTGAGAAGAGGCTTCCCTGCCCTCGCTACCTCCCCGTCCACTCCCGGCTGCCCCCGTGCTGGACCCGACACCAGCTGCTGCAGGTCACCAAGGTGTTGCTGAGGTGGCCGCCACCCAGGACCAGCAGCGGGGCTGAAGCTGCCTCCTGCTGCCGGCAGTTTCCACTTCACTCTCACTTGCCCACCCTGTTTGTTGCCCACAGAGTTCTCGCCCCTCCACAAGACTGCACATTGTCTGTATTTTTTGGATGAGGAACTTGCCCTTACCAATGTGGAAGAGCTCGGCTCTGAAACTTGACTGGCTTGCTGTTTTGGTTCTTACACTGAGGAGGCACAGGGGCCTCAGGAACAAGGTCACCTGAAGGACGCCGAGGGCCGGTGTTCAGGGAGCAGAGAGTGGAACACCACTACTGGCTGTTTTCTGGTCTCCTGGCCTCAGGACCTTTGCACGTGCTCTCAGCCAGCTCTGCTTACCTTGTCATTCCAGCTTTTCCTGCCTGTTCAGTTGTCAGGACTCGGGAAGGAGGCCATTTCTGAGTGCTCTCATCTCAATGGGTCAGGAAGCAGAGAAAGACAAACTCCAAACTGTTTCTCTTGAGTACCCCAGTTCATGAGTGGGTCTGTCTCCTCATTTGATTCTCTCTGAAAACTTCAGTCTTCTGGGTGATTCCCAAATCTAAGCAAATTGACATTAAAGAATAGCTATCCGTCATCCTTCACAAGGCCAAGGCAATTCCACCATCTTGATGCATTTTCTATGACTAGAGTAGAATTCCCAAGACTGAGTGGTCATAGGATAGAGGCTTGTTTGGCTTCTGGTTTTGGCGGCTGGGACTCCAAGATGAGGTCCAGCTTCCTGTTAGTTCCCGTGCTGCTTCATTCAGCCTCTGACCGGAAGCAGGACAAGGGGAGCTAGCAGGAAAGAGAGCAGGAGCCACGGCCCAGCAGCTGCCCTCACTGGGATGACCTCAGCTCTTGGCAGATCTCACTTTCTTAATGGCTCCAACCACTCTTGAGGGGTCTCCAGCACCTCAGTACACCCCAACCTACCACCCTGGACAGGCTTTACCAGAAACTTAGGAGAAAAACCACTCTTCGATCGTAGCACTTGCCAAACCACTCAGCGGGGTTCCCGCTGACGCAAAGCCAAGGTCCCCTCACTGCTGTCTTCCTGGCCTCAAGAATGGCCCCCAGAACTGGCCCTGCTGAGCCCCATGGTGTGGGCCCCCTGCACTCCACAGGCAGCCATGACCCTACTGCATTCACACGTAGCCTGAGCCCACTCAGATGTCTAACCAGGCTACCCAGAGGGAGAGCCACCCAGCGCCCAGCGTGGAGCAGCCTCTCAGAAGACGGGTGAGTTCCTCCCGTCTTCTGCACTCTATGTTCCAGTGTGTCTCCACACTCAGATGTGGACATTCCCAAGTGTGAGTCCAAGATGCAGGCAGCTTCCTTGGGGGAAGAGTGGACCCTGTCACCCATGTCAGGCACGGCCCTTGCCAGACATCGCCCTCCCAGGTGGAAGCCCTGTCCCCAGCTCCCCTCTGAGAAGGGGTCTCCTTATCTTCTCCGTGGTTTTATGCTGTGGCCAGGGGGTAGAAGGTCTCACTCATCCCCACATCAGGGAGAGAGACAAAAACTATTGCATCACCCTGGTGGAAAGAATGGCTTTGGCTTCGTGAAGTCCCAGCAGAAATCCTGCCATTATTCAGACTCTAGTTCTGCTAATGTTGGAGCAGGGAGGGGCTGACCGCAGGGGCGAGGGTGGGGATGTCCACAGAGCCTGGGTAACTACCCCTTTGGCTATCACCTCCCAAAGGACTGCCTCTCCTGATCCCATCTACACAAGTAGCCCCTGGAGTGAGACCTTTGACCTCAAGAGAGTGGAAAGCCTTGGAAATAAGAAAAGCTCCGGCCCAGAAGCTTGCCGCTCAGGGTGGAGTCAGGCCAGGAGGGGCTGTGCTTCCCAGCATCCTGTGCTGGATGATCTGTGTGCGGGTTAAGGGGAGGGTCCAGGACATTCTTCTTCAGTCCTTCCTAGACCAGGGGACTACAGGCTTACCTGGTGTCTTGACCCCCCCCCCACCTGAGGAGAACAGACACTCCAGCCTTCTGTCGGTCAAGTACTTGACCAGGCATCAAGCACAGAACACACAGCCAGTCGGGTCTGAGCCCTGACATCACAGCCAGTTCTTAAGGCCACTATTCCTGGGATGTGGGGAGCAAAGGACATACGGACTCATTCTGGTGATGCACTGTGAGGACGAAGCAAAGCCCAAGGCTCACCACATCCATTATCCAAGGAGCTTCTGCCTCTGGTGGCTCCCCATCTCACCTTGTTCAGGAGGCACTCCTTCTGCAAGAGCAAGTTTGAAGGTAAGGTATCACACACTCAGCACCCTGGAAAGTCACACATTTAGTTTGCACAGCGATATGATGGTCATTGTGGGGCCAGGCCGGAGGGGGCTGACTGCAGCTGTTTAGCTGTTTAGCTGTGTGTGCTTTCACATACGTGTGGTGCCTGTGTGCTCACTTGCCAGTACAGGGTACACAAATAAATGTACGGGTGTTCGTGTGTTCACACACATGCCTGGGGCGTCTGTGACTGCACATGTTTGTCCGCTCTAGAGCACGCGCTGAACCACCTGGCATCTCCAACGCACCCCAGGAAGCAGGCACTGGTCTAGGGAAGGGCCAGAGCTGCAGGGAGGGAGCCCTTCCGCAGTGTGTCTCAGCCACAGGGACAGTCACAACTCTTTCCGACTCCACGGCCTGGCAGTGAAGGCGTCGCTAGACTGCCCGGCCACCGAGCGTTCACACCAGCTCCTGAAACCCGAGAGCCGTTGGCAACCTGGGACTGATTTCTAAGCCGAGACTTGGCTGTGCTTTTGTTGCAAGGACTTAAGATTTTTATTTGTATTCTTGAAAGGTTGACTCACTTGTTCTTTAATAGTTTTCAGAAAATCTAGCTGGGGCCAGACTTGGTTGCTCACACCTGTAATAGGAGGCTGAAGCAGGAAGATTGCCATGAGTCCAAGGCCAGCCTGGACTACACAGTAAGGCTCTTCCTCAAAAAAAATAAAAAATCAAAGTCAAGCTGGGTTTCTAGGAAAAAGAGTCAATAGAATGCATGATGTTTTCTGTATACACATATGTGTGCTGTAGTCTGCAATGTTCACACGTGTGTGTGTGTGTATATTCATAAATACATATGTGTGTAGACATGTACATCGCTGTTGATACATATGTGTGCATAGATGTGCTTAAGTGGAGAAATGTGTTCATGCGTGGCTGTGTGCACATGTGTATGTTATGTGTGTGTATGTGTGTGTTCTGTGATCCGTATAGCATGGTGCAAATGTGTTCAAAATGCATGCTTTGGTGCCAGTCTGTGTGCTCTATGATGTGTACACACTGTGTGTGCATGTGTGTGCTACGGTCTGGATATGCTCATGCTTGCATGTGCATGCAAGTGTCGCTATAGTCTATATACGCTCATGTATGTGTACACATACATATTCATGCATGCTCTAAGTCCACACCTGTGTGCTATGATCTGCATACACTGTGTGCGTGTGTGTGTTTGCACAGGTGAGGTCTATTTCAAGCGGCTGCTCCTATGATTGCAGCCGTGGCAGGTGTGCTGGGATGGAAACCCCACAAGAGCTGAGGTTGCAGTCTGGAGCCAGGAGGGAGGACTCCCTCCTTCCTGAGAGGCCGCTGTCGTGTCCCTTGAGGCCGTCAGCTGATGGTGTGAGGTCACCCACAGCAGGGCACCTGCTTTCCTCAAAGACCACTGACTCAAGTGCTGATGTTTTAAAAAATCTCCACAGCAAAGTCAAGCCACTATCTGATTCGGTTTGTGGGCGCCACCTTCCATCCTGGCAGATGTGAAGAGCATCATCTCTGAAGCCCCCAAGACCTGGGACTTGCATGTCTTGCTCCCTGGGAATTCAGGTGAGAGGAGCAGGGGTATAGTTTCTAAACAAAACAACAAAACAAAACAAAACAAAACAAAAAAACCAAGGTTGTGACTGGGATGCCACTTAATGGTACAGCATTTACCTAAGTATGCAAAGCACAAAGATGCAAAAACAGAGATGTAAAGCCAGGCTTGGTGGTGCACACCTATAATCTCAGCACTTGGAGGGGCAGAGGCAGGTGGATCTCTGAGTTCAAGGCCAGCCTGGTGTACAAAACTAGTCCAGGGCAGCCAAGGCTACACAGAGAAACCCTGCCTCAAAAACAAACACATAAATAATAAAGGAGTAAACAGTAAGTGCAGCTATTAGCACTCATCCACTCTGGGCAGGTGCTTTGAGCTGAGCCTGAAGCTGCGGGAGCAGAAGGGTCCACAAGCTGCCCAAGAGAACTCAGAACATCTTTCAAGGAGAGGAAGGGAAGATGTTTGATCTTCTCTGAGGAGGGAGGGAAGATGTTTGATCTCTGAGGACTGGAAATGCAATGGCCATGTGGACAGCTGAGGGCAGGGGCAGAGCTGAGGCAGGGCTCTGTGGCTTGGGTCACTTGGACATTCAGTCTCACCACCATTCTCTCAAAAAGCCCACCTGTCTCCTGAAAAGAAAGCTGAAACAGGCAGAAGAGAGTCAGGGTCCTCCCCTGGGGATAAGTGGGGGGAGGGGCAGCATCATACACCTCCCAGGGGTCAGGTGGAGGTGTGGTCAATTTACTTTTGAGATGTGCTTCATTAAGGGTGAAAACCCTTTGGCTGCTGAATCTGAACACACACACACACACACACACACACACACACTACATTCGTATCTCACTGTCCATACCATCAGGAGAAGCGAGAAGCCCCTGCTGTGTAGACAGCCTGGCTGGGGTAGGGAGGTGGGGAGGTGAGAGGAGGCTGGAGCAGGCTGCTGACTGGATGTGGATGGTTTACCTGCACAGGGGCACAGGACAGAGCCAGTTCTGCAGTCTGGCTGGTCAGGCTCTTGAGTCGCCTCAGCTAGGGTACATTCACAGAGCCTGTGGCACCAGGGATGGACAGAGCTTTCTCCCCAGGGATGTGCCCGCTGAGAGGCAAGGCGAGTGGGTGTGTCCTCAGCCTTGTGAGTGGGTGGACAACCAGCCAGGGCTCTTAGTCTGCGAACCACCCAGGGACCCAGACTACCTACGGCAGTCTGCCTATGGTCCTGCAGGCTACCTGGGTTTTCAGGGAAGAGACACCCCATCTCTTCCCTGCCATCTGGCTCAGAAAAGGCTAGTCTGTGGACTTGGCCCCATCCTGGCCCGATAGATAAATTCTGGGTCTGCTGATTGTCAGGGTCCCCCAAACACAGGGAGCTTTGGGTGACACAGAGCAGAGAGACAGAGGCCACTTAGGAGGCTCCCTTTCTGCTAGAAGGAGATGGGGACAGTTTGTGCCCTGAGCTTCTGCCACATGTAAGAAAAGACACACACACACACACACACACACACACACACCTGATGTCCTGAGCACCAGGTTCTGAGGGGAGCGTCCTGCTGTGGCCCCCCTGTCCTGTGGCTGTGCTGGAGAGCCAAGCAGCTGACTTAGAGCTGGTTAACAGGTTTTAGCCTGGAAATGACCATGCCCTTTGCCCAGCCTCAGAGAGGCCCTGCAAGGACAGCTGGTTTGGAGGTGCCTCTGTCCCACCCGCTGGCATGGTTCTGCCTGGAAATTAATGCTGTCCCACCCCAGGTGCTCTCCCCTGGCAGCTTCCAGCTCAGGGCTTCCGAGTTATAGACTATCATGACCAGATCTGTCTGGCCAGTCCCTGGCTCTGGGCAGGAACACGCAGGCACAGGGGGTCAACAGAGTGGGCTGCCTTTGGTTTCTGATCCCCAGAATGCGTCCATTCTGAGCACAGGATTTTCTGTTTATCATCCTCGTCCCCTACATGCACTGCCTAGAGCTGACATCTTAGGCTTTTACAGAGCCCTGCTTCCTCTTCTCTGATTTATGTTCCTGGGGATGAGTTTTATAGGAAACAGCCTCTGAGCTCCTGTGAGATAAAAGGCAGCTCCTGCTCCTGCAAGATGGAGACACTCACCCCACCGCTCATAGATCTTAACACTCTGGGCTCAAGCTGCAGCCTCCCACACGGCTGCCTCCGTCTGCTATCAACCTCATCCTGGTGCAGAATAATGTCTGTAAGACTCTCCTCTGCACGATAGCCATCCTTGCTGTGTAACAGTTCCCTCTGAGATTGAACATTTCACACTACAGGGAAGCTCCTTAAACAGGAAGGCAAACAACTCAAAAGAGCTTCAGGAAGTCCCTGAAACTGAGCAGACTCACAATGTTGGGGAGGGGTGGGGATGTCCTAGCCCACCCATGTACATGCCCCACCCAGAGTCACCCTCAGATCAAAAGAGCCAAGCTTGCTAACATGACTCTTAGGAGCAGCCTGAAAGGACAAAAGGAGTTCATCTGCCTGGAAGAGGTTTAGGCCAACTGAGTCACTTGGAAAAAGCAACCTCCAACCTGCTGAGCTGTCTGCAGGCTGCACAGCGTGCTCCAGGCCCCAGCTTTTGTGATCTGTCACCCATGCTGGGTGGGCTTTGGTGATGGAGTCTTTGAGTCATTTTCTGCTCCTGTACCCACATTCCTATAAGTAACTACCCCACACTGGGGAAAAAAAACAGAAACAAAAACACATAGTAAACCAAGTTGATTTTAGTGGTATCCATACTTCGTTCTGTTGTGGGCTTCCTGTCTGTGTTGAATAGACATATAAAGTGTCTCCGCAGGAAAAGTTTTTTCACACAACACCTGCTGGCTACGGATGGTACCAGGACAACTCCTGGTACCTTCTTTTCTGGCATCTTCTTTTCTAGCAGTGTCCCACCAAGGACCCCACTCTTCATCTTCCTCTCACGCCACACTTGCCCTCTCACTCCAAAAGCTGGTGAGTGCCTCCAGCTCATCCTCTGTGCCCTCCATTCCCAGTACCCCGGGTATTCACACTCCCAGCCCCGCCAGGTTCTAGGACACCCTGTGAAACAGGCATATCCCTGCTTTTCCAGCTCGTGTGTGTCAACTCCGCATAGTGATTCTCCAGTGACAGCCGAGTTGTCGGCACCTGCAGTGAGCTGGCCCCCATGGGACTCTCTAACACCCACTACCAGGCACAGAACACGTCACCCACCGTGCAATCCTAGCGCAAAGAAAGAGAGCAAAGGCCTCGCCATCCCCTCCCCCTCCATGCCGTGCACAGGGTTTGTGTGTGAAATGTCCCTGTCTAACTAGGGGAAAGAGGAGACTCTGGACTTCCTGCCTTCCCTGAGGCGCTGGGGCGGCTGCAGGGCCAGGCTGGCTGCAAGAGTGGGCCAGACCTCCTAGCAGGCTGCCCTTCCAAGGAAGACTCCAATTGGTGTCCAACCCTCCCCACTCTCCCCCTGCAATCAGGCCTGAAGATTTCACACTCTGGAGCCGGGATGGTGCTTGTTTTGGCTGGCCGGTGCAGGCAGCCCATCCTCGCAGACCCCGGGTTGCATAATGGTGAGGTATCCGCTTACGCCGGCTGCCTCCTTGCAGCAAGGCCTGGGCAGCCTTCCTTGGGTGGGGCAGCCTCCCTGGGAGGTGCCCAGCCCCACCAGGCTAGCTGTAGGGTCTCCTGGATCTCTCGACCCCCTGCAGCAGCTGGCAGGACCACGTGGTGTCTGAGCCTCCAGAAGCCAAGAGCAGCCACCTCTGGCCGGAGTTGGCCCTCGTGGGTGTAGGCGGGCAAGGGGCTGCCTCCACCCACTGCTCACTTCTCTTCCCAGCCTCTACGTCATCGTTGGTTCTGCCAGAGCACTGTGGGCCCTGGGTCAAGAGACAGCAGTGCAGTTGGAGGACAGATCCAGGAAATGGACTGCTGGGTGCCCTTGTTGCTGCCCAGGGCCCTGAAGGAGCCTTGGGAGCAGCATCTGCCTCCCAGGTCCCTGTGGGCCCCTGGACACGGCCCAGCTGGCCCAGGTGTGAAGAGGTCCCTAGTGTGCAAGGCCCTCACAGCCCTTCTGCTGTCGCCAAAAGGTGGAGCCAGAGAAATGGGAGATTTGAATAATGGAAGAAAATTATTATGTCTTCATGTGAGCTGGAGCCCAGCCCTGCTCCCCATGGGTGTGATAACTGGGGGCGTCTTACATTTCTCCTGCTCAGAGCCAAGGCCAGCCATGACAATACGCACATTGTTTCCTGTGCCGGGGTATTGTTATCCGATGACAGTGCCTGAAACACCGCTACGGGGCTTAGGCTTAGCACACGTTTGAAACCGAGGGCATCTGTAGAAAGACGAAGGCTGGGGGCAGGGACTAGAGAGTCTGCAGGGAATTACAGTTTTATACAAGTGGCCTGGTGACAGCCAGGCACACAGCTGGGCAGGGCCTGGCATGTGGGAGCTGTGAACACCCTGGTAGCCAGTGTCCATGGGCTTCAGAGGTTCCTTCCTGAGACAAAACTAGACTGAAACTGGCTTTGTTTTCTCACCTGGGGCCAGGTGAGGGGGTGTTCCCTGCTCCTGAGCTGTTGGACCTGCCTTCAGAGTCTGATGTTCAGGTCCTGTCTCAGAACAAAGAAAGCACAGCACACTGTTCGGGAGGCAGGGGGACACCAGGTTGCTGACTCAGGTTCAGGGATAGACACTAGTTTTCCTTCATACACAGAGGCCGGGAAGCCTCTCCTCTCCATACCCCCAGAGAGGAGAGCACCAGCCAGCCATCGCGGCAAGCGGGACTTCAGCCCTCCCCAACCGCAGCCCACCATTCCCTCTAGACTGCTGGCCATCTACATAATCATTCCGGAGAGGACTGGAAAGTGGTGGGCCCCAGGGCCATGGTTCCTCCTGCAGCCAAGCCCACCTGCGAATGGCCGTGTCCTACATCTTGAAAAGGGTGGACGCTACCTCTGAGTTGGCATGAAGTCAGCAAGAGTATGTAGGAGGGACAGCCCTGGGGAGAGGCCCTGGCTACCACACACAGGGCCGTCAAGATAACCTGGCTTCCCAGCAAATCCCGCTTGGCTTTCTGTGTTGGAATGTGGAGACAAGTCTGAACTCTTGAGCCTCATCCCACATGAGGAATTGGAGGGGATGTGTGCTTAGATTCGTTGGTTGACAGGACTCCTGCACTAGCATAGAGGACCAGGAGGCTGGAAGTCCCCAAAGGCTCCTGTCTAACCCTACTGTCCTGAGAAGGGAGCTGGGGAGAGGCACAGGTGTGCATGTAGAGTCAGAGGCTCTTCCCTACCTGTGGCTCGAGGGAGCCTAAGAGCCCTGTCTCTTGCTAGTTCCAGCTCTTTCCAGAGAAGGACAGAACAGCTGGCTGCTCAGACTCAGACTCTGGCCAGCTGCCTGGTAGGGATACCATCTCTCTCACACAGATCTTCTGCCCCTGGGAGCATCCCATTGGGATATTAAAACTTCATAGGAGGCCAGGGCCCAGGGCCAGAAGAACTTTACACCTGGGGCTCTTTGGTTCTCATGGCACACATCTGGACAGCATCTGTCCTCACAGGTGCACAGAGTCTGAAACCCCGAGGTGCATCCACCCTATGCAAAAAAGAGCTGGGGACCAGCTGAGGGACATGGAATTCTGCTCTGTGCTTCCCGGGTCTTAGTCTGTCAGTGCATGGTCAGCCAGCCCGGCTCCTGGCCTCACGGGTTCTGCTTCCTGGGGGTGCTCTGGACTGGTCGGATTCCTTTGAGTGCTTGTGAGATGATGAAGCACCTGACTATGAATGAGTGGGTGAGTGACATGATGGATTTGTGAATGAATAAGTGAATGAATGGGTAAGTGAATGGATGGATGAGTAAGTGCACAGGACAAGCTTCCTGGCATGAGCATCCTGGGAGAATGAGGTCTCTGAGGATAGTTCCTGACGGGAAGAGGAACAGGGGAGCCACCCTAGCTGCTGTAACAAAGTACCAAAGGAGGCAGCCTCACATGTCGGGCTGAGATCATTCACCTGCCAGTTCCTCCTGGAGGCTCTGGTGGCTGTGGGCTTTGTCTTCTCTGTGTGCTGCTGTGTCCTGCAGCAGACTGTCCTCATCGTGATTATCTGGCGTCTGCAGTGAGGTGGCAGGGCCACCCAATCTACCTTCTTCCGAACCTGAACTGAGTGCCAGGATCCTGAGATACCGTGGAGGTGGTAGAGACAGCCCCAGCCCCAGCAGCCAAGAGCAGCTTGAGACTGTTGGGGACGAGCAGAAGAGACGCATTCTAGGTACTACCGTTTCGGTTTCAGATTCCATTTAGTCATAGGGAGAAATTAAGTTCAAGGTCCCAGGCCCTAGGCGAGCTGGGGACTTCCCAATAGCTGAACAACTTCTGTTGTAAGGAAACAGTTGTCTAAGTCCAGACATCTCAGGGGCAACTTGTAAGGAGACAGTTGTCTGAGTCCAGCACATCTCAAGGACAACTTCTCCATCAACTAAGCTCATGTTCTCAGGCCCAGATTGACAGAAACTCCCTTGCTCAACCTCTTATGACAGATACGACTGACAATGCCACAGCCCAGCCTTCTCCCACTCACTTTATGGCTTCCTTCTTTAAATATGCTGAACATGGCCCCTTCAGGGCTGCAGTTCAGCTCCGAATCTGCTCTGCAGCCCTGGTCAATCAGCAGCAGCTTGATTACAATCAATTTTCATCATCTGCATTGACCTAGTGTTTGAGTTGTGTTGGATTTAAGCGGATCCCACAGCAGAGACAAGTAACCGAACACGGTGATATTCAGGGGAAGGTTGTGCTATTAGATGGCCCGTGGGTGACAGGGTACAAGGGACATCTTGGCCAGACCTTGCTTCAATTCTGTCTACTCTCCACCATGAGTGTGGGCCTCTGAGTCTCTCAGGAAACCTGCTCCTGAGAGTTCTACTTGCAAACCCCTGAGCTGTCCTCCAGAGGAGCAGCTGAGATTGGAAGATGCTGCTGTCAAGGCCCAAGACAGGGCGCACTGTGGAGCACAGGGCGGAGGACACTGCCCACACGGGCGACAGCCTCCTCACACTCCAAATAACAGCTTGCCCCTGTCTGTGCATGGAGCACCGCTCGGCTGGCCTAACTCGGGGTTACTCATGAGAACAGTCAACTACTATATTGGTCCTAAAGTCACCTTCTGTGGTTTCCCCCACAGAACTCCTTTTAAGATGGATGAAACATGCACACATGGACATCAGTTTGCTGATGCCTGGGAAAACACCACCGTTTTCTTTTAAAGAGGTGTGGGGTCAGGTTACTATGAAGATAACCCAGTCAGTAAAGTTATTTATACCCAAGTATGAGGGCTCAGATTTAATTTCCAGTCAGACACAGAGGAGCTTAGAGAGATGGCTCAGCAGTTAAGAGCACTGGCCACCCTTCCAGAGAGCATGGCTTCAATGGCTGTTTTATAGTTTCCTCTGAGAGTAAACATTTCATCCTACAGGGAAGCTCCTTAAACAGGAAGGTAAACAACTCAAAGAGCTTCGGGAAGTTCCTGAAACTGACTAGACTTACTAGTCCCCTCCCTGCCGAGAGTCACCTTCAGGCCAAAAGAACCAAGCTGCTAAGAAGACTCTCAAGACCAGACAAGCTGCCTGGAAGGACAAACCATTTTATCTGCCTGGAAAAGGTTTAGAGCAACTGAGTCACTAGGAAAAAAAATACCCTCCAACCCATTGATCTGTCTAAAGACTGCAATGTTCTCCAGGTTCCAGCTTTTATAGTCTGTCAGCCATACTGGGGTGAGTTTTGGTAACGTAGCATCCTTTGAATTATTCCTATCCCTGTAAGTGATCCCCGTAAAACCCGTAGCTCACCAAGTTGAATTTTGTTGGCATCAATACTTAAGTCTGTCATGGGATCCCTATCTGGACTGAATAGAAGCGTGGGTAGCATCTCCTTAGAAAAGGTTTCCTCACAGAGCGGTGGCTCACAGCCATAACTCCAGTTCCATGGGATCTGAAACCCTCTTCTGAACTTCTCACAAACGTGCTCATCATACCTGCAAGCAAACCACTCACAATTATGAAATAAAGTATCTAAAATAATAAAATTATTCTTTTTGAAGGCCAACGTGAAGGCCTGTATTTGCGGCTCCAATGTTAGGGACATAGTCCCAGGCTCTTGTGGGCCCGATGGCTGGCCAATCCATGCAACACGGTGAACTAAGTGCAAAGTGGACAAGCTCCTTGGGAACGACACCCAGGCTTCTGGCTTGCTTCCGGCTTCCACACGCATGCATACAATACACGACCTGCACACATGGACACACACACACATGCATGCACAAGGCAGGGAGGAGGGGTAAGGGATCATAGGATTTCTATGTAGTTTCCACTTCTCTGACAATTACATTTTGGGAGAGGTCCACCAAATGCATGTGGAAATTCCCTTCATGCATCAGCTAGTCAACCGTTACTTTACTGACAGCCATTAACTTTGTTTCCAGTATTTCAGCCCAAACTGATGCTATAAACATCCTTGAAAGTGAAAACAAACAGAATCACCCAAAGAGGTGTAAGGAGTCCGGAGCTGCTGATGCTTGCCCCCAGGTTCAGGCTGTCACCTCCTGCCGAGGACAGAGGCTCCAGGACAGCCCTGTCCTGCCTGGCAGGGACCTCCAGGGGACGGTCCTTGGGCTCTCAGGACCCAACAGCACTTAGACCAGCTCTTCAGCCTCCTGCTGACTGCTGAGCAGCTCTCACCTACCCGTGCAGCGTTACTGGGCAGCCTCTGGCCTCTGGGCCAGAGCTCTGCAGCTGAACAGCACCAGGGCTCTCTCCGAAGAAAGGGCAGGAGCACAGGGCATAAGAAGAACTGCCACGGAGTCACAAGGGTCCTGGTAAAGGCCTGGAGAGATGGCTTAGTTGGTAACGTACTTGCCACAAAGTGCTGGGGACGCAGAAACAGGAGGCTCCATAGCCAGCCAGCCTACCCTAAGTGGCAAGCACCAGGTCCTAGTGCTTGTCTCAGAAAGAAAGGTATGGATGCTCCTGAGGAAGGATACCTGAGGTCACATGGACACACACACACACACACACACACACACACACACACACCAAAACGATGCTTCCTCGGAGGATGAACAGAGCCTGACACAGTCAAATGCTTCACCATTCTTTTATTGAATATGGTGTGTTAAAGCCGTGGAGATAGTTCACTTCCCAAGGGTGCCCCTTGCACGGGACAATGTGATTACTGGGAGCGTGGAGCACTCCTTCAGAAACACCGTCTCTGGACCACCGACGCCCCAAACTCCTTGAAGTCTGCGGCCGTGATCCACATCTGCTTAAAGCTGCTCAGAGACGTGACAATGGAGGCGCCGATCCACGTGGAGAACCAGCGGTCTGGCGGCGCCGTGATCTTGATGGGGACCCCTTTGCAAGCCAGCTGCTCCAGTTCCTTTAGGAGCCTGTCGTCCAGCCCCTGGAACAACGTGGAGCCCCCGGACAGCACGATCTCCCCGAACAGCGTCTTCTGTATGTCAGTGTCACACTTGGCTATGCTGTTGGATGCCATCTGTGCCAGCCCTGGGCCATGGGTGCCCAGCTGGTCTGGCGAGAACAGGACCTCAGGAGCCTGGTATAGCTGGTCTCCGATGTAGATGATGTTCCCGTCGGGCAGCTTGTACTCCCTCAGGACGTCTTCTGTCCGCCGAGAGAGCTCCTCCTCGGGCTCCAGGGCCACATAGCAGAGTTTCTCCTTGATGTCATCCACCAAGGACTTATCCAGAGGGCATGGGAAGGCTCTCCCGCTGGCCAGGAGGAGCCGTGTGAGGAGCTCCGTGATGTCTCTGCCAGCCAGGTAAAGCTTGCTGACGGCGTGAGGCAGGGAGTAACCCTCAAAGATAGGGACGGTGCAGGTGACCCCGTCCCCGCTGTCCACCACCAGGCCCGTGACGCACGCCGAGGCGTAGAGCGCCAGCACCGCCTGGTCTGACAGGTAGAAGGCGGGCACCTCAAAGGTCTCAAACATCACCTCTGCTGCCTTCTCTCGGTTCTCCCTGGGGTTCAGGGAGGGCTCCGTCATGAGCACAGGGCGCTCGCTGGGCTTCACGCCCAGCTCCCACTCGAAGAGATGTCTCCAGAGCTTCTCCACATTGTCCCAGCTGGTGACCAGGCCCCGCTCGATGGGCGAGTGCAGGCGCAGAGTGTCCCGATTGTACAGGGCTTCCTCCCCAACAAAATATTTCTTCTGGTTGGCTCCCGCTGAGGCCATCTTGAGCTCCGGGTGTCCCACGACGGAGCTGGTGACATGCCGGGGCCCAATCTCCCCAGACAGCCCTGCCTTACAGAGCCCGGAGCCACTGTCAAAAATGACAGCAGGGGACTCCAGCGCCTGTGGGTCGGACATGTCTGCAGCACCCTCCTGAGTGACACAAGACTGCCCGATGAGCCTCTGTGGGCCAGTTCGTGTCACAATAGGCTTCCCCGGAAGCTCACAGGGTTCCAGGGTTCCTGGAGGTCTCCCAGGCACAGCTAGCAGACTGACTCCAGTGCCCGGGAATCCTCCATGCTCTCGGGTGGCCTGCTTTCCTCTCAGGTAGCCCTGACCTGCAAGGCCTTTTCAGGGGTGTTTGTCAATATGCAACAATGCAGGGAAGTAACACGTGTCCTCAGTGGGTGTCAGAGCCCTGCACAGTGGCCCTGCAGCCCTGCGTCCTTCCAGGGTGAGGCACTCAGCAGAAAAGGTCTGGGTGATGTTGTGAGGGACCACACTTCAGGGGCCTTTCAGAATGAGGAAGCCTGAGGGTGATGCCTTGTGTAGGACGGCATTTCACTTGCCAGGCTCAAGGGGCCACGTCTCACAGACCCTCAGAACATTTCTTTTTGAGTATGCCCTATTCCAGGAAGCCCTCAGGAATGTCTTCTCACTGTCTACTTGGCTCTGGTTCTCTGTCCATGCTCCTGTTCAGGTCGGGGTCCATCTCTCTGTGCACACCCTAAGGTGCCTACCAGCAATTTCTACTTCATTTCAATGTCACTCATTCAGAGGTGTCCCTGGAGTTTGGGACATCTGTGTGTCTGGGCCTGCAGGACAGTCAAGGCGTGCCCATGGACAGATGAAAAGGAACTGCTAAACAAAGACTGAGCGAGACTGGGAAGGTGGCTGGTGTCACCTACTATGACCTCAGAGACACACAGAGGCGTACACTGGCTTCAAGAACCGACCTGGCACTTAGCTTGGGTTGAGGATTGAGCCTGGACACAGTTTTCCTCTTCCTTAATGATGGCAGGAGCCTTGGAAAGGTAGACTCATCCAGCTGTTCCCCTCCCATCATGCACAAAGACACAAGTAAGCTAGACATCTCCTCCATCCTGAAAATTCTGCCAGAGCATCGCTTTCTGGTGCCACAGCCTTCCCAGTGCCTGGGGGGTCCCTCGATACTCACCCAACCCTGCTGATCCATCACTAGGCCTTACTAAGAAAAGCCACCATGAGGCCACACCATTCAGACACATAGGCATGACACAGACACTGTGAAAGTGGGAAGTGGGCTGAGCACTCACATGAAAGGTGTCATGAGCTGTCAGCATGGACATCTATTTAAGATGTGGCTTCCTGAGCACCACTGAACCCCACCGGGGGTGGCGAGGGGAATTTGGTGGTCACTGGAGGCTTTGCCCCAAAGGAGGCCCAGAGGAAACCATCAAGAGGCTGAGGCTCAGAGGGGACTGAGAGACCTTCATGAACACAGGTGTGAGCGTGTGCTGCAGGGCTGGGGTCAGGCCCCACCAGAGCAGGAGGTTCCCCAGAGGCTGCAGTCTGCGGACCGTGGGCTCTGCCTCCCTGAAGGTGCTCTGCACGCCTGCGGGTGTCATATTGGACTGGCGAGATGGTGGCACTCAGCAATAGAGCATCCTGCTTATGTGAGGCTCATTCTGTACTGAGCCCGACAAGGCAGCCTCGACCTTGAAAAGGACCCAGTGGCCGTGAATATCGAGCTGACTGTGTCCTCTACCTAGACCCGATTCTGTATGATCTGCCCGTTTGCTTTTGCTGTGGGATGGCTAAGACTTAAAGTCCCACATTTTGTGGTCAGTATCGTTATCTGAGTGCCTGGGGGATGGGTGGCGGAATGCTGTGACTTGGGGTTCCATCCTGCTTGCATCACAAAGGCCCCGAGTGCTCACCTCAGGCCCTGCCTTCATTTTCTAGCTCAGCCAGAAGCTCTTCCTGGCTGTGAGCATGGTCTGCGGTGGGAGGGGAGGAAATGGTGCGTGGGCCAGCGTCTCAGTGGCCAGGGCTCACTGAGGGTTTGCCGTGCACGGCTGTCATGGGGCACTGAGGCTCCTTGGCACCCTGCCGATAGAACAGCATGTGAGAGCAGTGTACCAGGGGCCGGCAGATTCCGACACAAGCACAGGCAGGCAAGCCCGGCCTGTCTCGCCTCTTCAGCCTCCAAGTTAGGTTCCCAAGTCTCTCAGGTCTCTCATCCTCCACACTGCTGTGTGTGCGGGTGTGCATGCATGCGTGTGGTGTGTGTGTGTGTGTGTGTGTGTGTGTCTGTGTGCTGCGTGTGTGTGTGTGTGTGTGTGTGTGTGTGCTGCGTGTCTGCACAGGGTGCAGTATGCACAGTGGCCGCCGTGTGCGCACTGTGTGTGTGTGTGTGCAGTGGGGAGTACGTGCGTGTGTGTGGTGTGTGCGTGTGTATGTGCAGCGTGTGTGTGTGCAGCGTGTGCTGCGTGTCTGCACAGGGTGTAGTATGCACAGTGGCCGCCGTGTACGCACTGTGTGTGTGTGTGTGTGGTGTGTGTGTGTGTGTGTGTGTGTGCAGTGGGGAGTGCGTGCGTGTGGTGTGTGTGTGTGTGTGTGTGTGTGTGTGTGTGTGTGTGTGTGCAGCGTGTCTCTGTGTGTAGTGTGTGTGGTGTGTGCACGGTGTGTGTGTGGTGTCTGTGTGCCTGTGTACAGGTACACGTGTAAGCCAGAGGACAGCTTCAGGGTGACTAAGAGTATTGTTCCTTGGTGTTAGACCTTGTTGGTGAACCTTGTCATTAGTACCCGCAGATACTCGCTTCATGATTCAAACAAGCGAGATTAGCGATGAGGAGGGTGAGATAAGGTCATGCCTGGGTCACCGCATCATGAGGAAGTGCGTTAATGGCCACAGCGTTAGGAAGGTTGAGAACCCCCGCACGAGGCCTTTCCCCCACGGTCCCCTTGCTTCTGAGAAAGCACATCTGTAGCGGCGGCAGACAGCTGAGAACAGGACAGCGGCCTTGCAGCAGCCAGCCGCCCACCTGTGCCCACCCTCCTCTTCAGGGGTGTCTCTCCTTGCTGCTGAGCCAGGCGAGGCATGGGTTTCGGTATGGTACCACCTCCTCTCTGTCCCAGGACAGCTGTGGCTGTCACGGGTCAGCACACCCAGCTGAGTGGCCCCGCAGGACGGTGAGCAGACCTTTGCCAGGTGCCAAATTCAGTGGGTGACAGGATAAGACTGGATTTTCTTTCCTGGCTTTTCTATTGAAGTCTAAAGGAGGCAAGGCCCAGCCCAGAGCATAGCGAAGGCTCAGCAAACTCTGTCCTAACACCAGTGTCTAACCGGACAAGGGACAAAAACTCAGGGAGGTTGTGAACACTGTGCACAGAGGAGCCAAGGTATCCCTTGGAGTAACACCACAAGGCTACTGAAAAACAAAAAACAAAACAAAACAAAAAGGGTGGGTTTATGAACCATGGCCTGTGAATGTGACGGGCTGGTTGGGAGCTGCCCTGGGGCAGAAATTCCACCTCTCGGGTGCTGGGAACTTCCTCTGCCCTGTTTAGAATCCTTGATGTGAGTCCACCTCAGAAACACTCTGACCCGAGTCCCAGGGTCTGTATGTCCTGGAAGGACGGTGCACACCTTGGCTTGGCTGAGACCCTTGAGTCTCCTGTCCCTGCAAGGATGTGCTGTCAGCAAGACAAACATACGGTAGCTGGCCAGCAGTGCAGTTTCAGGGGCAGCCACTACAAGGGTATGTTTGCCATTAACCCAGGATCTCTCCTCTCCCGGCTCCAATTAGAAGCTGCCCGAGTCTGCCGCCCCTACCCTAAGCCAACCAAGCCTCATAAATCGCTTGAACAAGTTTATGGGCAAACTGGCTGTAATGACGTACCCTCCCCAGTGCTCGCTCTGGAGGGCCACTGTTCCCTCCACGAAGCAAGCGTGCCTCGTGTCTCTTCCACCGTGTGTCTCAATGGCAGTCTGCTCCCGCCTGCCTCCATATGATCTCACCTCTCAATTTAAGGTCATGGTGGGAGGTGGGAGAAAGCCCTGGGGTGCCCGAGAAGGTACTAGACATTCATCTGTAGGAGTGGCTAGCCCCGTACCTTCCCAACATGCCTGTCCTGAAATGCGTGGGTCCCTAAGCCCTGAGACAGGCCTACCTGTCTGTCTTACCATCATCTGTAGTTCCATCTCTCACTAGTGTCCCAGCACCTCGGCCCATTAGTGACCAGCAGGCTGGGCTCATTAGTACCAGCCTAACATCTGGTGGCCAGATCCTCTTACACGGGACTGGTCCACACATTAGGAGCCCAGAGGAGCAGGGTGGCCCTCCAGGTGACAGGATACACACTGTCATTGTAAGATCTGTGCTGTCTGAGGGTCAGTCTGGGGCCACACATAGCTCCACAGAAGGCTGCCTTCCCACTCTGGGCTCTCCCAAACATGCTGGAACCGAGAGTGTGTTCCCCAGCAACTACACCCTTCTGAGTCTCAGAGATGCAACTGGAGTCATTCAGGCACTTACCAATGTACTTATCCATCTGCCCATCCTCCTGTTTACCCACCCACCCACCCACCCACCCGTCCACTCACTCACCCACCCATCCATCCATCCATTACCTACCCATGCATCCATCTACCTACCCATCCTTTCATTCCCTGCTTACCTACACATCTGCCCATTCTTCTGCTCATCCATCCCCCATCCATCCATCCATCCATCCATCCATCCATCCATCCATCCATTTACCCATCTATCCCACCCAATCATTCATCCATCCATCTACGCACACACCTACCCCATCCATACACCCATGTATCTACTTCTCATTTACTCACTCGCCGCTCATTTATTCATGTAAATATTCATCTTTCTACCAGCACAGACAAATCACATACCTCTCCTCTCTCCTCCCTTCCTTCCTCCCCTTCTTCCTTCCCTCCTCCTCTCTCTTGTTTTGTTTGTTTCTTTCCTTTCTTTTTTCATTATTTCCTTCCATTTATCTTTCCATCGATCATCCACAGATCCAGCTATACCCATCTATATGCCTTTCCACCATCCACTCATTCCTCCTTCCTTCCCCAGTAACTGAAGTTAGCATCTCCTCTTGCCTTATCTCCCTTTCTTTGGATACTTTTAAGCTTAGACTCACAGTCATCCCCCTGCCCACGCCTTCCCAGCATCAAGAACCCTCCCTACTCCAATATCCCTCCCATTCTGTGGGGTCAGAGAAGATAACCAGACCACACCCCCATGTGGAACTGGAGGGGTAGGCCTCACCACCTCAGCCAACCAGCCTGCCCTCCCACCTCATGAACCAGGGAGAGGGAGGACTTGATACAAGCTTGACCCTCACTGAGGAGCCAAAGAAAAGTCCTTGGTGCATTGTCCCTGTGGGGCTCTGTGGAAGCTCCTTGGGTAGGCAAAGGGAAGCAGGCCTTCCCAGTTCTTGGAAAAGCAATCTGAGGCCAGCTGGCCATTTCTCACTAAAGGTCACAAACCCTCATGTAACCCAATCCTGTATAAAGGGCCTGACCCCTGTGGCATCCTATTGGCCTCATTTCTCTGGAGTCCTTAAGGCTCATCCTCCACTGAGATGCCCAGTGATGATCGCTGACCCTGTTGCTCTACCCCACCCTCGTGCACCCCATGTACACACCTCGTGTATTTCTGCTGGGGGAAGTCAGGAGTTCTAAGATCCCTGTCGTGTGGACAGGCAAGGACAGAACCTAAAGATACTCAGTCTCCTCTGTGTACAGCCTTGGCTCAGGAAGGCCAGTCGGTCACAGCCTCAGGGGAGGTGTTTCCTAGTCAGCTGACTGCATGCAGTGCTCCCCCATCTCCCCTAACCACCAGCACTGCAGCCCCTCACCATGTCTGCTCTCTGGGCAATTATCCCCACCTTTCCATTTATCAGAACTTTGAAAGTACACCAGCCAGAGTGATGCTTTGTCCTCTTTCACAGGGATGAGCACTGCCAGGCCGGGCTTAGGGAGGACCATTCCCATGGACACGTGTAGCTGGAAACCTGCACTGGTGTTTGGGCGCTCCAATGCAGCCAGACGGCGAGTACCGTTTCCAGGGTTGCTGGAATACAACTCTCCAGAACCTTTTCTCCTTGTGAGGGTGTCCTGCTCCCAGAATTATCCTAGAACAGCGGGCGTCAGTCAGAGAATGGTTTCAGACACTCTGAGCGGGTGTTCCAGTTTGGGAGTTTCAGGAGTTTCAGGTCTCTGGTTAAACTGCAGCTGGAGCTGAAGTCGCCTCAAGGCTCAGCAGCGAGGGTGAGGATTCAGCTTCCGTGGACTCTCTCCCTTGCTATTTGAACTGTACTGAGAAGCTTCACCAGGTACAATCTGACTTACTTTGTTCTCATTGTCTTAGCTCATTGTGAAAGCCTGTCAGTTTGGTCCATACTATGAGGTCAGGGCTACAAAGTAGAGAGAGACCACCAGACTTCCAGCTTGACACTCCTAGTCCAGTCAGGACCCCTCATTGCCTCCCCTGTCATCAGCCCACACTGCTCCCCAGTGTGTCAAGCACAACTCTCTGGGCCGCACTCCCTGAGAGGCCAGGGCGTCCGGCTTTGCCTGACATGCCCAGTGAGTGCAAGCCAGCAGGGACGCACCTAGACAGTGCCCGAGAAGTTCCCAGTGGCCTTCCATCTCCTCCCTTTAAATGGCTCATGCTACTGCTGCCCAGTTCTTACTTTCTCAAAATTTTGTGACCTTATCCAAACAAAGGAGGGCTTACCTCTCAGCACCCAGGGAGAGTCCTGTCTCCCTGGCCCCACTTTTGCCTGTGGGAGTCCTCTTCTCAGCTCAGGGCCTCCCTGAGCCCCCATCCACCTTCCCAACCTTAACTCTGTTTGTAGAGGCCCTTCCCCTCACTCCTCTCCTTGGCTGTGTCTTTGGGATTCCTCCCTCCTGTCTTCAGCTCTGTACCTCTGGTCCCAGCTCTCTCTGTGGGATTCCTCTATTTGCTACTTTCCCCAGCTTGGACAGCTGAGGCAGCTGGAAATACAGAACCCAGGATCCCAGGCTAGTCCCAGAGGAGCTGTGCCCTGACCCTCGAAGTTACAAAAAGCATTTTCTGCCCCCTGCTGGTGCCCATGCGGAACTACCACAGGGTCGGGGGTGGGGGAATTGGGGAACCTTGGGCAGGAGCAAGCAGGCTTGTTAATTTCTGGGCAAGCAGGACACTAGGAGAGAGAAAGAATCAATGTTTGCTAAATAAGGGAAAGGCATCACCCCGTCTCAGCGGAGAAGAGGTCTGTTTTCAAGTGTATCACGGTGATTACCCAGAGGAGGGCAAGTGCACCGAGGAACTCGCAGTCCGTTCCCCAAAGGGTGCGCGTTAATGCGCTCCCTCCAACCAAACACAGCCAAGCTTTGGGTTTTAAATAGTTTATAGCATTTCAGATGCGGCTTCGAAGTCAGGCAGTCCCTGGGGAGGCCGAGCAGACTTCTACACTTAGCCAATGATGAATAACCGAGAGGGCTCAGGGCCCGGAAGGATTCCAGATTTAATTCAAATAATTTAAAATCTAATGTTGAAAGAGCTCTTTGCGTTCATGGGCCATACCCATTTCCAGCTGGAGAAAGAAAAGGCTTTGTGTTTGCGGCTGAGGTCGGAGCGCTAACTGTCTTACCATGCGCCTGCCACTTCCAGCCAGCACACCAACATTTTTCATGTTGCAAATGGCAGGCTGTGATTCCAAAAGCCAGACACGATGAGGGGGAAAGATTTATCATCGCCGAGGAGTTTCAGCTCCAGGTGGAATGATTTTGTCCATGTCCACGGTGAGCTTGCTGCTGACCCAGCCCTGCCAAGAGGAGATGGAGCACCCTGGCCCAAGGTGCACGGCCTGGAAGGCCCTGGGGACCTCAGAACACCGGATGCAGAGTCAAGCACCCCCACACGTGCTTGGCTGCACCGTGTGCAAGTTCTGCTGCTTCAGAAGAGGTGGGGAATGCCGGGAGCTCACTGGCTGCCAGACGCTCCCTGCCTGGCCAAGGCCACCTGTTTCCCTCTTGTCTAGTCTCAGACCAGACAAGAAGGGCTTGGGTCACGAGAGACTGCACACAGAGGTTTGCAAGCTCCCTAAAACTCAGGCTGGGCCTTTGCCTGGACCAGACTGTATCTCCCCCCTGCCAAACACACACATACACACAAACTTATATCACTCAGAATTTCAGAATACAAGTTTACTTGTAAGTTGGGTCTTTGCAGATCTAATGAAGCAAGCTAAAATTAGGGCTGCTGAATTAAGATGGGCCTCAAACACCACCTCTGGCACCCCCAGAACGGGAAGATGAGACAACACAGGTGTGTCCAGCAGTCAGAGAGAAAGGAGGTCCCTAGCCAGATTCTGGGAGTGGCCGTGTAATCCAGACATAGGGAAGGGATCCCTGTGTCCTATCTGTTCCATTCTGCTCTCCGTTATAGTGGGGATCCCTGTGTCCTATCTGTCCCATTCTGCTCTCCGTTATAGTGGGGATCCCTGTGTCCTATCTGTCCCATTCTGCTCTCCGTTATAGTGGGGATCCCTGTGACCTATCTGTTCCATTCTGCTCTCCGTTATAGTGGCCACAGACATTATCTGTCAATCAGATTCTCAAAACATCGCAGCTCTTGCTAATTCACAAATACAACTGTCTAATGAGAGAGCAAACATGTATGCCAGACTGTATGAAGCAGCCCTGCCCCATGCCCTTTCCGGGGAGGTCCTTGGGTGCTTGGGTCTCTTCAGAGTGTCTTCACTGTGTTCCACAATTATCTTTGAAGCCAGTTCATCTTTCAAAATCCTCTTCCCTCACCCTGACGTCGCCTTTTAAAGGAAACCCACAGGAACAAAAGGTACCAAAAAAGGCAACGTCTCTTCCAGAGTATGCCAGCGTGGCTGACAAGGGCTTCTGTGAGGTATGGAGGCCAGGGGTGCAGAGTGCAGTGACCTCAGCAAGCAAAGCTAGTTTCATTCTCTCTCCCCCAGGGAGGTTTCAGTAAAGGCTCCACATTAATCAGAGCCACGTTTTAAGAGCAACAGACTCAGGATTTTGGAAGAGTGAAAAAGAGTTTCTAAAACAGACAACATTGAGCTCAAAATGAGTTGCTTGGGGCTCCCACCAGGTCCTGAGGACCTGCCATTCCCTGAGACCTTGGTTCTTCCTCCTTAAGGGAAGACACTATGGTGAGTGCTGATGGACAGAGGCAGCTCCATCAGAGGGGACGAAGAGACACTGCTCCAAAGCTCATCCAAGGACTTTGAGGACAAGAGTTTCATTGTAGCCTCATGTTGTCACAGTTCCTTTGCCCCAGTCTTCTGGGTCCTCCAGGAGAGCAGTTGAGTATTTTTTCTGAGGGAATCTGCTGGTGACAGCCCATCAGTTGGCCTAGACTCCCCGAGTATGGGCACAGAAAGTGTGAGCAGGTCCTAGGCTCCTAAAGCTTCAGGCCCATCTCAGCACACAGAGCTTGCGTGCTTGTCTCCTGGGATCTCCTGGATCCCAGGGTAGTGAACATCCTGTCGTTCAGCTGCCATCCGCTCGCCATGATGACCCTGAAAGACTGTGCACAGGCCTCTGCTCACGCCCCCCACGGGTCAGAACTGATCACGTGGCCAGCCCACCTGCACGAGACCCTGGGTCCAGGAAGCACAGGGGCCATGCCTCCTAAGTAGTGTTGGACTTGCTACCCAGCTCACTAAGACTGGGGCACTTCCACACTCAGCATCTGGATCACAGTGCCAGGTGTCCACCCCGTATTCGAGTCACCGGCTTGACACCTGCCCTGCCAGTCTCATCAGCTGCAGTGGCTTAGCTCCACAGTGACATCAGCACCAACCGGTACAGTGAGACCGGAGAGGCTGCCACGGAAGTCACCTTGGTCCTGCTAGGGGCAGAGCTCCACTGTCCTCCATGCACCTGCCCCTAAGGCAGACCTGGAGCTCTCCAGAGGGCATTCAACCTGAAGTGAGGGTGGGCTCCATTCTCCTGTCCACCCCGACTCCCAGGACAGAGATATTGGAGCAGCGGGTAGGAGTAGGTGTACCGCCCATAGCCTTGTGCTTCTGTGCCAGGCACAGGCGGTCACCCGCAGGGCCGTATTAACACCATCTTTTCTAGCTGCCCTGGCATTCCCCTCTGGCAAAAGTGAAGACTCTGTCTGGAAGTCACCAGGAAACCATGCAGCCAAAACAACCCATCAAGAACTGTGTGCTGACAGACCCACCAAGTTGGAGTTTGCATGCCACCCTCAGATGATGTAGATTATCTAGAGATAAGCTCAAGCCAGCACAGAGGGCATAATGCCACTGCCCAGAGAGTAGGCCTCAACCCACACCTACTGCCCTGTCCCACCAATCCCTCTCCCACTGTTCACACCTGGGCTTCTTGAAAGAAAGGCAAGCTTAAACCTCAAACTTGGCATGGCCTTCAGTGTAAGCTAAAACAAGGCAACC
This sequence comes from Psammomys obesus, assembly GCF_907164565.1. NCBI lineage: Eukaryota > Metazoa > Chordata > Mammalia > Rodentia > Muridae > Psammomys > Psammomys obesus. The sequence goes on along the minus strand of NW_026592710.1, from coordinate 1,420,225 downwards.
ACTCTCTGCTCCCTCAAACCAGACCTCCCAGACGGGGATATTCCCAGTTGGTAGAGCTGTGAGTATCATGCTGGGTATAAACCTTGTGGGGAGACAGATACCAGCTCCCGTGCCACCGTGAATACTTAATGTGTAGCCCAAGCCTGAGAAGAAAAACGTCAGACATCAAAGACTGGTGGAGAGAAGCCATGTCAGTGGCCTGGGGAGGTGGAAACGTTACGTGGATAGTGGCAGGCCTTTGAGCAAACTTCATGCCCACCCCCCGCCCCGAGCAGCACGGTGGGAGTGCTGGAGCCCCCAAGGTGACTCAGCAGTTGGCCGCTGTTTCTGCAGAGTGTGGCACCTCCCCACAGCACGAGCAGACCTTGTCCTGACTCCAGCTATCAAAGATAGCACCAGCCGCTTAGGCCATGTTGGTTCCATAGAACCCTTTGCATGCTGGGAAGGGCAGTGATTTACCCCTGTGGGCTGGCACCTGTTCTGGGTACCATGACCAAATGCCAGGTTTGCTCGGAGGGGATCTTCCCTTTTAGAATGATAACATGTATCATAATGCCATCGTATGTGGGAAGTGTGTGCTCTGCCTTTTGAATGTGATTTTACAGTTTCCAAATTGTCTTGAGTCGAAGAAGAGACTGATCTTTGAACTTTGAAACAGTGTTGAGACTGCGGGGACTTTTGAAGTTGGACTGGATGCATTTTCGTACTGTGATGTGACTACAAGCCGGGGCAGGGGGGCGTGATGGATGAGAATGGCCCCGTTGGCCTCACTCTCCGGATGCTCCGTCAGAGCCGCACTGCTTGAGAAGTAACGAGGTGTGGACTTGCTGTAGAAAGTGTGGGCTTTGAGCTTTCAAAAGCTCCAGCTAAGCCCAGAGTCTGTCTCTTCCTGCTGCCCTTGGGTCCAGATGTGGAACCCTCATCTACTTCTCCATTGCTGTGTCTGCTTCCTGCTGTGACAATAATGACTAAGCAGTCCCTGATTAAATGCTCTCTCTTTAAGAGTTGCTGTGGTCATGGTGTCTCTTCACAGCAATGGGACACTGAGATAGGGTGTCTGGGAGATTCCTGATGTTCTGAGGACATGTGGACCACAAGGAGGATGCCACAAGGACCCTGGCTCCCTCGCTGGACTATGGCTTCCAAACCGTCCCAGGCTGCCCTGGGCATTGCTCCAGTCCTCACCATCATGTCCAACCTCAGGGTCATCTGCCCCACCTGCCTACTCTCCGGTGGCCTTCCCTTCCAACACCTCCCCTGGTCTGGTTGTCCTGGGTAAATCGTGTCTCTGTTGTGTTTTGGGGCCCTGTCAGCAGCTGGGCCCCAGCACTCACATCATAAAGACCTCTGGAGAAAACCAAGGAGGCTGAGGCACCATGCAAGAACTGAGGTGCCCTGCTTGCACCCAGCACTCTTGACACATGCAGGTTCAGGCCTGCATGTCGTGTTTCCATAGCTGTGTGTGGGTGCTTGTGTGACTTTTAAATAGGAAGAATTTCTTTCACCAAGAGTATCTCAGCTGAGATGATCCGGAGAACACTCCCATTTAGAGAAGAGTAAGCTAAGAAAGGCCAGGTAAGATAAGAGCATCTTCCATGCAGAACTGAGCTTTCAAACGAGTAATGGAAATTTCTAGGGGCTCAAAATGAATAACACGACCCAAAGTAGCGATTATGTGAGGTGACGCTGTGCTGCCTGGGGGCTGGCTTGCAGATGTTGGTCTTGGTATCAAGGGGCTTAGAATGGTTCCTAGAACAAGGAGGCCCTCCATTCCTCAAGGGCAAAAGCCAGACCTGTGACTTTTGCGTAAAGCTGTTGTCCCTGCCTCCACCTCAGTTTTGGTTTTAGCAAACCTGCCCCCAGAACATGGTGTGACGGGAAAAACTGTCTGCCTGGCTCTGACTACGATGCTGCTGCAGGCTGGTTGGAATGAGTTATCTTGGTCCCTGCAGTGTAAAAAGAACTTTTATTCACCTGTTTCAAATGTTGTCTCTGAGGCTTTATAAACTGCCTCAGTCTGTTCACCTAGGCCTAGTCCTGGAAGCGTCTAGCCTCCATACAATCTAATCTAGGCCTAGAACATTTTCAGCCTCTGAGACTGACCTCTTAGTAAGCTCACCCTTTCTTGTCCTTTCTGAGCTCTGGGCTGGCTGGTTCAACTCAGCTGTTCTGGCTCAAACTCCTCTCCCAGCTGACTTATTCAATCTGGCTTCTCTCTTGGCCTCTGAATTGCTCTGCTTGGCCTCAAAATAACTCAAGCAATCTGCTCTAATCTCTGGGCTCCTTCTCATTCTCTGGCGCATTCCAACTTCACCTGAGTTCTCTCTCTGCAACCTGTCTCTCTATTACTGTCACAGTAAAACTGTCTTTTTTCTCTATCGCTCATTGCTCCCTTTCCTCTCTCTTTTCATGAGTGTTGGGCAGATCCTGTTTGAAATCTCTCTCTGATTTGTTATGTTTTCTGCCACTCAGTTAGACATCACTTTCAAACACAGGTGCTTCCTTCTGCAAACTCACTACCTTGTTTGGGATTAAAGGCATGCACTACCACACCTGGAGCTAAGCTTTTCTTCACCTGAAACTTGCTCTATTCCAAGCTGGTCTTAAATTCAGACATCTGTTTGTTTCTGTCTCCTGGATTAAAGGCGTGTTTGTATTTACTGGATCACATAGACCTACAAGGCCTTTGGATGTGCTCTCTTGCCAGAACAGCCATGTTCTCAATTAACATTCCTCTACACTGCAGTGTCCTTAGAAGGAAGGGTCCTAGTGGGAGGAGCTTTGGTCACTGGGGCCTTTGTCTCAGGCTCTCAGTTTCCTGGCTTGAGCTACCGTCTTCTTGTGTGTGCCTGCCATCGGAGGTCATCAGAGACCCAAATCAGTCATGTTACCTGGTCCTAAAGCTGAGCCCCTATGACTGAGTGCTAAGGAGACCATACTGCTTTATGTCTCACACATTCCACTGTAATAGCACAACGAAGACATAGAAGTGGGAAGTTTGAAAGTGACTCCTGGGGATGGAGAGATGGAGGGCTCAGCAGTTAAGAGTGCTCACTGCTCTTCCAGAGGGCTCAGGTTCAATTTCCAGCACCCACAGAGCAGCTCAGGACTGTCTGTAACTCCAGTTCCAGAGGACCCAGTGCCCTTTGCTAGCCTCCACAGGTACTGCACAATGTGATGCCCAGATGTGTACATAGGTAAACACACATAGATATAAAATGATGGTGGTGGGGAGGATAAATAATAATAATAGTTTCAAGGTTTCTTCTGCAAAGAACTTACAGAATAATGCGCTAGTGATCTCTAAATCCTATAACTCCAGAAAATCAAGGAGAGTGCTGGGGAAAATCGATAAAATTAATCTCTGAATTCTGACTGACCTTGAGACCCTGGGAAGCAGTAATTAGTCTGCCAGAGTTGCACCGTGCCTGCTAGGAGACCGAAGTCTCACTCCCTGAATTCTCAGAGACCCCCCTCTATCTGGGGTTGGTGAGGTGACTCACCAGGGCAAGTGCTTGTCACAGAAACCTGACCACCTCAATTTGATTTCCAGAACCCTCGAAAAAAGCCAAATGTGGTAGCGCACATCTGCAGTCCCAGCATGCCACCCTCCAACAGCAAGATGGAGCTGGAGATAGACTCTTCCAGAAGCTCTTTGGCCAGCTAGCCAGGTGTATGTGTGTGCTAGTGCGGGAGAGACTCCAAGCCAGAGTTCCGCTGCCTCAGCAAGGAGGAAGGTAGAGCAGACTCCTGGAACAGCATCTAACACACATGTGCCGCAACATGCTTCTGCTTACCCCACCCTTACTAGAGTGTTGAAAAACTAAAGAAATTCGTATCCAAACAGTAACTGACCACCAGGCAGACAGCGCAGATACTTCAGTGGCCACACACGATAGAGAAAGCAGATCTCACAGGAAATCCGCCAGGTTAAAAAAAAAAAAGTATCAACAAAACAAAAAAGAAGAACCAAAACTCTAGTATGGAAGGAAAATATGACTTTTTTTAGCTTTACAATTTATTGCTCAAAATGTCCGCATTTCAGCAAAAACTTATGAAACTTTCAAGGAAACAGGACAATATAGCCAATAAATGAAGATGTTTTTCTAATCAATAAAAATCTGTCTCTGAGGAAATCAAATGCTAAATGTACTAGGCAAAACTTTAAGTCATCTATTATAAACATGTTTAAAGAAAACCATGAGAAGGATGCTTTACCAAGTAGAGAATAAATCAATAAATAATCAAATGGAGACTCTGCTGCTGAAAAATATAACTAAATGAGAAAAGATGAAACGAACAGCAGATAGACTTTACAACAGAGCCAGTGAACTTGACACTGGGCAAATTAAGATCAGAACTTCCAAAATCAACTTGAAATTTGTCTACATATTCTAGAAACTTGATTAACTTTGAGTAGAATGAACTCAAAGAGATCTACACCTGAGCACTTAACAATTGTCAGAAAGTAAAGAGGCAAAAACCAGACCTCACATGTCAAAGTTACCCTGATATCTAAATCAGACTAATCCAGAGGGTGAGGAGGGGCTGCACACCAGAACCCCTTATTAGCATTGCTGAAATATACTAAAATTCAAACCCAGCAATACAGAGGACTCTATTCCTTGTGGTCTATGGAATATGTCCCAAGAACTTAAGTCCTGTTCAACATACAAAATCCAATTAATGAAACACCTACGGCAGGCTGTAAAGAAAAGAGGTTAATTAGCTCACAGATTGAGAGAATGAAGGGGCTGAGAGGCCCTCGTGAATGGCAAAGAGTACAAAGGGAAGGAGCCAGATCCTCAAGTGAGAAGCCAAAATGGCTGGGTATGGCCTTGGCAATAAGCACCTAGTACCTCCCACTGAAATTGCCCCTCTTCCTCTCATACCTCACACCCCTGACTTGGGGATCTTGCACTGGGCTCTGCCCCTTAAGCTCACCATTCGAGCAGGGACCGATCAGGAGACCTGCTCACACAGGCTTTGCCACAGTATATGAATCTCCAGCTTTCGGGAACAAAGTCGACCAGGGGAAAAATTCACAGAGACGTGATTGATTCTAAGATTGGAGTGGGGAAAATGTGGAACAACACGAACAGCTTATGAAGCCAGCAAGCAGGAATGGAGCTAACACAAGTGTGTTTCTTAGTGGAGTGGGGTGTCGAAAGGAAACGGGGCCTGTCACGAGGCGCTCTGGCTGGCCGAAGCCGCTGACGTCAGTAATGACTGCAACGGTGATGGTGAGAGGAAAACTAGTCCATGAGCGATGAGTCAACAGGAGAGAAGCAGCGCTCTCCCCAGCAACACGGCGATGGGGTCGTGCAAACGACGCCGTGTCAATGGAAACGGCAGTGATGGGGCTGGAGAGATGACTCGGTACCCAGCACATGAGGCGGCTCCCAACAGCATGTAACTCCAGCTCCTCGGGACCTGATGCCCTTGCTCAGCTTCTTCTGGAACCCGAACTCGCAGACGCATGCCAAGACACAGACATCACACACAAACACACACACATACATACACGCACGCACGCGCGCACGCACGCAGCATGCATACACATGTAAATAAACAAAACTTATTTTTAAAAAACAAATGCAGTAGTAATTGCTACAGGTAAAAAATCCTCCAATGAAGTCAGGAGACAAATTTTTCAGAAAAAAACGGAGCTTTGAAGAGCCTCAAACTATTCTCTAATTCCAAGTGGAAGAGTAGTTAACTTCACAAAAGAGAACAGCAGATACCATGTTAATCTTAATCTAGAGTCAAGGTCAACACACCCAAAGGGTAAAGTGAAATCTCACATCCAGGATACAATGTTCCCAGACTTTCTTGACCCGATCTAGAACCACAAAATTCTAAGAAAACAAAATGAACTCAAGTTTGTGCATTCTTCAAAGTACCTGACCTGTACTCTTCAGGAGTATGGAGGCCCATGGTCATGGCTGGAAGAGGGCTGTCCCCCAGCTGGTGGTTTGGGGGTGAGTATAGGAGGTGCAGCATGGCTGGAACAGATGTGCCTGATGTAGAAGGTGATACCTGGCCCTCTGTTCTCACCTCACTCTGGGCTCCTTGCACCACAAATCTCAGCTGCTATGGCATCCTGCCCAGCCCAAAAGCCAAGCTCGGAAACCAGGAGCCAAAATAAATTGTCTGCTATGTTCTGCGTGTGAGTCAGGAGGCTGAAGTAGAAACATGTCCACAGACTGTAAGGAAAAGCAGAAGGACCTCTCTTCAGAGGCCAGGGGACATGACAGCTGAATGTTGGCACAGAAGAGTAGAGTAGACAGGAAACAGATGAAATTCAAACGGAGTCCATGATTTTGCTTAAAAGCTTACTAAAAGAAGCATAGACAACTGGGACTGTGGCCCTAAATGTAGTTAAAGAATCTTTCAGAATAGAGTATTTTAATAGTCTCTAAAATACTAAATAAATGCAAATCCCTGGGTCTAAACAGACTTTCAGATCATAGAACGAAATGCCATTTACCAATTGCCATTATCCCTTCATTTTTAAGAGTCATCTATTTTATGTGTATGAGGATTTTGCCTTCATGTGTGTCTGTGCTCCTCGTGCCAGCCTGGTGCCTGGAGTTGCTGTAACTAGGTGTGAGGCCCCTGCAGCTAGAGCTACAAATGTTTGTGACCCATCGTGTTGGAGCTGGGGACCCCACGAGAGTCCTCAGCCAAGAGCAGAGAGTGCTCACTGAGCCACCTCCTGGCCCTCTGAATTATCTAATATTGCTGAAATTGCTTTAATATTTGCTATCAGAAGTGGATCTTACAAAAGGGGGAAAGTACAGGTTACATTTATTTATAGGAATGAATTTTTAAATAATAAGTAAAACAGTTAAAAATTAAACTCAGCAATGTGAAACAGGCAAGTGTCTTTGTTTTTGTTTTGAGACAGGGTTTCTCTGTGTAGCTCTGGCTGTCCTAGACTCACTTTGTAGACCAGGCTGGCCTCAAACTCAGCGATCCATCTCTGCCTCCCAGAGTGCTGGGATTATAGGCACTAAAGGTGTGCACCACCACAGCCAGCTTAGGAACAAGTCAGGCACTATGACTGTTAGGCTTGCTTTTGAGTAGACTTGTTCTTACTCCTTCACTAGCATTTTGGGGAGAGGCTCTCAGCTGTCACAATAGGCCCCTGGAGGTCACTGAGAAACTGGGAATCTGCTTTGCTCTGTCCTCCCTTCTCTAAGATTTCACTCTCAGATGTCTGCTCCAAGATGACTGGCTCACAACCACAGCCCTGCATCAGCAGTGTAGAAGTCTAAGAAAAGTTGGAGCACACAGCGTGCAGGTAAGAGAGTGGACAGTGTTCACCCGACTAGTCAAACTGTTGCAAGTGGATGCCCCAGAGACTGGGCAGAGGCTAAGGTCACAGCCAGGCCCTCTGTTGTCATGAGAGACTAAATTTGTATCTAGTTGTGACTTTGTTTCCAACTTCTGTCTCCCCAGAATGTGGCTCCTTAGAGCGTGGTGCCCCATACCCCCAAAGGATCCCCAATCAAATTGAGAGGAACTAGAGAGCTTTGCAGGTGCCATTAGGGTGCCAAATGAGCTGACGGAGAGACTGTTCTTGCCTAATGAGATGATCCCCTAAAGATGCGCAGGGCTCTTTCAGTGGAAGAGAATTGATTATGAGAAGTTGAACAAGGGGCGTGGCCCTTCAGGTGGCTTTGAAGACTACAAAGACTACAGGAGGCTACACAGCAAGGACAACAAAACCTGAATGATAGCCAGAAATGAAGGCAGCTGGGGCAGGAACTGCTTCTGCCAGCAGCCACAGAAGCTTGAAAGAAGCTCCTGAAGTTCAGCAAGGAACAGCACCACCTCACATGAGTCCTGAGTCAAGAATACACTTGATCGCTGACTGTAAAACCCACAGGCAGGTGGGTGGTCCAGGCTGTGGGAGTCTAGGCATAGACATCCGATGCACCTTCTCTCCGTTAAGAGCAGCAGGGTCCACCATGCTGGTCCTGTGCAGGCAGGCTTGAGAGACAGAAGCAAGTCCGCAAACATGGGTACTTTAACGTGGATTCTGCTTAAGACGACAGTACAAACTAGTGGGGAGAATACTGGGTCCACTGGATAGACATGGGAGAGGAGAAACAAAACAGCTATCCTGACCTCACAGCAGATGAGCATGTGCTAGACCATAGCTGTGAAGGGGAGTGGCACAGGCGCTGGGCCACAGGCTACCTGGAGAAGCACTAACAGTCGGGTCAGGTAAGTGGGACCACCGAGGCCGGCCACTGCCGCCACTGCCGAGAAAAGAAGCTGCAGCAACAGTGTGGACATGGTGAAGCCAGGACAGAGTCACGCCTGGATGGCACACAGACCGTGAGCAATTAGGAAGGAACTGGGCAACCCTGTGGAAAGTCCAAAAGGTTTTGGTGGGTGTTGGGTAGGAGATTATTAAACGGGAGCAGGCAAGCTGGGCAGCAGTGGCACACATTTTTAATGCCAGCACTTGGGAGAGAGAGGCAGGTGGACCTCTGGGAGTCCAAGGCCAGCCTGGTCTACAGAGTGAGTTACAGGATAGCCAGAGCTACACAGAGAAACCCTGCCTTGAAAACAAAAAAAAAAAAAAAAGAAGAAGAAGAAGAAGAAGAAGAAAGGAAAGAAAGAAGGAAAGAAAGGGAAAAAGAAATGAGGAGCAGGGAAGAAAAAGTCTTCACCCTCACTGTCATGGGGATAATGATGGCCAAGACTGCCTTGAGCTAGCACCACACAGACACAGAAGCCAGAGAGAGAGGCTGGAGAACCCCCCAGGAAAAAAAAACATTCTGAGAAACTGTCCACAGGCCCCACCCAGGTCTTTCACACTGGTTTGTGTTGGCAGAGAGCACCCCCACCTTGACGGACATTTGTAAATGCTCCTAAGACCTGATCAATGCATCCATCCATCGTGAAGTTTGTATATAGCAAGTATCCATCAGCTTTACAGCTAAATCTACATTTCAACCAGGAGCATCAGAGCTCTTACTAAGTCAGTTTGTTTACTGACTTCTTAGCCCCTGTGGCCTCCCATGGGCCTATGATACCTGCTCAAGCTGCCAGCCTATCCCAGGAGCTACCCAGTGGCCCACAAAAGCACATCCTATCTATGTACAAGGAGGTACCAGTAGACAAGAGTACACAAAAGGTAGCACTTAGGAGCAAAGTCTCTATTGGGTAGGTGGGTGGTGGGTGGATGGATGGGTGGGTAAGTAGATGACTGGAATGGGCGAGTAGGTGAATAGATGACTAGATAATGAATTAATAGTAGATACTTGAGTATAGCTAGATGGATGGGTAGACAGAATGGGTAGCATAGATGGATGACAGACAAATGTAAATATATGGGTGGGTTTCCTGATGGATAGGTAACTAGATGATGGGGATGGATAAGTGGATGGACAGATGAGTATATGATGTATGGACTAGGTAGATGAATGGTGGATAGTTTGATGGCTACATAAATGTAAGATGAATGGATGGAGTGGAGAGATGATAGAGTGATATATGGTTGGATTACCAAATAAATACATGGATGATATATTGATATATGGGCATATTACTAGATGGATGAATGAATAGAGGGATGGATGGATGAAAGGATAGATAGGTGAATGATAGGTGGGTAGATGGATGGATGTTGGATGGAAGGATGGATGGGTGGATGGATGGATGGATGGGTGGATGAATGGTTGGGTGGATGAATGAATGGAAGGAAGGAAGGAGGGAAGGAAGGAAGGAAGGAAGGAAGGAAGGAAGGAAGGAAGGAAAGAAGGAAGGATGATGGATGGATGGATGATGGATGGAAGGATGGATGAACAGGTGGATGATGAATGGATGGATGATAGAGGATGGGATCTTCCTGTCGCTGAAGCCCCCACCGAAAGCTTTTATTACACAATGGAATCCCACTAACAGCTCTTGGGTCTCAGGGATTCTAACCAATGAGCATCCACACTGGCAGGAAGATGCGCTCGTTCTACCCTCTCCAACAGAAACAATGTTCTCAGTGTGTCCAACAGATGCCAGAGCCAGCAGCAATAACGTTCATCAGCTGAAGGAGGTGGGGTTTAGATAGAGTACTGAAATATATTTATATTACATGTGTCTGCTTTGTGTGGGTAAGTGCTCATGTGTTCGTCGCCCAGGGAAACCAGGAGAAGGCATCGGATCCTCTGCAGCTGCATTCCAGGAGTTGAGATTCACTCGGTGGAGGTCCTGGGAACCAGAGTGACATCCCCAATGAGAGCGTTATGCTCTCTCAACCACTGGGCCACCTCCCCAGCCTCCCTGGCTTTGTCTCCTCCAGAAGAAAAGCAGAAAGAAAAGGAGATAATATTCTTCTCAACAAGTATTGGACCCTGTCTAAAACACAGTCGGCAGCTGGCCTCTGAGAGCTCCCTGGACCGTCAGGAGGCTCAGGGTACACAGTGAAGGTGAGCGTTTGCTGCTGGATATCATGAAGTAAAGCCTCCCTGGGGAAGAGCTGAGCCCGTGAGCGAGGACAGAAGGCTTCCTGGCATGGAAAGGCCACACCCAAGAAGGCTAACAGCTCCTCGGCAGGCTGGGAAGGCTCAGCAGAGGAGAGGGCCCCGCCAAGGCTCTGTCTGGGCGAAAATCACCGAGTCCCATCCTCAGGAAGGAAGGAAGAGACCACCGGGTTCCGTAGGGAAACAGTTCACCACGTGGTATTTTTTATTGCCACCCAAACAACAAGGCCAGCCACAAGGTTCCACAGTCCTGTGCACCCGAGGAGGCTTCCACAGAGACCCACACTGGCCTGCTGCACAGAGCATTAGTGGGTTTTGTGCCTGCCAATAAAAAAGTAAAAGCCGCTGTTAAAATCGAAGCCCTGGCACAAGCCTGGTCCAGATCACAGGGGAGCTGGGCTTTTGCACTGGAATTTGCAGCATCTGTCCCAATTAAGTCTTGTTTTTTAGCTTAAAGATATTAGTCCGATCACTAGTGTTCTGTTTGGGACATGAATGGCGCATTGTTCCACCCCGAGCAGCCCTGCAGACGCTCAGACACCATTAAACGGCTTTGCGGCCCAATTAGAAGTGGAGGTGGGCTGGCTGTGGGGCAGGGGCTGACCACCAGGGCACAACACTGGATGGACACGGAGAGGGGGAGGGGTGGCTAACGCAGTCCATGTGTGGAGAGGGTGGGCTTCGGCATGCAAGGCCCTGGCTCCGTGATGAGGCTCATCCGTCTTGAAGTGACCACTGCTTGAATGCAGTGGCCAAGTGATGAGGGGCAGTCCTCTGTGAGGCTGGGAAACAGCTCCAGGCTAACTGCAGGACCCAGAGCACTAGCGAGTGGGAGGAGCCAGCAGGCTTACACCCACATCTGCTGCTCTCCTCACCAGGCTCTCCCACCCTGCAGCAGCACACAGGCACACTCACCTGTCTGCATATGCGTTTTCACACTCGTAGCCATGCAGTCACACCCACACTGTGCACGTCGTACCACATGAATGTCTAGGTCCCTGGTTAGAAGAATGTTACTTCAGGGGCTGTCCAGTTTCTGCTTTAATGTCAAGCATAGAAACACAACCTGGTGTTTTCAAGGTTCCTGACCTACGAGTCCACAAAAAGCTTCAAGCCAAAGAATTCCATTCATAGAGCCGACATGGACCCTGTTCTGAACAGCAAGGTCTGTGTACCTGGGCAGAGAAATCATCCTCAGCCACAATTGTCCCTCTCAGAGCATTTTGCTTGTAGACAGAAGTAAGGCTTTCCTAAGTCCACATAGAAAATGAAACCCCAGTCCAGGAGCTGATGACACACATGCTTAGTTCGTGACTGTTCTGAGCATGCTCTCAGTGAATGTGTGCCTTTCCACTCGTCAATTAAATGTCAGAACCTCAGACATCCACTGCCCCTACAGCAGAGCCTCAGACATCCACTGCCCCTACAGCAGAGCCTCAGACATCCACTTGGGCAGGTTACCATTGGAAAAGGGCTGGGCGTATGCTTAGCTGAGTTGTGGAGAGTGGTGGACAGAGCTCTCCTGGAGATGCCCTCGCTGAGTTGGCCCAGCCTGTGCTGGACAATGCTTCTCATCCAAGGAAGTGGTCACCTAAGCAAATAGAAGCCTGTCTTCTTCGAGGATCATATAGCAAGCCAGGACCAGGTCAGAGTCCAGCATTGGCCCCACCTCGGGACTTTGGGCTGCCTTGGAGATGTCATACTGCTCATTAGAAAAGTCGCTTCACCTGACACTGACTCAGAAGACACTGTGCCACCTAAAGCTACCGTGCTGACCCCACACACTGCAGCACAGTGAAGTGATGGGATGTGAGGCCCTCTTCATCTATCACACAGGCTGTGCTCCACAGAGGGGAGCCTCAGCCACCTTGCTAGCCAGCCGAAGACTTTCACAGCCACCTTGCTGCCAGGTCAGCATTTCCTGCAGAGCCTCTGACAAAAGTTCTCACACTGTCATTAAGGGACAGACAGCTTACATAAGACACATGGATGTAGATGCTATCTGAGAGAGACAGAGAGAGGATGAATAGATCACTGATACCAGGTTAAGTCATATGAAAACACCACTTTTCTCATTTAAAGAGATTGAATGTGATTTAAAGATAACAATAGCCTATGGTTGACAAGAGTTGGATGGATAGATGGGTAGGTAGATGGATGGATGGTGAGTGGATGGATGAATAGATGGGTAGGTGGATGGATGGATGGATGGGTAGGTAGGTGGATGGATGGTGAGTGGATGGATGGATAGATGGGTAGGTACATGGATGGATGGATGGATGGATGGATGAATGGATAGGTAGGTGGATGGATGGTGAGTGGATGGATGGATGGATGGATGGATGGATAGGTAGGTGGATGGATGGATAGATGGGTAGGTGAATGGATGGATAGATGGATGGATGGATGGATGGATGGATGGATGGATGGATGACAGATAAGTGGGTGAGTGGCTGAATGGAAAAAGGAAGAAAGAAAATGATGAATGGATGATGGATGGATCAATTGATTGATCAACCAATTGACTGATAATTTGATGAGTTGCTCAGACTAAAAGTAGAGACATGTAGTAGAAAAATATAACTAAATGGTAAGGTTTTCAATGTTTTCTATTTCCTCCTATTGTCTGTATTTTCGAAGTCCTCTAGTAAGCAGGCAGGCAGATAGATGCATAGATGGATAGATGGATGGATGATAGATTGCTCCTATAGTAAGCAGACATAAATATCTGCATATATTTAGACATAGACACAGACAGACAGACAGGTATCTTCATTCCAAACTCCGGAGTGAAAGCACTGGCCTCTAATTCCTGACCCCAGGAAGAGGAATTCCAACACCCAGTGCCAGGAAGCTGGTTTGTCGCAGCCTTCACATTTGAAACAGAGGGGCCTCTTTCTTTCCTTGCCCAGGCAGCCTCTGCCATGACATCATCCCCACAGTGTGAAACTCGAGAAGCACTGTGGGAAGCCTTGGAGCTGATTGATCTGTGTGCTGGTGTCCAGGAGGCCGAGGGGCCAGCCCGAGACGGCAGCTGGCTGTGTCTCTCACTGGGGACGGGGCTGCATCTTCACCCCACAGTCCAGAAACTGGAAGAGCATGCTGTGTGTGCGTGTCACATTTCCAGTGAGCACACTGGGCACTGGCATGAGCCTTAGAGGAAACATATGTGTGTGCATGGTCCCTTCCCAAGGTCCCCACCCCCTCCTTCCCACCCTATCTGCCTGGCCCTGCCTGACTCCTTGGGTGGGCCGCAGTTGTTGCCTTTTCTCCACAGAGAAGGCAGGAGGTGGGGAGGGCTGGGGGAGGCTGTCTAGGTACCCCTGGATGTTGAAGCCAATTTACTAGTCTGGAGGTAGGCACTGTCTGGGCTACTGGACCAACACCTGGAGAGAGGCCTGAGCTGCTGCTTTGCTTGCTTATTGTTTCATTGTTGGGGTCCGATCATGAGCAGAGTCTTATGAGGGTCAGGGCAGTGGTCTCTCAGACTCATGGAATATCTTCCCACTTGGCCCTCTTGTAAGGCACGGACACTTAACTCCTTGGAGCCTCAGAGTTACAAACTATAAAATAGGAAATTGTCCACCCAAAAGGTGGTCGTAGAAAAGACAGGAGCCATCAGCTGGGTGCCTAGACACAGGGAGTGACCAGCTCATGGTTCTGCCTGGCACCTGAACAGGACTTGGAACCCTAGTTTCCGGTATGACCAGGGGACTCACCTTTGCTCCCATCCACTAGACTTTCGTGTAAGGTGGTGCTGGGCTGTCCTCCCCCTCCACCAGGTGAGGTGTGGCATTCTTTTCACCCTAGTGGATACTCTGTGTCAGGCCAAGGGCAGTCTCTGCCTCATTTTGAATTAACCTGGGTTTCAGTGCATGAGTTCCCAGGCCCTTGGTCGTCTTCTTATAGGAAAGGGAGAGCTCAGACTTCTCACAGATAGTCCACAGTCTTGATGGCAATGTGGGGCCCTCACCGATCACTTGCAATCCTCAGGACTACAAGAATTGTGATACCTGGGCTCAGAAATGCCCCTTGTTCCTGAAAATCCTTGTCTCTATCCACTCCAGGTCACCAAGATGACAGATGGCTGCACTCAGCAATAGTATCAGAACTGAGCTGCCACACCAGGGAGGCCCCAGCTAATACCATGGCTTGTTTGTTTGTTTGTTTTGCCACTTTGAGGAAGGTGCTAGCATGGACCTTCCTGACTTTTCAAATGACTCTGTAAGCCTGAAAGAGTTGTGGCTCCCAATTTTTCAACGCCCCTGAGGAGCTGGGCTCAGAGAAATGAAGAAAAACAGTTAATGTCACACAGCTTCTGGGAAGCAGCACAGGGCTATGCAGGCCTGCTGCTTCGAATGTGGCTTCCTGGAGTCAGGTGCAGGCCAGTACACTGTCCAGTCACCCCAAGGGGCTTGCCTGATGCCCTGCATTAGCAAATGCAACACACAAAGGGATGCTAAGAAAAAAAATCAATTTACAGTGGAATGGCCATCTATTTCAGAGTAAAAACAATCACCTTTGTGTTCCAGAGAAATGAGAGAAAGCACTTATTTAAATTGCTGTCTTAGAACTACACAGAAGCTATTTTCAGAAACCCCTTGAATGCTTTTTCCTTTCCTTCCCACAGAATCCCGCTGCCACTCCCCCCGTGCGCCTGCTTAGGCCTGCAGAGTCCCTAGACCCCCAGAATGAAGCACTGGGCCTCCCTCAAGCAGGGCTGGCCATCCATGGCCCAGGCCGGCAGGGCCCATGGCTTTTCTGAAGCCATTAAAATAGGGAATGTGGAGGGCATTGCCTTTGCAGCATGGCCAGGAGGGGAGCGACAGGTCAGGCCCCCTCGCTGAGGCAGTTAAAAAGTAACACAGCCCCCAAATCACATTAAATATGTTAAGCAAACACACGGCAGGCGGCGGGGATATTAGGTCATTTCTCATAAATATTAATACCGGGGAGTTTTCCAACGGGCGGAATTACAGAAACAAAGATGCCTCTTCAGGTGCAGTCTCGCTCTCTGGTAGTCCTGGACCAGGCCCAGCAGGGGAGGGGTCAAGCCAATTCAGCATCCAAAAAGACTTCTCAGCACACTGGCAAATGTGGACTCCCAAGTGATATGTTCGCACACAGAGGCAGAGTGAGGGCCAGGCACCCAGTAGGACCAAGCCTGTCCTCCGCAGGCCACGGCACTGCCCCCCACTGGGGCTTCAGGACTCTCTCTCTCGCCAGCATGCAGGCCCACCATCTACAACTGACAACTCCCCAGACCTGAGGTCTGTGAAGGAAGTCACCCAGCCTGGCCTCACCGCCCTTTCTGAAGTAGCCAAGAGCTCTGTATGTTTACACCAGGGGTGTCCTTCTAGGAGCACACAGTGAAAGATCTCAAAAGCACAGAATACTGCTGCTCTCTTCTCAGGGTTCCCTCGCCTACGTGCCAGATAGCACGGTGCTCACCTGGACCCCAGAGTAGGAGGGCAAGTGTGGGCAAGATATGGGGTTGGCCTGATACCTGGGACACAGCTCAGAAAGGCTGTCCTGAGAAGCTGGGTCCTGAGAACTGGTGGCTTGTCTTTCTACCTCTTTGGCCTGAAGTAGCTTGGGAAGGGTCAGACGAGGCCATCTTCAGGGAACACTTTGGGTTCCAGACTCGCTCAAGCGTCCGAACGGCTAAATAGTAACTTAGGTCAAGCTCAGCCTGACAAGATAAAGGAGGAAAAGATTTGGAGGAAGAAGGCTTCGCTGTGGCCATTCACAACATCTGCACAGCATCTACCACCCGCCTTCAGGGCGGGGGATAGGCTGGGGGACTTTGTTCCATCCCCTCATGGCTCCCGTAAGCTGCTTTCTCCTCCCCTGGGGCTCCACATTTTACTTGTGTACAGGAGAATTCCTTGCTCTTCACGGGTGGGCCAGGGTTCTTGGAGCCCACAACCCCTGCCCACAACTGGGCTTGGCACCACTTGCCAGGGTAGCTATACGCAGAGGACATGCCCTGCAGCTGCCTGACTGATGCAGGCACTTGCCAGACAAGTGACCTGGACAAGGCAACCCTGCACTCTGAGACGCAATGATTCAGCACAGCTAGAATTTGTCAGTTACAACTCAGCTCCAAGTCGCAGCAAGGGGGCTGGGTGCCTCAGTGGGTAAAATACTGGCCTTACAAGGACCCTGGACTTGAGTTCAGTCTCCAACAACAACCTTAAAAAGTCGGATGAGGCAGTGTGCCCCACCAGAGAAAGGAGGCAGAGAAAGAAGCGTCCCTGGGGCTTGTCAGCCAAGGAGCCTATCATAATGTAATGCTTACAAGACCCTAATAAAAGACCTTGTCGCCAAAACCCTGTGGGTGATCCGAGGTTGCCTCTGAGCTCTGCACATGTGTGTACATGCATTCACGGGTACCTTCAGGTACAGACACACAGACAGAGAGAGGGAGGGAGGGAGGGAGGGAGGGAGGGAGGGAGGGACGGAGAGACTGAAAGGGGCCTTCCACACTCTAGGTGAATGCTTATGCTGGGTAGCGTTATGTCAGCTTGACACAAGCTAAAATCAGCTGAGAGGAGGAACCCTGGATTGAGAAAATGCCTTCATAAGATTGGGCTGTACCCTAGCCCAATGGGGATGGCATACACCCTTAATCCCAGCATTAGAGAGGCAGAGTTGTAGGCCAGCTTAGTCTACAGAATGAGTTCCTGGACAGCTAAGAACTCATTTTTTGAAAGAGTGAAACCTGTTTCAAAAACCATTAAAAAACAAAAACAAATACAAAATCATTGTAGGCAAGCCTGTAGGGCATTTTCTTAATCAGTGATTGATAGAGGAGGACCCAGTGGGTGGGTTAACTCCCACACATATGGTCCTAGGTTCTGTAAGAAAGCAGGTTGATGAAGCCTCGGGGAGCAGGCCAGGAAGCAGCACCCTCCATGGCCTCGGCATCAGTGCCTGCCTCCAGGTTCCTGCCCTGTGTGGGTTCCTCCCTGACTCCCTTCAGTGACGAACAGATATGGAAGTGTAAGCTGAATTAACCCTTTCTCATTGGGTTTCTGTGGATATGGTGTTTCATCACAGCAGCAGAAACCCTAGCTAAGAATGGTGTATGCTGTCAGGCACACGCCAGGTGTTGGAAGCCATCCCCACTGACAAAGCACAGCAGCTGTACGTGCTACGTAACTCCACTATTACAGAATTTCAGGAACTCTCAGCTCAGGAGTAACAAGAAGACCAGTGATTGTGTGTCTGGCCTGTAGAGGAAGGGCGAGCAGTGGTATGAGGAGGTGGGGCCAATGAGCACCCCACAACTCACAGGCCGATATTTGAGCTCCAAGGCATGCTGAGGCAGAGTGCAGGGACTCACATCCACACACATGCACTCCGTGTTCCCTTCTCAACCACTGACCCATGCTACAGATGAAGCTCAGGTAGCCTGAGGTCCACTGGGAGGAACACGGCCAGCCCCAGACCTGCCCTATGCCTGCTCCCTTGAGGAAGCCCCTGGCCAAGCCCTGCCACTTGGAGAGGCTCCTGGGAACCTCACTCTTGCTTGGTTATTTTTGGAAACTGTTAATGATTCTGTTTGCCTTTCCAATGACCTCAAAAGTTCCACTGCTCCAGACCCCGCCCCCTGCCATCTATGCCCAACTGCCCTGCCACCCTCTTCCCGGAACAGACCACAAGCAAAGAAGCTAAGGACCTGAGCGCCCCTCCCTATGCTCCTGGCTGCTCCCTGGCATGTGGATGATGTCTCCATAACAGGGACAAAAGGAACGTGTCCAGGGCACCCTCCCCCTGTGGCAGTTCACTTTCCTAACCAGTTGGGGCTGGGCTGGCCGCCAGAGGTGAGACTGACAGTCTTGCTGGCAGCTGTGGGCACTGTCCTGGTTGGGGGTAGTGAGGAGGTGCAAGCCGGGTCTATGAGAGATACAGAGCAGGGATGAGGCAGAGAAGGGGCCTGTGGGGCCTAGGCTGTGTGCATGGACCAAGCACAGAGCAACTGGCTGAGGGAGAGCGCGCCAGTAGCCTGCCCTTGGCTTTCGGGGAACATGGACATAGAGTTTTATTGCCCGAAGCCGCTTTCCCCTTGATTTCCAAACCCATGTGTATTTATAAAGGAAATTTAATCGGGTTGTTTTTAATTCTCTTACACTTAACTCATCAAAATGCTATTCGGTGAGAACAGGGCCAGGCCAAGGCTGTCTCTAGAGCCTCTGCTTGCAAGGGCTGCGTGGCCAAGCATGGCCAGCCTCTCTCAGGATGCTGACAGGCTGGGGCGGTGCGGCATCCTGCCGCCCGGGATGCTCGAGCAGGGAGGTGGGATAGAGACCCTTCTTTCCTGGAGAGAATCCTGGGTCCCTAGATCTGGATCCTGTAACTTCTCCAGCTCCAGCTCTTGAGGACACTGAGAACACAGGGTGGGTATGAGGGCCTGGACAGCATTCCTGGTGCTCCCCACCTGCCACAGCTGCCCCTTTAATGCAGCAGACAGTCTCAGGAAGGAGCGAAGCCATAGGGCGGGCTGCCAGCAGGTGGACATCGCTGTGCTCGCCAGTGGCCAGTGCCGCTGGGTTTCATCTAAAGGCAGCATCCACTGTGTCTCACAGGCTTACCTTCACCGAGTGTCCTGAGACCGGGAGAGGGCCAGCTGCGGGCCCAGGGGAAGAGGCAGAAAGCACATTCCCACACTCTGGGGGCAGGGTGACTGAGAGACCAGCACACACTCGCCCCAAAGTAGCTGCAAAGCTGCTGGAAATGGGGCGCGAAAGCATGTGCAAGCGTAGCCGGGAAGCCAGGGCTGACAGGCTCCTGAGAGCCGCCCTCACTGTGTGAGGGCGTTGGAGTGGAGGGGCTGGCAGGGAGGGTTCTCAAATGCATTCTGGGTCCTCAGGAGCCACAGGTCTCCTCCACCCTTTTCATTGTCCTCTCTGCCAAGACGGAGCAAGGGGCAGGGGGAGCCTGAGTGAGGACACATGCCATGAATGCCTTCCCGTGCTCTGACCTGAAGTGGTCAGGTGGGCCCAGGGCTGCAGACTGTGAGGCGTAGGAGACTCATCCTAACCAACCAGCTCTCTTAAGACTTACTCCTTTCCCAGCCCAGCTGGAAGCCCTGCTTCCTCACCCTAGCACCTTTCACTGACTTTGGAGGTTGGGTTAGGGGTGTCCTTGAGGTGGTGGGTGTCCTGGGAGTTTCAGATTCTGATGGGCAGCAGGTGTTCATGGACAGTCCAACCCAGCTTAGCGGCTTCAGTGACAATGGGAGGGGCAACTCACTCTCCTGCCCACTCCTCTGTCATTCTTTGACAGGCCTAGCTTGTGGAAAGCCTGGGGTGAGTGAGTGAGTTCTGGTCCAGCCAAGGACGGGAGGTCTCAGTCAAGCCTGGGGATAAGGAGGGAGAAAGACAGCCCACCCACATCTGCCAAGATTGACCAGGCTTGATGGTGAGGAGAGCATGGGGTAGGGAAGCAGTTAAAACCACAGGTCATTTTGGGCATGGCGGCCAGGTAAGCTGGAGGTGATCTAATTCTGACCGAGGCAGCAAGCATCAGGTACTTCAGAAACTCAGAACTGACTAGAGCGAAGCCTGGCCAATCCCGTTGTTCTGCTGGCTCACCCCTGGCTGTTTCTATTGCTGTCCTGCTTTGTGTGTGTGTTTGGGGGGACAGCCTTCATGATGATCTGGTAGCTTACCAGTGCCCAGAGCCAAAGGAGTCCAGTGACGACCCAAAGACTGCCCACCCTAGGGCAGGTTGCCTCGTGTAAGCCACACAAGCATTGCCATGCTTCAGTGCACACTCAGGGTCTAAGTTTATATTGGGTTTCAGGTAGATCCCAATTCCAGTATCTGACAAACAGGCTCCAAGCCCAGGCCCCAATTAACAGTGTCTTAGTGACGACCATCAGGCCCCAGGGGACAGCAGACTCCAGGTGGACAGTAGGCCCTGGGGGGCTGTGAAGCCCCAGTGGACACTCAGGCCCAGGTGACTGCTTACGTAACAGGTGGGCACTAGGCCTCAGGTGGGCATCAAGCCTCAGGTGGACATCAGGCCCTAGTCGCAGCTGACATCCAGGCTCACACGCAGGCCCCAGCAGACACCCACTCTGGGGACCTCCATCATAGAGAGTGGAGGCTTTTATCAGACAAGCATCTCAGCTTTCCTTGGAAATGCTCAGCTTAGCCATCGCCCACAGACAGCCCACAGGGCCTGTGCCTAGCCTACCAGGAAGGCAGGTGGGAAGCTCCGGCTGGAGTGCTGGGATCCAGGCCCGGCCAGGTTCCATCTGCAGCCACCATGCTCTGAGCGGCAGGCCAGGAGGGACCCAGGGAGCCTTCGTCAATGGGCTTTTCATTTCATCTGATTTCACCTCTGCTGCAGCCTTGCTCCCTCTCTCCCCAGCAGAATTACTCTTATCTGCAAGTGATTTAAAGTCTAAGGTTTACTGAAGATTTAAAGACTGTGAACACAGTTGGAATGTTTTAGACCAACAGTGCAAGTTGCATTTTAAGAAAATAATTAACTCCCGGGGGAGGTGTGGGTTTTGGAGCCATGACAGACCCTCGAGGCTGCCTTCCCTATATGGAATTTCCAAATAATAAAATATCTTTGATTCCCTGCTGATGTCAGGCGAGAACCTGTGAGTGTGCGAGCAAACTGTCATTTTTTAAAAGAGGGCCCATTAGTGTCTTAAAGATGCAGAGAGCAAAGGGTTTGTTTGAAGTGCCCACGGGGGTGGGGCCGGGGGGGGGGACAGGACTGCTGTAATCTCACAGATGCCCTGTTTCTCGCCCTCTCGCCTCCTCTAACTTCCCACTGCCGAGACAGTGTGCCAGACTAGGCACACTCATTCCAGGACCACAGAGGCTGAGCCCTGACCTCCCAGGATGCCTCCCTTAAGAACAGCAGCGATGCCCACCCTCCAGCCCCAGCGCAGGGCACAAACCCGGCTAGGCCAATAGCCCAGCACTAAAGTGTCCACACAACACGGAGAGTATTCACGGGGTCTCAGGGAGCTATCAGCCCCCCAGAAGCAATGGAAGAATTCCAGGTCCATCCAGCAGTGGTTCTTGAGTCCAGTCTTGAGCTGTGTATCACTCAGTGTCCACAAAGCTCTAAGGTGGAGGTTTTCTTTCACATTGTGAGTGTGGGGGTGGGGGGCAGTCACTCACCAGGTTAAAGAGCTTTGCAGGATGTTCAGTGCTAGCCAGGAACACAGAGCCCAACTACCAACCTTGGCCTGGCTCACAGTATTTCCCTCCCATGAAGCAGCAGATCAGCAGCTGAGGAGCCCCAGCAACATGGCTCCTAATGCCCGCAGTCTGGGGAGAGTCTGTTGCAGAGAAAGAGCAGGCAGAGTGAGTAGCCCCAAGTCCCTGACATGGCTTTAGGAAGCAGATGTCACTTTTATCAATGATAACTGGGGATGGCTTTTATGCCACCTACCCAGCCATTTCTGGAGTCACCATCCCTGGAATGAGCTCAACATTTTCCCTGTGCCCAACCTCGCTCTAGGCACTGTCCCCAACATGGGCCCTCACACAGTGACAGTGGAATGTGTCTTCTGCTGTCATTATCTTTCAGCCTTGAGCCACCTTGGCACCCTCCTTTCTGACCTCATTGCCTCCCTCCAAAGATAGGGCACCATAGGCCCTTAGAGAGCCTGCTCCTTCCAGGTTCATCCTACCACTGTCCTGGCCTGGAAGATTGGCCACTGTCCCCTGACCACTTCTACTCTCCTCTTAAGAGCCTTCCAGGAGCCCCCTAGAATAAAGAATGCCCCATCTCCAACTGTTTCCTGGTACCCTTCCTTCCCCAGAGCTCCTGGACTGGCTGGAATGCAGGTCAATCCCAACTGTCTTTTGGAGAAGCTCATCCCCTCCATCTTCCAGCTCCTGTCTCCAGGATCATGGCTACCATCTGGACAGCTTCCTTCGGATCCAGTCCCAACTCCTAAGATATACGCAGGACATTTCAGAGAGGTGTCAAAGACAACTGTTCCAGTCCTCACCCCAACCCTGGCTTGCGGAAGGAGGCTGAGGGGAGAGCTCACCACAGGCCCCACTCTGGGAAAGCAGGTCCTACGAAGAGGATTAGCACCCTTTCTTCCAACCTGTACCTTACTCTGGCCTCAGGAGTGGCCCAGCTGGCATGGCCAGCTGGCCTGTGTGCCTGTGGCGAGGGATGAAGACAAACATTGCTGGCTGTCCAGTTTTCTAACACCTTTCCACAAATCTCTGCCTCTCAGGAATAATTCTTTCTGGTAATTTACTTGCAAAACATTTGGCCATTAACACCCAGCCAAGAGTGGATGGCAGGTCACAGACTATTAAAAATATCCACACCTGGGCCCTCAGGCAGCCCATTTAACCACTGCCCTGGGCAGAGAGAGTCCAGCCAAGGGATCCACATGCCTGCCAAGCAGGTTGTATGAGGGCAAGAGGGCGCCTGCCCAACCTGTCCTGGCCTTTTTGCTCCTCTGCATCTGCCATCACTGCCATCCTTTGCCAAAGGTTTGGGGCACACATGGGCATCCCTAACTCTAGGCCCCGGAGGTTACCCGAGGAGCAAGGACACCAGAACCTTCTGGTTTAGAGTGGCTCCTGGGGGGCGGGGGGGCTGCAGCATCATGTCTTTGCCCACGTTCTACCCATGGCACAGATGAAGAATGTCTTCAGCAGAAGTACCTGACGCTCTCCAGGACGCCATGTGCTGGCCCGTCACTGCAGCCGACTCTGATTACCTCAGGCTCTTTCTGACCCATCTCCTTTGAGGATGCCTGTGAGGTTTCTGCTGCTGCCCTGGAGTAGGAAGGACAGTGGCCACTGTCAGGCTGTTCCCGCCCACTCTTTTCTAAGCATCACACAGCAGAGCAGCTTCATAGCCCCTCCCAGCTGCTCTGCCTGGTGGACAAGACAGAGCAAGAAAACTGAGGCAGGAAAGGCAACCAGCCACCACCTCAGAGAGCAGGGCTTGCACCATGCCCTGCCTGTCACCTCCCAGAGGTGGACACCATGGTTGGACTTGGAACACTAGCCTCCTTCTTCCGAAATTTCTGGAATGTGGCCCTTGGATGTGGCAGAGGCCCCTGTTAGCCCCCGCCGAGGAGAATTTGCCTCTGCTCCAGTAGGTAATCAAATTCCGGGGACTTCTATGTAAAAATGAGAAGCCTGGGGGCCCAAGAGCCCAGCCCTGTGTACCCAGCAGAGCTTGGCATGTCAGCCAGACCCCAGAAGAGAGCCAGACAGGAATGGACCTCCACCTACTGAGCACAGCTATGTCTTCTCCCAGGCAGGGGTCCTGGATGAGGGTGCCGAGAAACCCAGCAAAGCCTGGCATGGTCTGAATTTCCAGAGCCATGAGAAGACACTGGCTGTGCTGGTGGGCAGTGCTGGTGGGGTGACGGGCTGGAGGGGGTGAAAGACGGGACGTGAGACACAGAAAGGCAACATCCACCAGAGGTCCTGGAGTCGCAGATGTAGTTTTGTCCCTCGGGCACCCTGTGCGAATTTTGTAGCCTACCCCTAAGAGCTGGACTATCACATTCTCCCTGATCTTGAGGCTGTACCCAGGAGAAGGTGAGCAAAGACCCCAGTGCAGAGGACTGGATCTCAAGAGTGTGCACAGCACAGACTTCTGCTAGACACGCTCCCAGCCACCCTTCGTGGCTCACAGCAGGCAGAAGACATCCCCAAGCCCAGCCATCAGCCCCAGTGTCTTCCTCCCTCTACGCCCTGCCACTTGCCGCCCAACACTCACAACCAACATGGCCGCCTCCAGTAAAGATGTGCCCAGCTCCTTCCAAGGAGATGAGTAGGACTCTGGGGAGTCCACCCCATCCTGTGCTGAGAGCAATGTCCCCATCACAGGAAAATGTGTCCTGTCCCATGGAAGTGCCTGTATCTGTGGAGCCTGTTTCCCATGAGGCTGGGGCAGAGGCGAGACCCCTCAGTGTCAAATTCTTGGAGCTACAAGAGGCAGGGGCCCCAGCCCAGCCTATGCTTGGAAGAACCAGGGTGGTTACAGCTCTGAGGTGGTGGCCCAGGACTCCACGGCCTACCCTACTCTCCCACGCACATGGTTTCCGCATCTACCTCACTTCGGCAGGCCTCTGCCTTAGGTTTAGGGGAGCCACAGAGGTCAGGACTGGACACGAACAGTACCTCCAAGGCTCACTGGGCTGTGTGCCAACAGGGGAGAAGATGCTGGAAAGTAATGCTAGGTCCAGACAAAGCCCCCAAGTCCTTCTCAACCCTCAAGCCAGAGCCTGACAACAGTAACCTTCCCAGCCCCCGGACCACCTACTGGTGGTCAGCACAGGCTTCAGGGTCCATGTGCTGCCCTGAGCAATAGGCCCCGACTCTTGCTCATCTCTCAGGTTCTCAACACTCAGGTGATTTATTGTCCCCACTCCATAGCCAATGGTCAATTTCCACTCTCCAGGAGAGCCTTTTCCATGTGGGACTTCTGGGCTGCACCCTTGGGCCAACTGTACTTGACCCATGAGCATTTTCTGAAAAGTTGATAAGCCACAAGGAAAAGAAGGTCTCGGGTTTAGGTGCAAATACCTAGCAGGCACCCAGTGAGCCCCCGTGATGAACCACTGGCAGCTCCAAAGACCTTGAGTTGAAGCCCAACTTACCAGCTGTGGCCTGGCTCCAGCACAGGAGGGCAAAGCTGAGGACAGACCCAGCAAGTTTGACCTCAGCCTCCATGAAAGACCATTTTTCAGGCTTCCCCCCCAACCCTCTTACCCCACCCCAAGACCCCCTCTCCGCCAGGCCAAAGAGGTTTATAACGAACTGTGCGGCACACCAGAGAAAATGCCCCTATCATTAAGGGATTTAACGACAGCGTTGGCCGCTATTGGGGATTTGTTCTGTCTCTCATTACACATTTTAACAAGCGCGTTTCTTCAGCGCGCAGCCCGCATCCTGGGCCGCCTGCCCCTCTGCGTGTGTTACTTTCATTAGAAGGCGTTTTATGAAGCCACCGATCACAGATGCTCATGCAACCCACAACTGCTGCCTGGTGTCCTGAGCTGGGTGGCCAACAGCGTGCCTTTTGCATGCCTGTGGTGGTGATGTCTGCAGGGCCACGCACGGGCAGGCCCCTCTCCTTTCATACCAACCAAAGCCCTAACGAAGGAGCAGCTGGGAATCTGAGGCATACTGAAGAAAGTCAGGGTGTCTCCAAGCATGCTTCCGGCAGACCTGAGCTGCTGCTTGCTCCTCTCTAGGCCTCAGGCTCTTGTGTGTGAGGCCAAGGTATCCTGGCTGACAAGTGTCTTTCAGCTTATTTTAGTAACAACTATATTTTCCCACAAACCACTAAGTGGTATGAAAACAAAACCAAGAGTCAGAAATAAAGCTGATTCTATACATGTAAAACAGCTACTGGATCCCACCCACTCCACTCCAGGAGGCCCTGAGAGCACCCAGAATTCTTGGGGGTCTGGAAACAATTGGGGCCTGGGTGCCCCTCCTCTAGCCCTATGGCTGGAACCCCCGTGACAGGGCAGCCTTGGGCTCCAGGCTTCCTGGCAGGAAGGAGATGCATGGATTCTCATGTCCTCCAAGCCACCCACCAGTATCTGAGTATGTGCTTGGTTTTAAGGCCAGGTGAAGCTGAGTTTTGCCAGAGGTGAGCCTGAGCCTCTGGGGGCTGTTAGAGGCCAGCACATCGTGGGCAGAGGGGCAGTTCTTGCAAGATATTCCTGGACCAGCAAGAGTGCTGAGCTGATGGAGCGCCGAGGGAGAGCACACCCCAGCCCTGGAGCCTCATCTACAGCCATCCATCCCTCTGCCTCTCCACGCTGACAACTGATTCTCAGCCATACATCCTTATGGGGTGCCAAGATGGAGGACTTCCCGTTCTGTGGAATCTTCTGTATTTTTTCCCTAGACCAAGCAGGGCAGCAGGTCTGAAGATGTGTTCAGACAGTTTGGGCTCAGCCCCTTGGCCAGTTCACAGAAGCTCAAAGAAACCAGGGAGGTAAGTCAAGACACGGGCCATGTCAAGAGGTAGGTGAGGGACAGAAATCACCATCCTTTGGGGCCAAACAGACCTCCTGGGGACACAGACATGCAGAAACCTGCTCTCACCTGGGTCTCCTGCTTCCTCCTAGACAAAAAGCCACAGGCTGGAGCGGTGAATCCCAGCAGGGAGCCACAGAGGTGTAGAGAGGTAGGTGTTACAGCCCCAGCTGAGACGGGCTCACCCTGCCCCCACCAAGAAGCAAGTGTGCTATTAAACAGCAAACTCTGAGAGTCCCACTCCACTGCCCATTTGGCCGCCCGGCCTGTGACTGTGGCCACAATGCCTTGCTTTCATTATGCTCCTTAAAAATGGCCTTGTGTGTCTGGAGAACAGGAAGTGGCCCGAGTCCCCCGTGTAAAAGCCATCTGAAGCTCTGGACCAGGTATGTTCTCAATCAGGAAGCAGGCAGTAAATAAACATTTACGTCCCGAGGCCGAGCACGGCCTGCCCCCGGGCTGCAGAGGAACATGGAGAGCGGAAATTTGCTTAGTCCTATAAAAGCACAGGCCGTATATCAATAAATGATTAAAAATGGAAACGGAGCCGGCTAATGGACGGTATTGATTTTAATAAGCGTTAAGTACATGGGGTTTAAAGATAAGAACGGCCTGCCCATCTCTCTGCGCTCCAGGAAAGTGACTCATGCAAAGAAGAAAAAGGCCTCTTTTCCAAGTTAAACCTCCCTCCTGTCCTTTCGGGACGGTTTCCAAGCCAGCGCCCACCTGAGCCTCCATGTGGCACAGAAGTGTTGGTTTACTTCCACTATGAGGACAACGTGACACCCTCAGAGTGAAAGGCATGGAAGCTGTGAAGCCCCCCACATGACCACAAGGCCCGTCTCCTTGTCACCAGCGCTGGCCAGGCCCCTGCAGGCCCCAGGGGGCACCAAGTGTCCTCTCGCCATAGGGTGGCACGAGAACACCATACCAAAGATGACCCAGCCGGTGTCATGCTCTTGTGTCAGAGATGCCCCAGGCCACCTGTTAGGACATTTCCTCCAGCTCACCCAAATTCAAAATCGGCCTGGGTCCTGGGGAGTTAACCTTCCCGCTGAGGAGCATGTGATCTGGACGAATTCAAACCCGGGGGAGATAAAGGCACCGTTGACCTCCTGACCACAACATAGCTTTCCCCCCAGCAAGACAATGTCTCCCAACCCCCCAGATGGTCACTGCCTGCAGCTGCTGGTTGGACAAGAGGGCTGGTCCCTGGGAGACAGCTGGGCAAGTATGGTCCATCTTGACTCACAGCCGTTTAAAGCCAGAAAGGGAAAAGGGGGGGTACACGTGGGTGACCACCGTCGGAAGTTCTGGTTGAAGACAGCCCACTAGTCACCCCATTGCCAAGGTCATCATTTGTCCCAAACTTCCTGCCCCAGATTTCCCATGAGAAGAAATGGTTGCTCAGTTAAGTCCTCACTGCCACAGTAATCCTGGCCCTGAGGGGGGAGCCTCAGAGCTCCAAACCCACCTGGCCTATCAGGTATGTGTTCAAGAACAGTGGGTCCTCAGAGAAAGAATGCTTCCAAACAACGAGGCTGTGAGCAGGGCAGACTGTTGCCTGCCTGTCCACCAGGCTCTGAACGAGAGTCACTGGCAGAGGTGGGAGTCCAGCCAGGCAGATCCAGATGTAAGACACCTCCTCCCCAGAGCCCCATCCCTGGCTGGGAAAGACTGCCCCAGCCACATTCTGGTTGTGACCGACGGCCGCTTGGAATTTTCTGATCCATTATTTTGTCTAGCCGGCATTCCAGACCGACCTCCTTGGCCTCCGAATCCTTTATAAATCATCTGCAGGAGTGGGAAACTGAATACCCACCAAGTCTCAGTGCTGAGGCAGGCAGGGACCTCATGAGGGACATCTCATTCTCACAGCCAGCAATGGCAGACCCTCGTCAGCTTTGCCAGGGTGAGCTGCCGAGCGCTTGCAGGTAGGAGCTGTGGGGTTCAGGACAGGGCATGGCTTGCAGTGGCCAGATCAAGGTTCCTAGAGGCAGGTTGTCTTAGAAGATGAAGGTGTGGAATGGGGAGATAGCTCAGTCACTAAAGCATTTTCTATGTAAGCATGAGGACCCAAGTTTGGATCGCAAGAAACCCATGAAAAGGCCGACTGGGCCTAGTAATCCCCAGGGGAAGCTGCTTGGGAAGAGTAGCCACATCAGTGAGCTCTGGGGTTGATTGAGAGATTCTGCCTCAGTAAATAAAATGGAAGAGCAATCAAAGATGATTCCAGACACCAGTGTAATTAATGTAGCGCCTCTACTCTCACACACGGGCACACACACATTTACACACATCCACGCACACACCCACGCTCACACACGTTCCCATGCACACGCATGCACACCACACGGAAAAAGTTAAAAACACGGGAACGAAGGTGGGTCTGAAGCACCCGCGGCGGAGCAGGCGGTTCTTCCGCTGCCTCCAGTCTTGGTGATGAGCTGCTGCATCGGGCCGGCGACAGTCCCGTGCAGGGTGGCCATGCCCGGAAAGGGGCGGGGGCTGGGCGGGGGCTGCTTCCCAGCCCCCAGGAGTCACAGCACTGTCACCGAAAAGCGGTGCCTTGGAGCAACAGAAGTTCATTCTCCAGTCTGGAGACCAAAAGAACAGCACCAACGTGCCGAGGGGCCAGAGGCCCCTTCCCCTCCCCACGTGGCCTCTGCGGCTCCTGCAAGCACCCCTCAGCTCTGCCTCCTCAGAGGGTCTCCTCTGCGGCTCTAAAGTTGCTCCTGAAAGGATTCCAGTCACTGGCTTGAACACCCACCTGATAGCCAGTATGGCTCACTTTAAGTAGTTACATCTTCAGCAACGTGGCCTCCGGGATTTTTAGGGACACTTATCCAGGCCGGGACAAAGCCCTCCGGGGAACAGGTCCCCCACTGGGCCCCAGAGGCTCTGCCCTTCCCCGGCCCAGAGCTCTGGCACACAGGCTTTGTGGCAATTGTTATGAACACAAGACGAGACGCAGCTCCCCTGTGGCCCTAGCACTGTTGTGGCCTTTCACACTGCTTTGCCCTTCTCTGTCCCAGGTCTAGGGGTCACCTTAGCCCAGCCTCAGCCTCTTAGCCATGTGTGTGTCCACCTTTTCACAAGTGCGGGCCTGACAGTCCTGCGTGGGAACCCCTCCTCCACAGCAGCCGCCAGGACACCTCTGCTTTTTCCTTCTTTTCTTAATTTTCTGGGAGGTTTTTTTGCATGTGTGTGTGTGTGTGTGTGTGCGCAAGTGCACACTGAGGGATACACAGGCATGCGGGGTGGAGGCCCGAGGACGATGCTGGGCCTAGTCACTCCCTACCTTATATACTGAGGCAGGCTCGCACGCCGAATCCAGGTTTGGCTACTGTGGCTACTCCAGCTTGCTCCAGGGATTCACTGTCTCTGCCTCCCATGGGCTTGGACTATAACCTACCTGGCTTTTATGTGGATCGTGGAGATATGAATGCCAACCCTCACCTTTATGTAACAAGCTCTTCCTGCACTGAGCCATCTCCATGGCCGCTACTGTTGACTTGTGAAGACAGAATAGGTCATGTCTATGTGTTCCACAAGGCAGAGATCCATTTGCTCATCCTCCAGTGTGTCTCTGAGCCAGCCAGCATGGAGCTTGGTAAATGGACCCTGAGGAACCCTTACTGAACAAGTACATGGGAGCATGAATGGATGGATGGCTGGAATGAGCAGATGGGTGGGTGGAGAAGTGAATGAATGGGTCAATAAAGAGTAGATGGTCAAGGGTGGGAAGGAATGGATGAGTGGACAGAGAGTGGGTGAGTGTATGGATGGTACACAGATGACAGGAGAGGGCGTGGATGCATGAGAGGATGGCAGATAGAAAAAAGATAAGGGGATAAGTGGGTAGATGGATGGTCAATGGATGAATGAATAAATGGGCAAGAGGATGGATGAGTAGATGGATGATGTACAAATGAATAGATAAATGGGCAAAAGGGTGGGTGGGTGGGTGGGTGGACCAACAGCTATGTTAGACAACAGGTAGATGGATAGATGGTAAATATGTGGGTGATAGGCAGGTGCGTGGTGAGTAAATGGGTAGATGGGGCCTAAATGAATGGATGGTTTGTGGGTGGATGGAAGCATAAGGGAATGGGTGAGTGTGTGGATAGGCAGTGGTAGGTGGATGGTTGAGTGAGAGGTAGGTAGGTGATAGTCAGGTGGATGGACGCTAAGATGGTAGATGATGGTAGGTGATGGTAGATGGGTTGATGGGTGGCTCGTAGATGTGTGATGGGCAGGTGGATGAGTGTATGGATAGATGAATGGGTAGGCAAACAGGTAGGCGAATGGGTAGGTGAATGGGTAGGTGGATGGGTGGGTGAATGGGTAGATGAACAAGTAGGTGAATGGGTAG
>NW_026592710.1:1366362-1389328 GCF_907164565.1 Psammomys obesus | reverse complement strand
AATGGGTAGGTGAACAGGTAGATGAATGGGTGGGTGAATGGGTAGGTCAATGGGTAGGTGAACAGGTAGATGAATGGGTGGGTGAATGGGTGCACAGATGGGTTGAATGGTGGGTAGGCGACTGTCTTAGTGCCTCATCCTCTTTCTGAGCACATACACTGTATATGGAAAGTGCTCAGGGACATGCAGACCGGAAGGAGGCACAGACACAGGGGCAAGCGCAGGATACGGAAAGGGTCTCCCCCAGGCGTTCCTGGGGACATGCTTTTGCTTCCTTGTGCTCAGAGCCCTGCACAGGCCTCGTTCCCTTGTGGAAGCAAGTCGTAACCAGATGAGGGGTGCCATGTTTTGACTCCAGGCTTCCTCTTCTTGGTGGGTGACTGGCTGAGTAAGAGAATGCATGAGTAGCTGGATAGGTAGTGGGCGTGCTTTTTAGAAAATCCCAGGGAGTGAATAAGGAGCTCTCAGTTCCACTGTTACTCAGGAAAGTGGTTATGGGGCAGGGATGAGTGAGCATGTCTACACTGTAACAGAACAGTGACAATGAACATGAAAGCCTGGATTTCACGCGATTTTTTTTTTTTTTTTTTAGATTTAAAACTGTAGATTTAAACAGCAGTGGGCTAGGCTGGATCACCAGGCTCTGACTTGTTGACCTCATCCTAAAGTAAAGGTCCCTCTTTCTGTAACATCCTAGGACATGATGCTCCTTCTAGGGGCTTTCAGGAGATGATGCTGGCATGGTTCTTCTTATCCTCCAAATGTCCCAGATGAGCTAAAAGTAACCCTTGTAGCAAAGACTCCCAAAGATAGGTCCTCCATGCAACCCACGGTCTTCACACTCAAGCGGGTTGGACTGAATGCCTGCCTCAGCTGGTTTAGGAGGTAACTCTACCTGAGGCCATAGGTGGGCTTGGCTGCAGGGCAGTGGTAAGTCCTGCCAGGGCATTTTCTCAGCAGGTAGAACTCTAGTCACATCCTGTCACCAGCATCCCCTCTGGCCAAGCACGTGTTCACGGCGGGAAGCTGCCCCACCCCAAGCAATGGGAGACAATGACAATCTGCTAAGCAACAGTGCGAATGAGCACATGTGTTCTCATTAGCTTCTCTGAGTGACTATTAATTCCACTAATAGCCCTCTGCTCCGTGAGGATGGGCGCTGTGTGTGTTGCTCACCTTCTGAAAGCTCTGAGCAAATATTTGCTTGACCAGCTAGTGACACCCCGTGTCTGGAGCCTGTTTACACATGATCACCACCACCCCATCCACCCAGCGCCATCGCTCCTCGGCAGCTGCGCCCAGCATCAGGGACTGTTCCGTTCGGCCCTCTAAGCAGGGGCATTGGTCAGCTCAGGCTGATTGTAGTGAAACTCTGTAGGCTGTCACTGCTGCACAGTGAGCGCTGACAGTCCTGGGGCTTGGAGTCCACCGGCCAGGCATGGCAGGGCTGGCTGCTCCTGGTCTCTCTCTCTCCCTCTCTCTCTGGTAGATTCTGTCTTTTCCCAGGGTCCTTAAATACTGGTATAATTTCTTCTTATCAGACATCAACCTCGGATAACGGCCTGTTATAACACAGGGTTCCTATAGGGGCCCACCATCTCCAGGTACAGCTGTGTGTATCCTGGGGTCTTGGGTGCTCAGGACTTCAGCAAGTGGGCAAGGAGTAAGTTCAGCCCATTATAAAGAGGCTTACAGAAAGGTGACCTCTGACCCTGAAATGGGCATCTCAGAGTCACTTGACCTATCTATGCTAATGGAGTTAGAGAGCAGGCAGGTTTTCAGAGATCTGTTGCCACCACACCAGCCGTCAGAGAGAGGACAAGTGTCCAACCCAAGGCAGTGAGACTCGGGGCGTGGTCAGGGTCCACCATCCTTCCTACATGCATGTTCATACCCTACGTTGGATTTCCCACCTCTTGGCCAAGAGCAACTTGAAGAAATGGACACCTATGGTTGAAGAAGGCAAACCTAGCCTTCCTGTTTCAAAGCACCTCGCTTGACATCAAATGGCCCT
Source organism: Psammomys obesus (assembly GCF_907164565.1). Lineage (NCBI taxonomy): Eukaryota > Metazoa > Chordata > Mammalia > Rodentia > Muridae > Psammomys > Psammomys obesus. The sequence goes on along the minus strand of NW_026592710.1, from coordinate 1,387,314 downwards.
GAGCAAGGAGGGAAATGGAAGTACCACCTCCGAAGGGCTGGACCTTCTTCCCGTGCACAAGGCCAGGGATGCAGATGCCTAAAAACGGTCCTTAGCTGCAAGACTTGAGGGAAACACGAGGTCTCCCAGGCTGCCGCACCTCCCGGCTGAAGAGGCTTTGTTCTCTCAAGTGGGACATGACATCTTCTGTTTGGGGGCACATTGGAAGTCACGTGTCTCTGGGAAGTTTATATGTCCCCGTGAGAGGTATCTACAGGAGGTCCTGCAGCAGGCCCCCAGGAGACATCTACCGGGAGAGAGGAGGCATGATCCTAATCCCTCAAGGCTTGCCTCGCCTGCCTTTATGCTCTCTCCTTTCTCCAGGTTTTAAATAAAGGCTAGGATTCATGACAGGCCGCCAGTGTGTGTCCGAGGGCCTGGGCATCCGGACAGCAGTGACTGCGACCAGGAGAGGACAGTGACAGAGGCAAATGTCTGGCTGTTTCTAGGCTGTGCCCTGTCTGTCTACTTCTGTTCTGGGCGTGATATTTAAGCTGAGAATTGTGGCCTCTGCCCAAGCCCAGGGACTTGCCAAGAAGCACCAGATTAAAGCTATTGCCAGCCCCACACCACAGCAGCTGAGGGAAACTCTGGAGAAACGGAATAGGGCCCTGCACAGAGGCCCTTCCAGGCCCTCCCAAGCTTGTACCAGCTGGTACGAGCTGGAGGCACGTGAGTGAGAGAGCCACAGGGCTGATGTGTCCCTGCAAATAGGAAATGGCATTTGTTTTATGAGGACATAATTTTTGCCTCACCACTGTGATAATGCAAGAGATAGACATTCCTTCCCTCTCTGTGCCCGATCCACTTCCTGACCCATGAGGAACGGCTATCATTGATGTCACCAGCTCTGCTCTGACCACAGAGCTCCCAAGCACAAGGAGGATGAACACCAGCATGGTTCATAGTGCCCTGAATGAAAGACCCGCAGGCCTTCTCCAGTCAGAGAGCTGGCCAAGGACAGCCACAAGGCAAGGCTATGGAGCTTCCAAAAGAGATAGCCTTGGCTACTGTTCAGGTGCTCCATTTGGGCTAGCCTTGGCTTCACGGCAGTTGCTTCGTTAGGGCTAGCCTTGACCTCAGTACAGAGAGTGAGCAATGGAGCTTCAGACATCTTGTAAGGTTGGACAGTCTCTAAACCCATCTTCAGGGGTGACTGGTGGGTTGGTATACGGAAGTTTTCTTAGAGCGTCTACAGTAAGTTTTGGCATCAAAATTACGCTTGGTTCTCAGAGCACATAAAGGAAAGAGATTTCCTTTTCTGTATTCTGGAGGCGTTTGTGTGATTTCCTAAGCGTTGGTGGATTTGTGCAGGGAAGTTAGGCAGACCTGAGGTTTTCTTTATAGGATTTTCATCTCAGAGCTGCTGTCTGTAACCGTTTTTCTCGCTTTTTATTTTATCTATTTTTTTCTCTTTATTATTTTATTTCTTTTACTGCCTTTGGTTTCAGAACTGGTTTCCTGAAATAACTACATATATAATTGATTTTCAGTCTGTCTTTCTTTCAGCAAGTTAACCCTTTCCCACCCAGGTAAAATGAATTTTACTGTTTTAGACTTTTAAAATTTTTATTTCCAATGTACTTCCTTTAGCTTACATGCTTTTCTTAAAAACAGCATTTTAAATTCTCAATCTTTAAAGATTATTGTTTGTTACGTTTGTTTGTTTGTTTGTTTCAAATAATAGTAGTTCCTTGTGGTCAGACTCCTTTCTTTTTATGATTTTACTCCTTTAGCGTGCTTGAAATCCGTTTTATTTTCTTGTATAATCTTAATTTCATAAGCACTGTGTGTGTGATTTACTTAAAAGTTTGTTTTCTGTGTTTTGAAAGGTCTTGTTTCTGCCTGTGCGCGGGTGTGAGCATGACTGCAGCCCCCACGTGTTCACCCTCTGGTGAAGAGGGCGTGAGATCACCTGCATCTGGAGTCCCAGGCAGTTGTGAGCTGCCGCGTGGGTCCGGGCGCTGACCTCGGGCGCTGACCTCGGGCTCTCCGAAAGAGGAGCATGCGCTCTCAATGACTGAGCCATCTCTTCAGCCCTGACATTTTCCACTTTAAGGAGTATTTGTGTCCATTAGTTTACATTGCTAACTGTGTTATTTAAATCTTCTACATCCTTCGTTAGCTTGTCTATTTGTTCCTTACAAAGAAATTTGTGCTTTTAAAAAAAAAAAAAAAAAAAACCTTCCATTTTTCTGTATACCAGCAGCTTCTTCCTTTTATCCTGTTATCTTTTCCAAAACTGTTATTGAGTGCATATGTGCCTAAAATCCATATGTCTTCATGGAAACTTTCTTATTGAAAATATATTCTTCTCTCATACAATACATCACCACGACCACAATCTGCCCTCCCTCTACTCCTCACAGCTCTCTCTCACACACACACACCATGGCTCTTCCCTAGATCCACTTTAGAAAAGGACAGGTCTCCAAGAGATAACAACCAAACAGACAAAATAAAATATAAGACAAGGCAATCCAACAGAAAGAAAAGAGACCCAAGAACAGGCAAATGAGTCAGAGACAGCCTGTCCCACAGTTAGGAGTGCCGTGACTACACCAAGCCAACAGTCATAACACACGGAGGGCTTGCTGCGGGCCTGTGTGCATCCTGCTGGGTCAGTGGGCATGTGCTCCTGGAATCCCCCACCCCTCTGACTCCTACAGTCTTTCTGCTCCCTCTTCCACGGGATCCCCAACCTCCACGGGGATGGACCCAATGGAGACCTCAAATTTAGACTCTCTCTCTTCACGTGGGCTCCCTCGCAACGAGTGGGCCTTAAGTTAAATCAGACATTGGCTGGCTTGCCTACAAGTTCTATACTATCATTGCTCTAGCACATCTTTCAGGTGAGACCAACTGTTGGTCAAAGGTTTTGTGGCTTCGTTGACGTCACGCTTCTCAGAATCTGCAGAGAACCTTCCCACCCAAAAGAGACTAGAGACAGGGGTGAAGGCTCCATGCAGGCACCAGCTAGACCTCTTCACATTCAGTGAACTGTGTGGACACTGTCTTCCACGATGGGACGCTGCTGTCAGTTTGTGGAAAGCAGCCCTCTGTCCTACCATCAGCCTGGATTGTTCGAGGACCCCCTCAGCCAACAACTCCATTGCCACAAGTGGGAACCTTGCCTGGCTACCAGAGATGGCCAGTCCAAACTTGGTATCTCCCATTAGCAGGAACCCTCCCTAGGCTCACCCTCATAGAGTCTAGAAAGTCTCCACACTGCTCTCCCTCAGTGGCCTTGATGCAAGTTCTCTCTCCCCACACTCTCTCCCTACATTCCGTCTCCCTACCCCAGCTGCTCCCTCCCATTCTCATCTCCACCTGTCCCCAGTTCCCCCACAAAATCTATTTCTCCTTCCCTGGGAGACCCCTGTGTCCCCCTGAGCCTCCATCTTTACCTAACCGCTGGCAGGCACCGTAGCTCCCAGCGCTAATGCAGGCCGAGAAGCAGTGGCATGGGTGATACATAAACCAAGGCTGAGGCGGAAGGGTTGACAGCGCCCGCAGTGGAAAGCATGAGGGCACCGGTGGTGGCGGAGGCAGCGCTGGTAGAGAAATAATGATGCAAACTGGTGAGTAGCAACAGGGCCCCGGAAATAGGAAGGTTTTTTTAACTTTTATTAATTACACTTTATTCACTTTGTATCCCCCCATAAGCCCCTCCCTCCTCCCTTCCCAATCCCATCTTCCCTTCCCCTTCTTCACGCATGCCCCTCCCCAAGTCCACTGATAGGGGAGGTCCTCCTCTCCTTCTTTCTGATCTTAGTCTATCAGATCCCATCAGGAGTGGCTGCATTGTCATCTTCTGTGGCCTGGTAAGGCTGCTCCCCCCTCAGGGAGAGGTGATCAAAGAGCAGGCCAATCAGTTTATGTCAGAGGCAGTCCCTCTTCCCATTACTATGTAACCTACTTGGACACTAAATTGCCATTGGCTACATCTGTGCAGGGGTTCTAGGTTATCTCCATGCATGATACTTGGTGGAGTATGAGTCTCTGGGAAGACCCCTGTGTTCAAATTTCTGGTTCTGTTGCTCTCCTTGTGGAGTTCCTGTCCTCTCCAGATCTTACTCTTTCCCACTTCTTTCATAAGATTCCATGCACTCTGCCCAACAGTTGGTCATAAGTCTCAGCATCTGCTTTGATAGTCTGCAGGGCAGAGCCTTTCAGAGGCCCTCAGTGGCAGGTTCCTAACTTGTTTCCTGTTTTCTTCTTCTTCTGATGTCCATCCTCTTTGCCTTTCAAGATGGGGATTGAGCATTTTAGTCAGGGTCCTCTCTCTTGATTAGTTTCTTTAGATGTACAGATTTTAGTAGGTTTATCCTATATTATATGTCTATATGAGTGAGTATATACTGTGTGTGTCTTTCTGCTTCTGGGACAGCTCACTCAGGATGATCCTTTCCAGGTCCCACCATTTACCTGCAAATTTCATGATTTCCTTATTTTTTATTGCTGAGTAATATTTCATTGTGTAGATGTACCACAGTTTCTGCATCCATTCTTCAGTTGAGGGGCATCTGGGTTGTTTCCAGCTTCTGGCTATTACAAATAAAGCTGCTACAAACATGCTTGAGCAAATGTCCTTATTGTGTACTTGCGCCTCTTTTGGATATATGCCTAGGAGTGGTATGGCTGGGTCTTGAGGAAGTGCTATTCCTAGTTGTCTGAGAAAGTGCCAGATTGATTTCAAGAGTGCTTGTACAAGTTTATATTCCCACCAGCAGTGGAGGAGGGTTCCCCTTTCTCCACAACCTCTCCAGCATGTGTTGTTACTTGAGTTTTTCATCTTGGCCATTCTGATGGGTATAAGGTGAAATCTCAGGGTTGTTTTGATTTGCATTTCCCTAATGGCTAATGACGTTGAGTTCTGGAAGTCCTTGCTAGAGCAATAAGACAGTTGAAGGAGATCAAGGGGATACAAATTGGAAAGGAAGAAGTCAAATTATCACTATTTACAGATGATATGATAGTATACCTGAGTGACCCCAAAAATTCTACCAGGGAACTCCTACAGCTGATAAACACCTTCAGCAAAGTGGCTAGATACAAAATTAACTCAAAAAAAATCAGTATCCCTCCTGTATACAAAAGACAAAAGAGCTGAGAAAGAAATTAGGGAAACAACACGCTTCACAGTAGCCACAAATGACATAAAGTACCTTGGTGTAAACCTAACCAAGCAAGTCAAAGACTTGTATGAAAAAAAAAAATTCAAGTCTCTGAAGAAAGAATTAGAGGAAGATATCAGAAGATGGAAAGATCTCCCATGCTCATGGCTTGGCAGGATTAACATAGTAAAAATGGCCATCTTACCAAAAGCAATCTAGATTCAATACAATTCCCATCAAATTACCAACACAATTCTTTACAGACCTGGAAAGAAAAATTCTCAACTTCATATGGAATAACAAGAAACCGAGAATTGCTAAAACAATCCTCTACAATAAAAGATCTTCTGGAAGTATCTCCATCCTTGATCTTAAGCTGCACTATAGAGCAACAGTAATAAAAACTGCATGGTACTGGCATAGAAACAGAATGGTAGATCAATGGAACCGAACAGAAGACCCAGAAATAAATCCACAAACTTACGGACACCTGATCTTTGACAAAGATACCAAAACCATACAATGGAAAAAAAATAGCATCTTCAACAAATGGTGTTGGTCTAACTGGATGTCTACATGTAGAAAAATGAAAATAGATCCATACTTCTCATCCTGCACAAAACTAAAGTCCAAGTGGATCAAAGACCTCAACATAAAACCAGACACATTAAATCGGTTAGAAGAAAAAGTGGGGAAGACCCTAGAACTCATTGGTACAGGAGACAACTTCCTGAACAGAACACCAGCAGCACAGGCTCTAAGAGCAACAATCAATAAATGGGACCTCATGAAACTGAAAAGCTTCTGTAAAGCAAAGGACACCGTCATCAAGACCAAACGCCTGCCTACAGATTGGGAAAGAATCTTTACCAACCCTATATCTGACAGAGGACTAATATCCAGTATATATAAAGAACTAAAGAAGCTGAAAAACAGCAAACCAAGTAATCCAAGTAAAAAATGGGGAACAGAGCTAAAGAGAGAATTCTCTGTAGAGGAATATGGAATGGCAGGGAATAGGGAGTTTTAACCTGAAACCTGGCCAGCAGGCTACTTGACCACCTCAAGGGTGGCAAAGGTGGAGATCGCAAGGCTGCATGCACCTGAACATGCAATGCAGACCCAGAGCAAGGAGGAAGCGGTCCTTGCGCCCGCCAGTCTCAAGGTGAGATGTCTGGCTTTGGACGCATCTTGACCTTGCTCCTGCTCCAGGCCGGCTCCCCTGCTCACACAGTTCACTTGGTCCACACCTTACCTCTGTGAGCCCATGGACTGTGGCCTGGCTACCATTCACCCCATGCCTGATAGCCATGTGTAAGTCAGTACACACCGTATTTGTCTTTCTGGGTCTAGGTTACCTCACTCAGTGATACTTTCCCTAATTCCATCCATTGGCTGCAAAATTCATGATGTCTTTTTTTTAAACAGCTGAGTAATACTCCATTGTGTGAATGTACCGCATTTTCTTTTTTCCCCAGATATAAAATTTAAAATTATCAAAAAAAAAAAACAGCCTCACAGAAACATCCAAACTATTACTTAATCACTTATCTATTGTCCAAACAAGACAGCACAGAATCAGATATCACTAGCATATCTTACTCAATATCTATGTGTGATCTGCTTATTGTGTCAGTGTGAAAGAGATAAGATACTACATAAAGAACAGAACAGTCTCGCTATAAAAAATCGGGATGTCACATTACCCTTGTGAAATCAGGAAGCATGATAGGCTCACTAAAATCATCCTCACACACACACACCACATGTCACACACTAGTGAACACACTCACATACACACATTCACATGTGTTTTGTGGATAGTCACACATTATGTTTATATTTTGAACATTTAGTTAATCCATAATACCTAATTTCTTAGTCAACAAAACAGCCTAAATATTAGTGCCAATGTATGTTTTCTATGAGACAATGTTTAAGTCAGTGGAGTTTGAGAAAAATATAACACCTTTCATAGCATAGGGATCATTACGTGATCAATTGAAGAGCTTAAGAGAAGAGTGCAAGGTCCTGTAGGGAGGGAGAGGAGAAAGTCTGTACCCCAGCGGCCTTCTGTCTCACGCCTGCAACTCCACACGTGTTAGCATTATCAGCCTTGTAGCCTGCCCTGCTCAGTTCACACTTGACAACCAGGAAAGAACGTGACATACCTCCCTAATCTCTATCCATCTCTCCACCCTTATTCCAGTTTAGGCTATGTATATGTGTGTGTAAGTACATGCTGGGCGTGGTAGCACACACCTTTAATCCCAGCACTAGGGAGGCAGAAGCAGGCAGATGTCTGTGAGTTTGAGGCTAGCCTGGTCTACAGAGTGAATTCCAGGGTAACCAGGGCAGTTATACAGCTCTGTCTCGGGTGGGGGGGAGAGTTTATACATTTTCTTTATTCATTCTTCAGTTGAGAGACATCTAGGTTGTTTCCAGTTTCTGGTTATTATGAATAAAGCCAAAATGAACATAGTTGATCAAGTGTCCTTGTGAGAGGATGGAGCATGCTTTGGGTATTTGCCGAGGGGTAGAAGAGCTGCATCTTGAGGTAGATCACTTTTCCAGTTTTCTGAGGAACTGCCATATTTATTTTCAAAGTAACCATACAAGTTTACACTTCCACCAACAATGGAGGATGGTTCCCCTTACTCCGCATCCTTGCCAGCATGAGCTGTCCTTTGTGTTATTGATTTTATTGATTCTAGCAGGTATAAGATGGAATATCAAAGTAGTTTTCATTTGCATTTCCCTGATGGCTAAAATGGCTGACCATTTCTTCAAGTGTGTCTCAGCCATTGAGATTCCTCTATCAAAAATTCTCTGCTTAGATCTGTAGCCCATTTCTGATTAGATTATTTGGTCTAGTTTCTTGAGTTCTTTATATATTTTGGATATTAGTCCTCTATCAGATGTAGAGTTGGTAAGACCTTTTTTCATTCTGTAAGCTGCCTCTTTGAATGCTGGTGTCCTTTGCCCTTATAGAAGCTTTTCACTTCATGAGGTGCCATTTAGCAACTGTTGATCTTAGTGCTTGCGCTATTGGTGTTCTATTCAGAAAGTCATCTCCTCTGCCAGTGACTACAAGACTCTTGCCTGCTTTCTCTTCCATCAGGCTCAGTGTGTCTTTGATCCACTGGGCTTGAATTTTGTGCAGGGTGACAGATATGGCTCTTTTTCCATTCTTCTACACATAGGCATCCATTTTTACCAGCACCATTTGTTGAGCACGCTGTCTTTTTTCCAGTATGTATTTCTGGTTTATCAAAATCGGGTGTCCATGGTGTGTGGATTTATGTCTGTGTCTTTACTTAATTCCATTGATCAACATATCTGTTTTTATGCCAATATCATGCGTTTTTGCTGGTTTCTTTGGTCGGGTTTTTTGTTTTGTTTTGTTTTGTTTTGTTGTTGTTGTTGTTGTTGTTGTTGTTGTTTTGGTTTGGTTTGGTTTTTGGTGTTTTAAGACAGTGTTTCTCTGTGTAGCCCTGACTGTCCTGGAGCTCACACTGTAGACCAGGCTGACTTCAAACTCACAAAGATCCCCCTGCCTCTATCTCCTGAATGCTGGGATTAAGGTGTATGCCTCCACTCGGCTGCAGTTTTTCTTACTATAGCTCTGTGGCATGACTTGAAATCAGGGGTGGTGATACCTTAGAGTTCTGTTTTCTTTAGGATAGCTATCCCGAGGGTTTTTGTTGTTGTTGTTTTTGATATGAAGTTTAGAATTGTCTTTTTAAGGTCTGTAAAGAATTGTGTTGGTATTTTGATAGGGATTGCATTGAATCTGTGGATTGCTTTTGGTAGGATGGCCATTTTTACTATTAATGCTGCTGGTCCATGAGCATGGGAGATCTTCATAGAAAACTCTTGACAGCCTCTCTCACCCCCTTTACCTACCCTCTCTTCCTCCCTCTTCCTTCCTCTCCTCTCTCTTTCCCCATTCTCTCCCTCCCCCTCCCTAGTAATGTTTTTTACCTTGAGGTTAACTTTATCCAATATCTGTGTAGCTGCCCCAGCTTTCCCACACAACCACTCCTGGCCTTTATTTCAACTCCTCTCTGTCCTTCTCCTTAGGCTGAATCTCTGTAGGAGTTATAAATGATGTATACTTAAATACATCCTTAGGTTTTGTGCCTTTCATAATCAAAATGTATTGGGTGTGGCAATCTCTTTAATTAAATCATTTAATGTATTTACACTTTGTGTAATTACTGCTATATTTAGTCTTTTTCTATTCACCCTGAAGAGTCTATGCTCTCCCTCCCCCTTTGCTTCTTTTGGGTTGATTCCATTTTTTTTTTTATTTCTATGTTTCTTTTATCTGTGTAGATATCAGTTACACATAGATTTCTGCTCACTTAGACGTTACCCGAGAGATTACATCATCCAGACTTGCCTGGACCAAATTTAATGTCTTTTATGGAACCATGAAAGTGTTTAGGAATAATTTCATTTACCCCTTTAATTTACATTAGGTATTGTATATTCTCATATATTATTGATCCTAATTGTGTGTTTCTTAAATCCATTAGGAATCTTTGTTTAAATGATCATTATTTGCATACAAGGGGCAGCTCGTTTCTAACTAGAATGAAGAAATCCCTCTGTTCCTGTCTGAGTGTTTGACCCTAGAAGTCTCTCCTTCTCGATTGAAACACTCAAGTGTTTACGCTCACAACTGCTTCTCAGATTTTGTTGCCCAGAAAGACGTTTGTTTCACCTCTTTATTTTGGTTGTCCTTAGGAGTCTAGGCTGGGGCTAGAGAGCTAGTTCAGCCATCAAAGGGCTCCCAGCCCAAACTTCAAGGAAGAAGAAATCAAGAATGAACTCTTGAGCCAGGCTCTTGCTACATAGTTGGTCTTTGTTCTTGAGCTGTGATCCTCCTACCTTGGACTCTCCGTGTTGTGTGTCTTTTACTTGCAGCTATACAGAGATCGCTTCACCCTCCTCTACTTTCTGTCTTTAGGTTAAGATTGGGTCTAGTTTTGTCTCTTATTTTCTGGTTGTTTAACTATTTCTCTTGTTCTTTAGCTTTTAGTGTTTGCAACAGTGACTCAGGAGGTACAGAGGGTAAGGAAGAGGAAGAACAGTAAAGAGCTGGGGAAAGGCCACATTTGTCCAATGAACCAGATAGAAAACAGACACTTTGCATGGTGGTCCTCTCTTCAACATCTCTGTGCCCCAACCCCTCCACACATGCACACATTTGAAGCCTCAACTCTCACAGACCTGTTATGGGGCTGGAGGGATTCCTGAATGAGATTAGAAGTATTAATGATTCAATAATTTTAGAATAAACTCAGTGATTACCAGCATGAATATTGTTTCTCTGATCTCTCCTGCCTCTCCCTTGGCATCTGATTAGAAGAATATGTAATTTCACTTCATCCCATGGTCTTAAAGTCTCCTTTGTATTCTTCATAGGTTTAATCCCACAAGACTCAGTACAGATTTTTTTTTCTCACACACCTTCTTGCTCGTCAAAGTCTCCCATTCTATGTCTAACTTGTTGTTCAAAGTAGCTACTAAATTCATAATTTTGTATTGCAATTTTCAGTCCTTGGTTATCCATGTTTTTTTTTTCTACAGCTTATGGTTTTCTGTTAAGATTCCAACATATTAACTTTATCTCCTCACACATTTTAAACACAGATAATGTTTGTGTCTGAATAGTGAAATATTTGGGTTTCTGTCTGTTTATACTGCTTGTTGCTTTCTTAGACTTTATTGATGCTATCTTATCTCTGTGTGTCTAGTTATTTTTTGTAGAAGACCGGACATCATATGTTTTGCTAAGATAACCAAAACTCAGAATTGAGCTTACCTCCTCCAGAGAGGGCTTGCTTTGTTTCTGGTGATTAGATGGGAACACTATGGACCTGGGGGCGCCAGGACTGCCTAGGTATAATTGGTGCTGATGAGTTAGAATAAGCGGGTGTTGTCCAGTGCCAAGATCCTGTTGTCTCTGGGATGGCATCTTCTCCTGAGACTTGTTGCTCTCGCATTTCACTCCCTTGTTACTTTCCACTCTAGTTGCCTTTGCTGGGCTTTCCTGTTGTCCTCAGCAGGCTCACTGGTCTGAAATGTCTGCGCTCAACACACACCTTCTCACCTACGCTGCACTGAGGCAGACACAGCGGCTGTGTGATCCAAGGCCTTGGCATATGGATGATAAAGATGGCCCTGCTAGGTCCAGACAGTATCAGCTTTGCTAGGAAAGAGCAGGGGAGCTGGGGTTGGTACAGCTAAGAGGACTCCAGCTGTGCACTTGGACTTAGAATGGCAAATGCAGACAGTCTCCTGTCCCTAGAAGCTCTTACTCTGGCCTGCCAGAGCTGGTTTCTCTTCAAACCAAGTATCTGAGTGTCACAGCTATGGGAGAGGGATAACAGAGGTCAGGCACATTGGACAAAGGAGGAAGGAGGAACCTGGCAGGTGCACAGAAGCAAAATGCCAAAAGCAGGCCAGTGATTCAGGGGAGTAAGCAGGGAGATAGTGAGGGATGCAGGAAGAAAGAGCCAGGGAGGCAGGGGCAGAACTGAGAAAGCCCTTATACATGACGTGCCACGTACTTGCTTAGGACTGGCCCCTCACATCCAGACCGCTGCCTGTCCTGTCCCATCTGCCAGAGGACATCAGCCTCACTGGCCAGGCACCCAGGATGGAGACTTCTGCTCCCTGGGCCCAGTTTCTGCAGCTTTGGCCTAGTTGTAGGCCGCCTTCTCAGGGACTCCTGACCAGCCTAGCCATTTCCTGCTCACCCCTCCCCCACACCCTCAGTGATGCAGGCTGTCACCTTGGACATTGGAGCCCCAATCCAGCCTCCCAAGGCCAGTAATGACCTCCATATGGATCTGGCATGGCTGCCATCTCTGCCTGAGTGGCCCCCAGTTCTCAGACTCTTCTGACACTCCGGATGCTTGGGAGGGAATGGCAAGGGGTGGGAAGGGGCAGGACAGAACCCTCGGTGGGGGCTTCTCCCAGTCTCTCTGCAGCCCAGTGTTATAAATAGCCCCGCTCAGAACCTTGCTCCTCCCACCCCTCACCCTCTCATTGGCAAAAGCTCAGCTCCCGCCCAGCCCACCGTGCTCCATCCCAACAGAGCCATCTTGGGAGAAATGGCAACAGGCAGCCTGGGGGTGGGGGAGTGAGTTAGGGCCAGCCAAGCACTTTTCCACGGCTGCCACCATTTCTCTACACCGCTTCTAATCCCAGATGACACTTTGGGCCGAAGTTGGAATTCCAGCCCCAGAGTTGCTCAGCTCCATCTTCTTCACTTCTCACTAAGGGCCTGTGACTGCCCCCAAGGCCTGCCCTTCTCTCACTCCTGCAAGGTGGCGGGTCCTATTTCCATCCCAATGTCGCCTTTGAAGACAGCATTAAATGCCTCTCCAAGAGACTTTTATCATCCCAGAAGTATTTTTGAGCTCAGGGGTTACTCAAAATAGCCCTAGACGGCTCCATTTACTTCCAAGTGAAGATGGGAGGGCTGGCCCAAAGGAAATCAAAACCAACCCAGCTTTGCCCCAAACAAAGCAGGGCATTTATGAGATTTGGGGGAATCCCCTGGGCATGCGGGCACATTAGAATGTAAGGGGAGCCCTCACAGACGGCCAGATGTGTGGGGGCTGCTTACACTGGCTGCGGGGGCTCTCTCCCCCAGGAGCACTCTGCTTTGTCGCTGCCTCCTGTTCCTTCCTTGAGGCAAGTTTTCATCCCCTCCTAACAACCCAGATCCAGGTAAAGCTCCCGTTCCTCGAATCCTGTGCCTCTGGCACAGCCTGGCACCAGGGTGACTTCATGTACCCATGGTCCTTTGCCTGCAGTCTTGGGTGAACAGGAAACACTGGGCATGGCTACTCAGCAGCCTTGGCACCAAGACTAGTTTCACTTGCTTCCCCACTAAATGGTCTTGTCTCTGAAGTGACGGCCACGCTGCCTAGACCTGCAAGGGGCAGCAGGCTCCTGGCTGCTGTCGCCCTGGCTGCATGGGCCGGACTGGACTACTGAAACCCCACAGGGAGCAGTTCCATGGCACACGGGAGGGGCCTCCCTCAGGCTGGGCTGGCAGCGATACCATCTCGCCACCCGGACGACCCTGGAGACAGATGTTGTGTTGGGGCCTGGGGGAGACAGTCTGTCCCTATTTTGCAATATCACCAGCTACGTGACCGTGCCGGTGTCAAAACTCGCTAAAGCTTATGAAGCCTCTGCCCTTTGCCTCATCGTTTTAGGAAAGACACCAGCTGGAATGGGTGCTTCTGAGAGGCTATGCAGGGCCCTTCCTCCCTTCCCCGCTTCTCCCAGCCACCAACAGCACTTAGCTTTTGGTTGCATTGCCCCTCTGCCTCCACGGTCATCGAGCTCCTGTCCTGAGCCCCTCTGCCTCCATTGTCACCAAGCTCCTGTCCTGACTGTGTCCGCATGCTTTCTCCCCTCATTCATGGGATGCCTGTTCTGAGGGTTAGGGCTCACCCCAATCCAGTATCATCTTGTTTTAATTACTTCTAAAAGACCTTGTTTCCCTTTCTGAATAAGGCCCCGTCCTGAGAGTCTGAGGAACAGAGGGATGCTGGTCAACCCAGGGGAGGAGCCTCGCTCGGACCCAACATCCAACCTACCCCCTTCCTGTGTGTGGCAGCATTCACAGGCTTGCTCTATGGCCTCTTTTCCAGGGAGAGGATGTTCCCGAGTTGATGGCACAAGAGCTGGCTCCAAAAAATATAGGTATGATGGGGGGGCATCAGGGTGGCAGCATTCAGCTGTAATCTGTCACTTTGGAAGCTGAGGCAGGAGGATAATGAATAGGAAAAAAAAACAGTGGCAGAGGGAAAGAAGGGGTTCAGAGGGGAGATGAAACAGTTTAGCCCGTCTTTCTTCTTGGCTCCCAGCATACCGGCACCGTGCAGAGCAGCCACGACATCCCCTAAAGCCCCCAGGCCTGCAAATCTTCAATGGCCCCTTGCACTACGTAGCCACTGGCACCTTCCGGTGAGAGGCAGCCCCGTGGCAGTTAAAAGATATTGGTGCCTCCTGGTGTACAAAGCTAGCCTGTTGCTGTGTATTAAGCCTGCAGTATGGGGACTGTGTGTATTAAGTCCGCCGGCTGACCAGCGTGTGGGGTTGGGGAGCAATAAAACCTGTGCGGATGCTAGCAGCCTGATGCCAGGCTCCCATTGCTGATATTTGCTCGAAGCCTCAAATGCCCACAAATTAGCTAATTACACACAGCTAACGGGTAGGCACACAGCTGGTGAGGAGGCTTCTTGGAAGCAGCCGATGACTGTAATTGACAAGGATGACTTCCTCCTGGCTTGCCCACAGTTGGGAGGCTGAGCCAGCCCAGGGCGGTCTGGCACCCAGCTACCGTAGAGAGCAGCAGGTGCGTCCCATGTTGCAAACAGGAATGACATTCATGACATCTTTAAGAGCACTCAGGTCTGTCCCTGGGCAATGGCTGAACCTAAGGCTCCCAAAGATCACAGAGACCCTGGCACACTGCCCCTACCAACCCCTGTTACCCTCTCACCAGGCACCTGCCTCCCTGTCCTTATCCTGCTCAGTCTTCACGCTTGCCTCCGTGGCTGGGAGTGGGCCTGGGCTGAGCCTTAAGGTCTCAGCAAAAATGCCTCATGGTCGGTGGAGACACGCAAGGATTCCTCATGTGTAACTGCAAGCTTTAACCATGCCCTTTGCCTGTCTGGTGCCCGTGCTATGAAGGCAGGCCTGACCAGCCCCCTCCTGCCATCTTCGGCCTTCAGTAAGCCTTGCTCTAAGGATGAGCAAAGGGCTCAGGCAGGCATTGGGCTCCTACTTACCCTTGGGGTCCCCAGCTGTGCTTCTTACAAGACCCCTATCCAATAAGCCCCCCCCCAGAGCCAAGCTGCATTCCAAGCCTCCCTCTGTGTTCCCCCAGAGCAGCAGAACTGGCATAGATCAGTCTCCCCAGCATGGGGTCCAGCCTGTAGTTTTGGGACCCTTTAGCACTGTCTTTTAGTAAGTGCTGGCACAGTGCACTGTGAGCAGAAGTCTTGGCCCGTCCTTTGCCCTCCTTCCTACCTTCCGGGTGGGTAGGTCTGGGTCACACCCCTCCCTCTTGCTGGATGGATTCCCTGTGCTGGCACACAGTAGGTCCTCTGCAGCAAGGGGCATCATGAGAAGTAAAGGAAAGAACAGTCCTCTCAAGTGACCTGGGTAGCCAACCATCGAGAAATGGGACGTGGACAGGACTAGAGGGTCAGGACTTTTGGCATCTCCAGGTACAGGCCTGTGCGGCCATCCTCAGAGCCTGCTGGGAAGTGGGAAGGTGCCCAGGGCTCTTTACGCCTCATAGGTCATTGTTCTGTTTCCATAAAGTCACTTAAGTGGCAACTGGCCTTGAGATTGGTCCCTGATTGGAGCCAGGTTGGAAGACATGTTGAATTAATGATGCAGCTGTGAGCCGTTGCTCCCTGGGCCATGTTTTTTATGGTGAAGGTGGGTGGGGAGGGGTGAGGGTGGAGAGAAAACTTCAAATGAGTGAGGTTTTAGAACCATGCTATGTTTTGCTAATATTTGAATTTTACCTAAGATTACTTTTTCTTCCCTGTTTAATATATTGTTTTAAATAAAAAATCCTAATAAATCTTGAGAGAAATATGTCATAGCAGAGTTTAAAAACCATAGTGCAATATCTAACAGTTCATAAAATATTCTATTCAAATAGCCCAAACTGTAAGGCGTTTGGACCAGAAGTAGTTAACTCCAGGCTCGGCATTTTATTAGCTACTAAAATTAAGAAAGGGCAGTGCTGTTTCACAGCCCGATAATTAAGTACCGTTTTCTCTTTTTTAATTCTATAAAATTAAACTTCCTGTTTAAAGGTCTGGAGGGGCCCTGGGCAAAGGGGCCACGGATGAGCCCCGAGGGCAGCCAGAGGAACAACCTCGCCTTATGTACCCGCGATTTTAATGCTAGGCCTTGGAAAAAACATGCCGCAGTCAGCAAAAAAATTGCAGGTCGTAAATCAGAGGTCCGTTTTCCACATCCCTTTAACTAATCCATTAAATCGTGATGCCCAAGGCTGCATCAGTGACGAAGCTGTGGCAGGTGGGACCCACGGACATCGAGGCCACGAAGATGCTGGGTGTGGCAACACACAGTACCAAAACCCTGGACCACAGGGCACTGGGCTTGGCCTCCAAGCAGCCATGGCTGCCTTCCCCGTGGAAGGCCAGGTTCAGGGAGCTTGTGTCCTATCCCAGTATCTAAGTCCCAGTGCTGAGGAGCCAAGCCGAGCTGACTCCAGCAACTGCCCGCATGGGCATGCAGCGCAGTGGCAGAGGACACTCCCCACCTCTGTCTGTGCCCTACACCATCGGGGACTCCCCTTGCACACACAGAGCAGGGGCCTGCAGGAAAATTCATACAAACCAGCTCAGTTCAGGCTGCCTTGTCCGGCCTCCGTGAAAGAGGATGAATGCGCTCAGTCCTGATGTGACTTAATGTGCCGGGTGGGTGTGTATGGGGGGTCCCCTTTTCTGAGGAAGGGAGGGAGAAGAGAGGGAGGGGAGGGAGCTGTGATCAGGATGTACAATATAAATGAATGAATTAATAATAAAACAGCTCAGTCCTTAAACATGATGGACCATGTGACAACAGGGTGCTGGGAACATGACGGGCTCCTCGGCTATTTGGGGCACCAGGGGTGGGCTTTGCACTTGTTACTAATTGGGGCCCATTTTGCCTGCTTGCATGAGCACACTTTTAATGGGTTCAGTTGTCTAAAAGTCTGCTAGCAGCCAGGTGTGGTGGCACATGCCTTTAATCCCGGCACTCCGGAGGCAGAGGCAGGTGGATCTCTGTGGGTTCAAGCCCAGCCTGGTCCACAGAGTGAGTCCGGGACAGCCAGAAAAAAAAAAAAATCTGTCTTGAGGGGAAAAAAACAAAGAAAAAGGAAAAAAAATGTCTCACTGCACAGCATGTGAGTCACTTCCTGGTCAGAGGGCAGTGGCAGGTAACTGATGGGCGTTCCACGGCGGAGCTGGCTGCAGAAGACACAGGGATGGCGGGGAGAACGGTGTGGACACTCACGGCCTCCCACCGAAGGCCGGTTTCGGCTTTCCAGCTTCCAGGGCCATCGACCCTCTTCCGTCCCCCCCACTGCCCCTGTCATGAGCCTCCTGGGGGAGGAGCGGGCGGCTTGTTGAGCTGAGAGTGAGCACAGGCAAGGCCCCAGTGGCAGGTTGGGGGCTGAGGGACCCTGCTCCGCAGGACGGACCTAAAGTGGACCTGGCCAGCTTGGAAACTCGGCTCCTCACCTAGATGGGGCCTTGATGGCTGGCAAGACGGGTGCTTGCCCCCAGCAGACGCACATGCCCACGCAGTGCTCGCTTCCTGCTTCAGGGGCAGCGTGTGAGTGCCAGCCCTCCCGGACCCTGCTCTCCTTGTTGCTGGCCACAGACCCAGGACTTCAGGCTAACAGCCCTAGAGGCACAGGTGGCAAGAAGGTGGCACAGGGGCGAATTGTCCCAGCCCGAACCTGCACCCCTCAAGTTCCAGTGTAGCCGGCTGGCAGCCACAGCTTCAGACATGAAAGGCATGATGCGCATGCATGTGTGGGGCCAGGCTCCCTCAGACCTTCACAGACAGGTGTGGCCACATATTCATAACAAAACTGCTCGCTGGATCTCTAGGAAAGATTACAAGCCTTTGACGCTGCTGAGAGTTTTCGGTGGAGACAGGTTGTCAGAGCTGGGTGTCTGCTCACAGGAGGGTCCTTCGTCCAAAGCACACTTGAGAGGCCCATGGCCGCTCTCCATGGGGGAGGGGGTCTCATGGAATAAGCCGTGTGCCGCATATGAGACAGTGACATCACTGTACACGCCCACACACAGTGACTGGCGCCCTCACTAACACACATGCATACCATCCAGCTGAAGAAGGGTGTGTGGTCGGCATTGGCACGCGTTGGCCTGGAGGGAGAGGCCCCTTGCACATGTCCTGACTCTTGATTGTCCGGGGCTGGCAAGGGGCTCCTGACGTGGTAGTGTGAAGTACGGGTCTGTTTGTAAACAAGGCATGGACTTGCTTTTCAGGTGGGCTGCTCTCGTCTTTCAAAGACCGTTCGACACACCCAGGATCTGTGGACATCAGAATGTGATTGGTGGCTTTGCCCGTCTGCAGAGACGAGGGCTGAGGTCAGCACCGGCCTCCGCAGCCCCGGTGTGTGCTGGCTTCTGTGCCTACACTTCCTTTCCCGAGACTGGGATGGTGCCACCAAATCAGAGCTAGCAGGTCCTGGTGCTGGTGGGAGAGGACACTGGGCATGTCCATTGTCACTGCTAGCCACAGGCCGGACGCAGAAAGCCAAACCCTTCCCCTCGGGGCCTGAGCCGCAGAGATGACCTGCCCTGGGACTACCCAGAGCCAGCCCTCTGCTTAGGACGTGGCCAGCACCAAACCTGTGTGCAGCAAGCTCTCCAAGCAGCAGTGCCAGGAGCATTTTAATTGGCAACAGCCAGCAGACAAGTCAGGTCCACATGTGCAGGTTGTTTCAGAGACAATAAATCAGGCCCTTGTGAGGTTGGCGCCCCGCCAAGGTGGAGAGGCCCAGGAGAGCAAGGGCCGAGGTGGCCTGAGTCCAGAGGGGCACAGGGACCGGCGGGACATGAGACAGATTAATCTCCACTGAGACTTTGTGGTTGACTTGGGACTGATTAAAGAGTGTGCCATCGGGAAGAGGGCTGCATGGAGGCATGGCCGGGGCTTGGGGTCCCCATCTGTGAATGGCCTCCTTTCCTATGAGCAGAGGTGAGAGTGTCTGGACCAGCCAGGCCACTATGCTCCTTGGTGGGAATGGGGGAGGCTCAGAGCCTCCTCAGAGCCCAGGTCAAGCCCGGCCAGCCGGATGAGCTGCCCTCACACAGGGCAGGAAGAGTGGGCAGCCCCTGTAGGGCCATGCACATGTTGCCTGTGGAGCCTGCTGGACACACAGGGACAAAGAAAGTCCACCTGCTTCCCGCCCAAGAGCCTCATCTTTGCCCTCAGCGTGGATGAACTCTGTTTTGTTCCCAGCACCACAAAGGAAAGAATGAGGCCCTGCCTAGTAAGGTCCTGTTAGCACCAGGAGAACTGGAGAGCCTGGGCAAACTGCCAGGCTGCAATGAGGCCCAAGAGCCCACAGTTCCCGGGATATGCCATCATATGTCAAGAGGGGAAATGGGTGAAAATAGAGGCAGATTCGGGAGCCTAGCACCTTGCCAGGAAGATCAAAGGAAACCCAGGAAAACCTGGCTGCAGCGTGGTGAGGTTGTAGCTGAGGGTGGGCATCAGCAGGAGAGAGAGGAAGCCACGAGAGGTGAAATACAGAGAATCAGAAATAGGAATGCTCAGACCTCAGCCCAAGAAGATCAGAAGCAACTCTCAGAATTCTGAGTTTTCAGAAGTATTGCTGCAACATGGAAAACTTACAAGACCTGAACCCTTTCTCATAGAAAAACCTTTTCTCACCTACCAGAGGATGTGTCCTGTCAACCAAAGATTAAACCCAAAGGAAGGAAACTGTATGAACAAGATTCAGACAATAAAGAGTCCAAAACTGATGGGCAGGTCCCAGAATGGATGTCAAAGATAGATAGACAGACAGACAGACAGATAATGATAGATGATAGACAGACAGATGATAGATGATAGATCAATAGATGATAGATAGATAGATAGATAGATAGATAGATAGATAGATGATAGATAGTAGATAGATAGATGATAGATCAATAGATAGATGACAGATGATAGATTGATTGATAGATTGATAGATGATAGACAGATAGATGATAGACTGATAGATGATAGATAGATCAATAGATGATAGATAGATCAATAGGTGATAAATAGATAGATGATAGATAGAGGGATGAATAATAAAGTTCTCAGAAAAACATGTATGAAGTATATGTGTGTGTGCCCAGACTGATCCATGCCTACCTCCCAGCATTCTTTTCACGGCCTCCTATGTCCTGATTAGGATATGAACTGATAAGCGGCCAGCATACTACAGGGAGAAAAAATAAGACCCCAAGAGGACCAATCCTTGACACATAAGTGACAGCAGCAGAGCCACCATGCGCTCGGCTGTTCCTGGGACATTTATGTTCTTTTGGTGGTTGAGACGTCACTTAGTGATGGCCATCAACTTGGAAATAAGACAGAAGGTGAGCACGAGCACACAGGGGATGAACAGAGGTGAAGCCGCTGCCGTCTGCGGCTCAGCTGTGAACATCCTCAGGAGAATCCAGCCCCGAACCCTCACAGGCCCCGAACCCTCGCTGTCAAAGCGGAGGGAGAGGCAAGGAGGAACGGGGCCAAGGCAGCGATTCAGTCAACAGACACCCAGACCGAGGCGAGAGTGCTGCACAGATACAGCCCGTCACTCCGTGTTTTCACTTCTCCACGCGGAACCCAGAGCCTCCCTCGTGTACACAGGGCCTCCTCTGCCATGCCGCCTCCCAGCCCAAAGCACGCACAGTCAAGTATAAAGGTAAATCCAGGCCCAGGATGGTATCAGCCCAGCTCCTCACAGACCCCCGAGAGACGGATGTGACGCGACATCTTGCCTTTGCACAACGGTCACACCCAGAAGGACCAGCCGCCAGTATCTGCCCCTTTCCGGAGCCCAAATCTCGTGCCGACTTGTCTCCCCATTGAGTGTGTGTACGGATGTGTATATGTGTGTTCGTATGTGTGTGTGTGTGTGTGTGTATGTGAGTGTGATGATGTATGTATTGTGTATGTGTGTGATGTATCTATG
>NW_026592710.1:1355629-1366352 GCF_907164565.1 Psammomys obesus | reverse complement strand
GTGAGTGTGATGATGTATGTATTGTGTATGTGTGTGATGTATCTATGTGTGTGTGTATATCTGTATGTGCATATATGTATGTTTGTCTGTGTGTGTGCATGTGCGCACACCACAGGTGCATGTGTGTGTGTTATGTGTGCGCCTCTGAGACTGTGACACTTGTGTAAATACCTCATATATGTTCACATGTGCAGGTGTTTCTGTGTGTACACACTACATTTGCTCAGAGCCCCCGCCAGTGCTGTCCGGCTCAGGAGACAGGCAGGGATGTGCGCATGAAAAGTCAGAGTCGGGTCACTTCCTGCCTCGTGCAGGGCCTGACGAGGCGTGCGCTCCCTGAGCGCACGGTCTTCCGTGGGACCTTCGGGCAGCCCTCGAGTTTCCCCAGAACGGCCCAAAGGCCGCGGCTCCAGCAGATGCTGTCCTCTAGAACACAGGCCTCATCATCCACCTCTCGGCGATGGGTGGGAGGGTCTGGCCTGGATGAAGCCAAACTAGCAGAACCACCCATACCCACGTGGCCCTTCCAAACCACAGTTATTGTGCCATGCGGGGCCTGGAACCTGGTCATGTCACTCTTCAGGACACAGGCATTCCTCATTCTGGGAGAAGGGGGGGAGGTTTCTCTTTGCCTCAGAGCCAAGGAATCCACCTAAATTCTGTGTCCTACATGAAGGACAGAGAACCCCAGGCCACTGCTTGCCTCCAAGGTCTGTGAGGGGTCACTTGGAAGAGGCCACACTGGGCCAGTCCCCCAAGAGGATGGGCGCCGTCCAGTGTTCCCGCTCTCCTGGGCACACTCCTAACCGTGGCAGCACTTCTGGGCAGGCCCAGGTCCCCAAAAGGCGGCAGTACTGGTGTTGAAAGATGGCGACAGTGATGGATGGAATGAGAGGGAAATGGCAGAGGGCTGCTCTTCAGAGCCCAGAGCCCAGGATGCGGGGCCATGAATCTCCCCGCCGAGGCTGCACTGCTCATAAAGGCCCGATTCACTGGAGGGCCTGGCCCCGGGGACTGGACCATAGAGCAGATTTCTTCCTAGAGGCCCAGGTGCGAAGTTTGCAAGGCCTGCGGCTTTCCTTCTACTCTCTCTCCTCTGCACCTCTCCTTTCCAGCAGTCACCCCGTAAGACCCTGCTTCCTCCTGGCCTATTGGTCCTCTCTGGAATCCCCCAGCCCAGGTGTGTAAAGAATGGCCAATTGTGAAACCATGGCATCTGGGTCAACCCCCATACAGCATGTGGCCTGGGCTAAATCCAAGCACCAGTGACTTTCCAGCAACGGAGAGAAGCTAGAGCCAAAGCGGTACCAACACCAGGGCCAAGGGAGGTGCCAACACAGGGGAGACAACAGAACCAGGGAGGTGGCAGTACCAAGAAGGTGCCAATCATGGTAGATGCCACTACCAGAGAGGTACTGGGCATCCCCGGGCTTGGCTGGGCTGCTCTATCTCCATGCCAGCCTTTCCCTCCCGCTGCCTCTCCTCCACAGGTGTCTTGAGGGGTGAGAATGGCTCTGTCTCCATTATGAATGTCCTCACACTGTGGTGGTCCAACTGGAAGAAGCAGGCTGCCGACTGCCCCTGCTCAGAATGGCTCTGACCTCCGTTGGCTCAGCCCAGTGAAACAACAGGACTGCAGGTACGCACAGTCAGGTAGGGGCTTGGCTGCACGACCGCCATTAGCCCTGAAGCCAGAGCAGCTGGAGATGCAGCTGGGTCCTGAGCAAGGCGCTCAGACCTGTGCAGAGCTTGTCCTTCTAGGCAGGCAACTCCACCAGGCGCGCAGCTTCCGTCTGACTCTCAGCACTGAGTGCGCTCAGCCTCTGGGAGAAGGCTGTAAGCGGCCAGTCTGCCTGCCTCGCGGCACAGATCATCTGTCCCGCCAGCGTGGCCTCTCCCAACTCCTCTAAACTAGGACGTCACCCCAGGATCCCGAGGATCCCCAACACAACTCAAGCATCGCCAGGCTGGGCGAACAAAACCAGCTTTTCCAAGAACTCTGGAGGGTGGCCCCGGGGGTCAGCGGCAGAGCCCCCGTGAGTGTGCCTCAGCCGTAAACAGCAGACTGAGTAGGAGGTGCTCCCTTCTCCCAACCAGGGGGCTTCAGTGCAGGACGAGGCACAGCTTGGCCGACCCCTTCCTAGGCTGCCTCAGGGGCTTCAGCTTCAGGCCTGCCTCTTCTCCAGAGGTTTGCTGGCCAGATAGTGGCGGTACAGTCACGTGTCCTTGAGTGTCCACCGTCCCCTTTCATACGAGGGCATGGCGGACAAGGGCCCATAGCAACGACTTCGTCTTAACTTGACCACCTGCAACAAACTTTTTTTTCTAAATAAAGTCTCCTTTTAAGATATTTGGGGCCAGGACTCCAACATACGGATTTTTATCCATACATCACAGGAGGCACAGAAGTCCCTCTGGACATCAGAAGCCTGGAAAGGTATCCAGGTGTCCCAAGCTTGGGTGCCCCAGTCTGAGAATGGAGCACACCCAGAAGAAGGCCCCAGTCCACGTCCTACAGAAGGCCTGGCGCTGGTGCCCAGCCTTCGCGTCTGTCCAGGAAAGCTGTGTGGTGACAAGTGACCATGAGGGCCTGGTTCTGAGTGTCATGGTAGCTGTGGGGCCAGGCAGGATCTCTGAGATCCTCCTTCCAGGGCGGTGAGGGCTGCCGCTGATCAGAGTCCTAACAGCCAGACTGGCCTGGACTTTCAATTACCCCGACAATACTGCAAACACGTTGCGGAGGCCGGCGTTGGGTTACAATCGCCAATTCTGACTTCAAGAGCGGCCGTAAAACGGAGACCCTAAGCATGTTCTTCTCATTTTTTCCAACATTAGCAGCTCATCTGATACTTATTCTTTGGGTCCAGTTTCCTGAAAGCTGATGACAGGTCGGGGCCTAGCCCAGCCGACGCAAGGCCGTGGGTAATGAGTGTGCGCTCTCCCAGCTCGGGTCCAGGAGATCACAGACACAGATGGGCCGCACCGGCTGTAAATGCTTTTCATGACCCCATATTAGGTTTAGCCTTATTTTCTACCTGAAAATCTTCAAGCATAAAAGCCGAAGGGAAAGTCCTCCTGGGCCCAACATGGCTTAACCTCCTGCAGAAGGTCAAATATGAAACCCAACCTCCAACACTCAGAGTTGTCCTTCACAGATCAAGCCCCGCCCCATTCAGACCCCACATCAGGGTCAGGGTCTTGATGCTCACTGACTTCGAAGAGCTAAGTGAGGTAGGTAGGGAATGGGGAGAAGGCTCTGCCTTCCCGGGGGTTCCATGGCACTGCCCTCTGCTGCCTGTGTCTCACCCCAGGAACTGCTGTTGAACAAGGAAGGAAGGAAACCAGCTTACTCGAGGTCTTTTAGCTGAGACGTGGCTCAGGAGAAGAGGCCAGGTCTTCCCCACACTGCTGCGCCCCAAACTGGTCCACCCACTCTCGAGGCTTTCCATTGTGCCCTGTGTCCCCGAAGCTCAGAGCCATGGGCAGCTGGAAAGGCAGGAACAGGCAGGGCTGCACTATCAGCAGGTGAGCATCCCGTTCAAGGTCAGAGAGCCCTGATTCTGAGCCTGGAGGCTCGGCCTGGGGCTCTTGCAGGAAGAGAATTGGCAGAAAGAAAGCAAAGGAGGGTAGGTGCCGGGCATAGGAGCACAAGTTCTCTACCTGCTGAGCTCCGTGGGGAGGACGAGAGGGGCCCACCTGGAAACATGGCCTCCCCGAATAACAGCCCACAGTGCTGGCTTCTCAGCCAAGGCCAGTGTGTCTCACTAATCCAAGCCGCTGCCAACCAGAGGGCAGGATGCAGCTCTCTGCTTCCACGGAGCTGTGAAAAGCAGCTCTAAACCATAGGCACAGAGCTGCCCCGGCCACACTCACCCTAGTGTGTGCACCCAAGCTGAGGGAAGAGGTGCTGCCATCTCCCACAGACAGCGGGTCTGCAGATCCCCTGGGACCCAAGATCTTCACCCCCACCTCTGGCTGTGCCCTTTGGGGCAGGCACACACGCTGTCTTCAACGTGGCCAGCCCCATCACCCCTCAGTACTTGGCTCTCCCAGGCCGCCACTCTCTGCTTCAAGCGTTCTCTCAGACACTGGGGGACACTGCTTCTCCCCTTTTCAGGGCTCCCCTGAGAGGTTGGATTTATTCTTAAGGGTGCTCCCTCCTACCCAAGTTCATCCTCTGCCTCTGCTCTCCGCACACACCCACCATCTGGCCATCTCCTTCCTCTTCCTGCAGGAAGGAATGGGAGGCTACAGACTGAGGTCCCAAATGGCTTCAGGTGGTCAGAAGGGCCTGGAAGCAGAAGAGCCAAGTTTGGAGACCATTCCTGCTTTCTTAGCAGTCAGATTGGATGCTAAGCCTATGCCTCAGTTTCCCCAGCCATAGTGGAAGCACACCTGACAGTGAGGACTGGAGAGCCAATGACACAGAAGACCCACGGGAATATGACTAAGTATGTCACTGGCCTTTGGCAGCCTCTCTGAGCCCCTGTCTGGTGTGCTGTCTGTTTGTCTGTGCTGACTCAGCAGCTGTCCCTGGCACCGTGGCACATGGAGTCTGCTGCGGCTCACTGGTCTCTCTCTGCCCCGGTTAAACCCCGCTGGGGATGAGGAAGACCCCTGTGAGCTGGAAGCTCTCCCAGACCATCCGGGTGGCACGAGTCCTGCTCCCCGCCTGCAAAATGCCAAGGGTGGCCGGATCCCAAGTTCTCCCTAAGGCTGAAAGCCACACAAGGTCCTTGCTTCAGAGCTGCACAGGAGCCAAAGTCAGGCGGCTAGCAATCCTCCCCAGGCCAGCACCAGTCAGGCAAGTGAGGACTACTTCTCTTAGTCCTGCCGGAGGTCAGCCCAGCCCACAGGACTCCATGAAGCAGCAAGCCACCCCTAACCCAGGAAGACAGGGCAGCCACCACAGACATTCTGCAGAAACACATCTGCCAGCTGGTGTGTCCAGGTGATGGGCAGACAGCCGGGGAGGAAAGCCTCCCTGTGTGCAGGGAAGAGGTGGCAGGGTAGCCAAGCCTTGGGTGCTCTCCATGCACCCGCCAGAGGATCCTTACTGGGCACCATAAAAATATCACGCCTGCTTATGGGGAATTTATAACCCAATAAACTGTAAACAAACAGCTTTTTAGATCAAAGTAGCATAAATAACAGACGCACTGGCTTCTGGAGGAAAGTCAATAAATCCGAGGTTTTCAGCTAAAACGGTTGCCTGGTGCTGACGCTTCCCAACCTGCTGACTGAGCCCAGGGGGGAGTGGCAACCTCCAAAGGCTGCACACACACACACCCCACACACACACACACACCCCTACTGCGGCATGATCGCTGATGCCCCAGGCTCACCCGAGTTTGCCTACCTGCATCCCAAGGGTCCCGCTCTTCCCCACCCTGTCTGCTAAAGGCTGGGGTCTCAGGAGGGGCACTGGAGACCAGCAGCCCGACTGTGAGCCTGTTCTCCCTGTGGCTCCTCCCCTCTCCTTACTGCCTTTATGCCTGGACTCCTGGGCTCTGCTTAGGAAAGCAGAAGCCAGTGGAAGCTGCTTCCTTAATCACTCAGCCCAAAACCCAGCATGTGGGAGTCACATCCCTAAGACATGCCAAGATACACATGAGCAAGAGTGTGCACACCCATGGACACGCAGTGAAGGCAGACCCACAGCTCTTCCCAGACAGAGGGTAGCCACACCTCACCAAGCTGCCATGTGAGCGTGGTGGTGCTAGCCGCACCAATCTTATGGACTTCCGGTGCAAGCCCTCCCTCTCACGAGCATTTCAGGATACCACCCAGACTCGTACTCCAGAGGAAAGGCGACCTGAATTTTGCAGATGCCTGGGTTTGCAGCCTGACTCTGTATCAGCATCATGGTCCACACCACTGCAATTGATCACAACAAATGATGGCAAGGCCCTCTTCCCAAGAATCTCAGGGAGACGGGCTTTAGAAAAGAAATGAGGATGGGAATGAACTCGGTAAGGCGGGCCCAGGCCTGAGGAACACCGACACACAGGAGGCTGACAACGTGAGAAGACTATTCCACACCAAAGAGGCTAGCTCCCCACAGAGCAGCACCGTGACGCCTCGTGGTGGGTCCCAGCCCTCTGAACCGCGAGTAGCGATTTCTGGAGTCAGAGCCCTGCTGGTGGTTTGTGGGCCTCTACAAAACACTATCGTATGGACCTTAAAATCTAAGCATGACCTTAACCAGCCGCTCGGAACGCCTCCATGCTCTCTACTGGCCTGAGGCTTGTCCTTTCCACTTGCTGGCTCAGGACGGACTGGCACACACACACACATCGCTTCCCATGGCTGATCACTGCTCAGGCTGGGAAGAGGTGTCCATCCAGAGTTACACATCATGGCTTGAACACAGACTGCGACAGAACACCTCCTAAACAAGGTCCTTCCTGAGCCCCTCAGGGCTGCCCACACCATCTGGATGGGATGTGCAGTGTACCCCAGCCCTGAAGCTGGCAAAGCCTTTCCTGAGTCAGGAGAATATACGCCCACTGGTCACAGGAGAGGTGCCCCAGAGGCTCAAGGTAGAAGGCCTGGTGAGGAGTTCCAGGGATTCATTCTGGAGCTGCTAATTTGGAGAATAGACATCTGGTATGAGTGGCCAAGCAACTCATAGAAGTGTGATTTTCTGTACTTCTCCTTGACAAGGGGTGAGGAGGGCCAAATGGCAATTCATAGGACAGAGGCAGAGCAGGCACTGTGGGCCTGATACCCAGAGGTAGCACCAGTGTCCACCTACACCTGGCCACACAGCCTCGGGCCAGCCTCCAGCCCCTGCAGCAACGCTGAAAACAGTGGTGGTTCCAAAGAGGCAGTGTGGGGGTCTGTATTCACGCTCACAATGGTTTTCATGCTGTTTGTTCTCTTTATGAAACACACACACACACACACAGTCTTTTTCACAGGGCATAGCTAGGCATTAGCAGGAATACCCAGCAGAGCCTCCCTCTCCTGGCATTCACCAGAGCGGCCTGACTGTCCACCGAGTAGCACATGGAGCAGGCAGTGCCCACATCTTTGTTCACCTGGACATGCCTTCTTGATCACCGGGACCTGGCCTCAATGGGGAAGCAAGTGGCTGGCAGTGTGAGCGGGTGCCACGCCCTGGCGGGGAGCAGACGGGAAGGTGGGCTGGCCCTAAGTGAGGCTCTCTTCCCTGCACTGGGTAGTTGCTTAGACCCTCCGTTCCACCTCCAGACAGGCCAGGGCGCCCGCCACAGCCGTTCACCTACCATCAAGCGTCCATCATGCCACCATTTTGTAAAATCAGGCCAGTTGTGTGGCCCTCTTCACACCCAAGAGGCACCAAAATGCCACATAAAGACCAGGAAGAGTGTGTCCACAGCCATGTCCAGCAGAGCAGGGCATCCTCATGCCCTCTTGCAAGTTCTGGGAGCAGGCGGTTTCATGCCAAACTCACTCATCTAAAAATAGCCCTTTTCTGTGTGCTTTGACTCTGTGCCCAAGAACACCAGCGTGTTTCCATCAAGAGCAGGGGACCAGGAGCCCCAAACATCTTGGAGTGATTTGGGTGCCAACATCTTCCCAAGACATTCTCTGCTGTTTTAACACGATGGGATTTTCTAGGCTCTGCTGTGCCCGCTCGGCCAGTAGTGCGAGCAGAGGGCTTCGTCTTCCGAACTGTAAAGATCTGAGACTCTAAACTGCCGTTGCTCAAATGTTTCAAAGCAGAAGAGCATCAACAGCTTGCCATAAAACAAGCTGTGAAGCCGCGGCTCCCAGAGGTTTATGCGGCGTGGCGAATTGCTGCCGCCCGGTGTGCGAAGGTTGCCAGCGCCATCCGGCTCGTAGCTGGGAGGCAGCTAGCGGTGCAGAGCTGTGTGGCCAAAGACCTGCATGCAACTGGGCTGACCTCCTCCGGCAAGGGGCTGCTGACAGGATGTCTGCCTCAGAGGACAGACTTCCCAAAGGAGGGTGACAGCCCCCCTCCATGCTCCCCTCCACAAAGGGACGTGGAACCTTTGCGATGGCTTAATAGATAAAGCTGCTTGCTGCCAACCTTGGATTTCATTCCCACATGGTGGGAGGAGAACCAACTCCCACTGGCTGTTCCCTGACCTCTACAGATGGCCAGTGCAGGCCAACGTGCGTGCGCGTCCATGCACATACACGGGGGGGGGGGGGGGGGGGAATGGGGAGGGGAAAGAGGGAGGGAGAGAGCACTCACCTATGCTGTTGGAATCCTCCAGGTGAGCTGTGAGCTAGCACTGGCCTAATCTCAGCCGAGGACACCCTCTGCTTTTCCTGTGGAATTACATGATGGAGTTTCTGACGCGCAATCCCTGCTTTAGAGTAAAATGGTCCAAGCAAACCACATGGAGAAACGCAACCTTCCGCACATCAGTGCCCCCTAGGACAGGAAGACAAGTCTCCTGCCTGTAGAGCCACAGGAAGGAGAGATGCTATTGGGGAAGCAGGAAGCTCCCACACTCCCATCCTTTGCCCAGACACACTCAGCCCAGCTCGCGGTGACCTCAGCTCCAGTACTTGGGCCCTTGCCAACTATCCAATGCTCGGTGTGCCCCCCAACCCTGAAAAGGAAGGGCTGCCTCTTGGTGGGGTCAGCCAGCCATTTGACTCAACGCCACATACAGAAACTTCCCCGAGCCAAAGCATGTCACTGTGAGAGGCCTGGGCGCCCCTGGGCCCTGAGTGACTGAAGGGAGACAGCTGTGAGGGTCCTGGGATGAATCCTTCTCCTCTGAGATGGGAGCAGAGGCATCAGCAGGCCCTGTCCCACACACAGGGCAGGAGGCTGTGAGTGACCTCGAACTCCGACTCCTGCATTCCACCTGATGTCCCCTGAAGCCGCAGCACTCAGCTCCCCACTCAGGACCCCACATCCTGGGGGTCAGTGGGACTCTTTATGTGCATGGGGTCCTGTCAGGACCAGAGGCCACAAATCCATTCCTGTGGGAGAATGCTGGAATGGAGTCAGCTCTTGGAAAAAATCCAAAGGAGACATATGACACAGCACTATTTGGAAAGCTGTTCCTGCTCACAACACACTTGAGCGGTGCACCGTCCCAGCAAAGAATGTGGGACGCACCTGTAAAACACGCTAAGCTATAACATCAGACTCCACACTGCTTCCTGACCTCTGATAGTTCAGAGGCAGGCTGAGTTGTCTTCTGAGGTAAGCCAGGGAGAGGCTTCATCCTTTGCAGATGGAACAAAGCCAGAGTGTCTGACCAGCAGACATGGTGCTCCTTCATGATGGGACTCACACGCTGAGCCCCACCACCGCTACCCATACATGGGATTGGCTATCAACACACACAGCACAGCTAGCCCAAAGCCCAGACCCCTATGGGACTCCTGGGCCAGCAGGAACATGTGGCAGGAAAAAGCTTCCCTGCTCTTCCTGTGCATGGGGCAGATCTAGAATGGCCCTGGCAACTGTTTAACACCCGAAAAGGAAGCATGATGGCTTCCCACATGACACCCATGGCCTCAGTCTCCATGTGGCCATCATCCAGCACAGGGACAGAAAGACCCATCCACACAAAGAGCCTGGGCCAGGATGTCTGAGGACTGCCTGGGCTCCAACCTGGCCCTCAGCCCTTTCCATGTGCTGAGCTGCTTCAGTCTCCCTCCAGTTGGACTCCATCCTTCTCTCCCAGGACTCTGGCCTCCGTCCTCCATCCAGCTCGGCCATATTGTCACACTGGGCCCATCTAGAAAGCTCAGACTGGCCTCCTCATCCCAGGGTCCTTAACTTCAAACCTGTGCCCTTGGGATGAGGACAGGGTCATTCTGGAGTCACCCTGCCACCTTCACCTTCATGGCCCTGACACTGGGCCTCCGATGCCCATGGGAAACCTTGGGGCCTTAGTCCCAGGCAGTAACTGATCTTGAGACACAGAGAGGAACACAGCTCCTTTAGGGTTTGGAGTAGGAGATCTTAGAATGTTCTGTGGAGAGGGGCATGCAGGCTTTGAGGTAAGCAGAGACAAGTAGAGAAAAGATGAAAACTGCAAAGGAAATACACTGGCTGAAGCCCCAACTGGGAACTTCAAGGAAGCTCAAGATGAAGACCACTAAAGATGGAAGGCCAGACAGAAGTGGCCACCCAGGAACTGCCTCCCTGACCCCATGGGTCACTAGGCCATCATCTCTGCTTTGATGGGCCCTGGTGACACTTGTCTGTGCCCACTGGGAAAGAGAGAACCTGGGAGAGGACATCACTAATCACAGGGAGCCCTGGAGGAGAACGGGCTGAGAAGGACCAGCCCACAGGAAATGGTGAACTCCGAGGACCCTTGAGCCAACAGATCCAGAGGCCTCAGCACTGCCTGGGTGCTTGGGGACCTCAGAGCGGGGAAAGACAGGCAGATCCACATTGAGGAGGGTGGACAAGAGGAAGAGCAAAGGGCACAACCCTGCCACCAGCATCATCTTGCTGGGCTACTGTTGGACACTTCCCACAGGTTCTTCCAGAAGCATGCTATCATCTGGGACCTGGGGATGCTCCCAGGGGATGGGTGTGGCCCACACATGGGTGAGCTACACCAAGCACAGGGCCCACG
Source organism: Psammomys obesus (assembly GCF_907164565.1). Lineage (NCBI taxonomy): Eukaryota > Metazoa > Chordata > Mammalia > Rodentia > Muridae > Psammomys > Psammomys obesus. The sequence continues at coordinate 1,355,784 of NW_026592710.1, read as the reverse complement.
GGATGGGGAAGGGTCAGGACTTCCTGGTGGGAGAGAATCACAGGAGGCCACACAGGAACGCCCTGAACTGCAGCAAGTAGAGGGTAAAATGTGTGGCAGGGATGAACAGATGAGGGAGTGTGGCCTGTGCATGGCACGGCCTCCGGGATGAGGGA